>NW_005054434.1:1587172-1608283 GCF_000277835.1 Geospiza fortis | reverse complement strand
TAAGGGTAGGAAGAGGATAAGGTATCATCTGACTGCTCCTAAATGGAGAGCTGAGGCACACCACAATCCTCCCAAATCCACATTATTTCTGATTGCACAGCCCCATGACAAATCACTTCCACCATGGAAGTTTTTAGCTCCTTTTTGCCTTTATTTTCTACAAACCATCACTCAAGTCCTTACTAAATTCAAGGGGAAGCTACAAAAGCCACGTGGCTTTGGGTGTGGATGGAAACCAAAGGAACAAGACCATCCATTTGAGCAGCATCCTGCTATTAAATTCATTAGGTGTAATGTCACACCACACCTTTGCAGAAGAGCAGCCCTTCCCAACTCACCACCAGCTCTGGGTGGGTACCCACGCCTGCTGCGTGGCAATGACCTTCACTTGTCACACGCAGGACACACAGCACTGCAAACAACCAACACAGCCACCAGCCATGCCAAAGAGAGCCAGCACAAAATGCCTGTGCTTGGTGATCACACCTATTTGACAACAGCTGATTTTATTATTATTATTATTCAAAGCCATAAAGGAGGGGTTTTGTTCTACCTCTTCTGGGCTGCAACACACAGAGGAAGTCAAGAGCAACTAAAGCAGCAGCCATTCAGTTGGCACAGAGGACACACTGAGCATTTGCAACAAAACAGATGGATCTTTGTTGTTATTTTGCAGGTTAAAAGGGATCAGTGGGGCTAGTCCAACACAAGAAATGATGAATGGCCAGACAGCCTCAGCCAACCACTTTAGAATAACAGGATATGTAAAACTCCAGCAGAACTGGGAAGGAGAAATCTTGTTCCCTTCAGTCAGCCCATGAGCCCAAGCAACCTGCTTGATCCAACCTTTGCCCCTGTGGAGCTCTACACATTTTAACTTGTATCCCAAACATTCAGGCACTCCACCAGACACTGCAGAAGGGTGACAGATTGTAGAGCTGATCACTGTCTGACAGGTTTTATTTAAGTGCTCTCACTCCCCACAGCTCTCTCCAGGCAATAGCAGCTCTGTGCAGACACACCAGCTGAGAAGTGAAGGGACAACAGTTCAGCGGGGCAAGGCAGCAGAGCTTGCTGGGTGGCTTTTGGCTTTACAGGTTGTCACCAAAGTCATGACAGTGAACAAGACAGTGTTGTACGGAATGGTGGTTGCTTAGGCGATGTAACACCTATTTTAAATGAATTAAACAGAGCAGAGTTTAAACAAATAACATGCATATTATGCCAGGCTCCTCTCACTTCAAGAGCTTCAGAAGTTGTCCCTTTCAGCCTGGTACTACTTGGTTGCTCATTCAGCTTCCCTGGAGGTAGAAAACCTTCTCTTAGCCAACACAGCTAAATACTATTTGCAAGAGAAGTACCCTAAATAATGTTTTTCGTGCAACACTGGTAAATCACTCTGAGAAGAGCCCTGTGGGCAAGACCTAAGGACAGCACAGAGGCACAAGATTGCAGAGGCAAGAAGCACAGAGCACTGTGTCCATGGCTTCCCTGCACAGACCTTCCCTTGTAGCAGAAGGGGTTCTCAAAAGGCTGGAAGATGCAGCATGGAGAGGCCACAGGGCAGAATGACAGGACAGCAACATTTCAGGAACACAGTCTGGACACCAGGCACGGCAGAGTCCCTCTGCCACCTTGGTATTTCACAGAAGAGCTCCCTGCCATCCTCCTGGAAGGTTTGGTTCATTTTTGCCTGGTCCCTTGCACTCAGCCTTTCACAACTCAGTGACACCTCCCTCACTCCACTACAGCCAGAAATCAGTCATTCCCTGCTATGGAATGAGCTTCTCCTAAACACTTGATTATGTTGAGAGATACGCAGTTTTACTACAACTGAGACCAGAGAAGCTTTAACAAATTCTAGGAATGCCATCCTTTAGAGGGTCTTCCCTGGCTTAGGATATCCAAAGATGGCAGGAAAGGGTTTCACTTGTCTGGAGAAATCAGGCAGGAGCTAACAATCACTGCTGTCATCTTATTTCAAAAGTTCCATACCTTCTTGGTGATTTCTCATGGGCATCTCCTCACAGCACAGCTAACAAACTCCATCTCTCTTCACAACACAACCAACAAACACCAACTCTCTCCTCATCAAGCTGACCCACTCTTTTGTAGCACTCTTCTTCTTATTCTGTGGCCTGTTAAGGGCAAGTCTGTTCCTAATCTCTGGTGATTAGTACAGCTGCAACGCTTCAGGTGTGAGATTACCTTCTGCACTGTTCTCTTACATTCTATTCCTCCACTAATCACTGCTCTGTGTGACTCGGATACTGACCTAGGTAAGATTCTGCATTCAGGACAGCAAATACTTACTGAGAGAGCAGACTGAAAAAAACATCTGTGCACACTCCAAAAAAAAAAAAGGAGAAAGTGCACTAGACAAGCCACTACCCTCAGGCACCAGGGAAATTAGCAAGTTATAACTGTGCACAGGTATGACAGAAACAGCTGAGTAAGAGACCCAGCTACAGGGAGTAAAAGCCCTCCTCTAAATTTGTATGATTTGCTAGCCCAGCCAAGTTGCACAACTTCAGGTTTGTTCAGCAAAACTACGGAATAGGAGGGTGAGATTCCTGTGTCTTGCTGAAGAGGCTTGTGGCTACTGAAATTCAGGAAGGGGACAGTCACCTTGTAGAAGGTGAAGCCTCCAACACTGAGAATGCAAGGATGAACTACAGCAGTGCTTACATGGAGACTTCCAGCTCCTTGTTCACACTCACAGGCTGCTGCTACACTGGAGCTACTGTGGTTTGGTGCAGAACAGAGCTCAAACACATAAAAAAAAAATTTTTTATTCTTTTAAATAACAGAAGGAAAATTAAGTAAGAAAAATACACAATTCCAGAGACTCTCCCTTAGCCTTCAATTGAAACAAACAATGGGATTTAACACCCTAATGAAATAGAAGAAAACCAGTAATCTAAACTTAGATCTAAATTACTCATTAAATAGTTAAGTTTCACAAAATAGAAGTATCAAATGACAAGGAAAATCTAACTTATTCAACAAAAAAACAAAACAAACCCCACATATTGCTTCTTATCCAAGATAAACAGTGAAACAAGAATATTTATTTTATATATTTTAGAGGATTTGTGAAGAAGCATCTCTTTCAGGGTCCATTCTCAAGCATGGAACACAATGAATTACCACCAGAGTTCTCCCCCCATTTGTGATTTACTGTCACCTTACTGTAAATCTTCCATACCTTCTGGGTGATTTCTCATGGGCAACTCCTCACAGCACTGACTCCTTCTTCACAGCACAACCAACAAACTGCAGCTCCCCTCACAGCACAACCAACAAACTCCAACTGCAGCTCCTCAGAGGCGAGATTACCTTCTGCACTACCTTTATTTTCTCACATTCTATCCCCCACAGAGATTAACCCTACAAATCATTTCAATGCTGATGTTGGATATGACAGACCTGTATTCCAGCTGCACCACAATGTCCCAGTTGGTTTGACTCCACAGGTCCTGCACCTCCCAGGCTGAGCTCACTGCATGACCTTTAACAAACGGCTTGACCTCCCTGCAGCTTCTGCTCACTTTATTCAAAGTTATGATCCACAGCAGTTTGCATTTTACAGATCAAATGTTTCATACAGAATAACTCAATAATGTCAGAACCTTTAAAGTCATCTTCTTTGTCAATTCTGGGGGAACATGTCCATGTTTTTACATGAGTTTGGGTATTATCATCCAGGTACACTGCAGATAAAGGCTTTTAAGAATCAATTTTATTATCAAGAGAACCACATAGAATAAGTGACAACTGCAGTACAAGCTTGATTTTAAAGTGTCTATGCTTTACTTTGCAGAAGCATGAAATAAACACATGAAAAGAGTTTTAAAACAATGCAAAACCCTAGACAAATGCACAAAGTTTTCCCCTAATCTTCCTCTTTAAAATAAACACCAGTAAAAGGTAGGGCACTGCACACAGCCATCTATTAAAGGTTCATATCAGATTAAGACCAGGAAGCATCACAGCAGTATAGAATCAATTTCTACAGAAACTATGTTACCAGCTCAGCAAAAAAAAAATTCTTGGTATTAACACCACAGAAACAAAACCCAAAGGGTTCATCCTTAAGACACCAGTGGGGTCCAACATCCATGTAATACCATCCCTCTGGTGAAATACCCAATGAGTACAAGTGCATGACTAACCCTAAACAGCAGCAGCAAGATCCTGAATGTTAATGATTAACTAAATGCAAACAGCAACAGCAGAAGACAACTTTGTGCCCTTTAACACGGCAGAGTCACAGCTGCTGTTCTGTCCCAGCTCACTGTTCCCTCTCCATGAACATTTATCCCAAACTGCAGCAAGTTATTTAACACTGTTTTAAACAGCATTTCAGGTCTTTCATGTTCCACAGAAAAGTCTGAAACCTCTAAACCAGTAAAGCAGTAGTGACTAAGATAATTAAGTACACCTCACGTGATGTCCAGGATTTCTGGTGACCTTTACTCACAGTATCATCCCACTGTTTGGGAACTGAACATCAAAAAGACTTTGCCTGACTCGCAAGTGACTAAGCTGACAGAAACCAGGCCTCAAGATAATAAAACTGAGAGCAAAGACGAGTTTTATCTGCTCGTTACCTCCTGAATAGGAGCATCCTCCAGTTTCCAGAGCACCTCTTACATTTCACAAGACGGTGAAAGCTCAGACATTAAAAGGATCTTGGCTGTTCCTTTGTTGTCAGTGGGAAGGAAGGCACAAGGAAGCAAGAAGTCCTTCTTCAGCTGTGCCACCAAGCCATAGCAGGCAGCTTGAGCCCATCTTGTCAGGGTCACCCACCAGGGAGGCTGTGTGGCAGCAAGGCAGGACTGTGCAGTAATTAAACAAACTCCATAACACACACAGGGGGAGAGAGAGCAGTCCCCAAGGCAGGCTGCTGACAAGGACAGGGGCCAGGCAAACAGAGCACTTTCAAGTCTGTTTCTCCATCAATAATTTGAAAGGAATGCTAGGCACACTGCCATGCCACTAGTTTATTCTGTAGAAATAACCTTTATATCTGCCTCTTTTAAAGTCCAACTGACTTGCATGTAAATTAATCCCACAAAGCAGATCTGCCCACCAAAAAAAGCAGAGATCCCTTCTGACAACTCTAGGAAGAAGAAGACAAAACAAAATTCTGTGATTTATTCATCCATCCCAAACTTTATGACAGCATATTAGCCCTCAAAAGTGTAAATGCAAGAGCCCCACGAGGCACTCAGCCCCTGAACTGTTCAACAAACCAGAAGAGGCATAATTAACTATTCCCATGGTCACCACAGCTTGATCTGGTATGAATTTATAATATTGCCCTTCCCCCATGTCTGATAAAAGCCACACAAAGAAACAAAGATATTAACACACTGCTATGTAATATAACACCAATTGCAGGTAGAGTGCTATGATATTAAAAAATACATAGGAGAAAATAAATGCATTTAAAACTACTCCTGGAACAATTATTCACTGAACAGAAAAAAAAGTAAAAAATATCTTGTTGTAACAGCATGAAGCAAAGGGAGGGGAAAAAGAGCACTCTGGGAACCTCAAGGCAGTGTTTTCTATTTTGCATAACAACAGGTCAGAGTCTGTAAGGGAATTCCAAGAGGTTTGAGAAGTTTAGAGCTAAGACAGCACAGCAAAACCATCACCTAAGCTTTATTTAGCATTCTAGACAGAATACTTAAACACTGAGTACCACATTAAAGTGTTTTAATATAGTATTAAAACTTCTAAATTATTAACATTAAGTGGATATTCAGTTAAAAGAACACTTAATAAACTAAATCCTCCAATTAGATAAAGATATGCAGCATACTCTTTGAAGAGCTCACAGTCTGAAACCCCATTCCTGCACTGAAATCCATGAAAGGGGCCAAGGAAAACAGTGTTAATGACTGATAAACCTGATCCGAGATAAATAATTAAAAGACCACAGGAACAGCACTGAGATCCTACAGCTCACTTATTCCTCTCATAAACTCTGCTGGGGGTCAGTTTGTTTATAAACTTACAGCTGCTTATATTACAAAGCACAAGAGACTCACTTCTGCTAAAAGTTCTTTAGTTAAACTACCAGAGAAGTGCTTCCTACAAAAAATCCCAGAGACAGACACCTCAGTAACTCAGAATCCATACAGCAGCTCCAGTTAGCTGCAAAACAGGTTTAACTGTAGGGGTTTTTTAAAGATGAAATGTAGACATATCCACAAACTAGTGAGCATTCTGCATTGAAAATATGTACTTGAAGTGCTCACTGGATGTGGCAACTCCAAGAAGATCCCTCGGGACAAGATGTTAGACTTTAGAGGGAAAGCACTACTCCTTGTGGTATCAAAGTTGTAGTGTTACACTGGAAAGTTTAACTTGATTAGAAAAGAACACATGGTTATCAAGAATTTGGGTGTCAGACATTTCAGTCATTTCTGATGATAGAAGGCAAAACTTAAAAAGGAATTAAAGTGCTCTCCAGTTTGCCAAGTTAGTCCCTAACAATACAGCTGTGGGTCTGGATCCATCCCAGTTTCAAGAGACCCCCAGGAACCAATGCACATAATTCAAATTGAAAAATTAATCATTATCTAGATCAAAGGGGGTTGATCTAAGACTTCTCTGGGTATTAAAGGGTAGCTCAATCTACCACATCCCACATTCTGACAGGGAAAAAAACCCCAAACATTTATCCAGCATGCATAATGACCCGAATTATTTCTCAATACATACTCCTTTTAGGGTAATAATGTAAAATAAAAAGAGAGATACCAATTATGCTGTGGAAAAATATGCTATTTTAGAAAGTGTTTCCAGCTCCTTTTCACTGCTTAACAGTACCAGTCACACTCCCACAAGCCTTCACAGATGAAAGGTGAGACAACCTCACACAGCTTGCCAGCATTAACCCTGTTATTACCTTCATCAGTACAGCTACACACAAATTACTTCTCAGTACACCCTCGTGCACACTTTCAATCCCACTGCCCTGATATATGGTTACAGCAGCAGTTGAGCTCCTATCTGTCATTACCACAAGGAAAACATTCCTATTTCAGGGTAGTCTCCCAAGAGCATGAGTAGTTATGCTGCTACAGCAATTTCCCAGCTTTTCCCTGGCAGCTGCTCAGAGGTGAATTCCTGGCTGGGCTCACGTTGCCTGTATTTCCCACTTGGGGAACAAACTGTGTTGTTTAATCCTTTGCCCACGCTCTCTTCTGGAGCACAGGAGATGGACTTGGAGCTGAGAGTTAAAAATCATATACAGATGATTTTATTTGTAGGGTGGGGAAAAGAAGGAGACATCTTAAACTTTAAGAAACAAAACATTTTGTAGATGGTTTAGGGCCAGCCTACTACTTCTCATTCAAACAATGAAGAAAAAGACACTGAAGTTATGAACACTGCACTACTGAACAAATGAAAGAGCCCCCATGTCCTGTTCCCTCCCTTCTTCAAACCCTCCTTTTCTACCCATCTCAAACTTTTAATTTTTTTCTGAAAAGAGAAATGAGATTTTTTTATTAACTAAAAAACAATGAGGAAATCTGGAGAAAAGCTTTTTAAGCTGAATTAAAAGTTCTAATACTCAAAATACTTACATTTTTATTCCTTAAGCCACTTATCAACCCTCACAATCCTTTCATTATTCGCAGTAAACACAATGTGAAAAGGCCGTATTCATCCCTTTATTTACGTATTCATCCCTTTATTTACGTGTTAAAAACCAGAATCCCTAATGAGTTGAGTCATCAACCCAAGAGAAGTCTGAGCAACCGGGGCAATGCATACTCTGGAACTTGTCACCTGCAAATGCTGATGGGATGAGACTGCGCCTGTTTGTTTTCTCCTTTATTTGAACTCAGTGACAAGGAACTCACCAGCAACAGCATCTCTTGAAGATTTCACTGATATATGAGGGCGCTTACCTAGCTCAGTTTTGACATGGATTGAATCAACACCTTGTTATATTTACTGCTTGTTTTTCTAAGTTTTTACAGGCAGACAACACCACTGTTGACAGACAACACATCGGCTATTTAATCTAGTTGGGCTCATATTCTATCTGTTCCTCCCTCATTAGCTAGAGCAATCGTCACCCAGCCTTCTCTAGTGTTGTGCGAGATCAAATTATCGCTCATTATTTCCTCCTAATTGCAGAGGAAGAACCTCACACCTATAGCAAAACAAGCTTCCCTGGAACACCCACATCCTTCCAGCGTGGATTCCCAGTTTCACCTTTCACTACAGCTCCTTGTTTGATTGCTTCAATCAGTTCCTTGAAGAGTTAAACTAGAAATAATCTTTAATACAAGAATGCTGTTGAAAGAATCACCTATGCGTGCAAAGCTACTCGGTAAGACAGGCCACACCGCCCGGGGGAGGATGGCAGAGAGAACACTTGAAAGCACCCTCAGCTCGGACTAAATAGGTATTAAGCTCGTCAGGATTTTCTGTACATACTCCAGTCTACCAGAACAACAGAATATGGATTTCACAGGGCATCCCTGCCACTAAACCCCAGCGATTTAGTGGCAGGTGTACCTTCAAAGGAAACTATTTTACGTCACTGCTTTCGCATATATTGCGCTGGAAACTAAGGAAAAGCTGCCGGGTTTTGCTTTCATCCAGCTGCAACTGACAAAAACGGTGCAGTTTTAAAATTCATGGTAAAACTCCTTAGAGGAGGCGGTGCTCCGTGTGCCCTTTGAAAGTGTTAGAACAGAGACACCTCCCAGAGCCGGGCAGGTTTAGCACACACCGCCGCCAACAGCTCCCGAAACTCTGCCGGCCGAGCTGGGGAATACCTGCCCCGAGAGCTCCGCACCGCAAACAACGCGGGCTCCATCTTCCTCCGGCAGCCCGGGCACTGCAAGGCAAAGCCACCCGCACCGCCCAGAAACGGCACGGCTCAAACCAACTTTAAGAACTTCGTACCATTAAAAATAAAAAATTAAAAAAAAAAAAAAAAATCATCACAGCTTAGCTGCTCTGTAGACCCAGCCAGAAGGTTCTCAATCTGTGAAATTAAGTTCCTTAGTGATGATGGGGTTGTTCACTTAGTAGTTATTAGAAGAATTCCTTGAAATTACTATGAACAACTTTGCTTCAGAAACAGCCCCAGATGGCCTCCTCTCAGGCCAGAAAGAGCAGGGCTGGATGAGAACTAAAGAGTTCTGATAGACCTTCCCCTCACAACAGCTACTTACACAAACAGAATGAACGCTTACTGGACTAAGTATTTCCCCAGCTTCTAGCTGCCCTAATTACTCTGTATTTCCTTTACAGAAGTGCTGATTTCAAAGTCACACACTCACAAAAATCACACTTTCAAAATTCCACAAATAGCAGCAGGGGAACCAGAAACACAATAACTTCTCTTTTCTTAAAGTATTCCAAAACTTGCACAATATTGCTAAGAGACACCTATTCAACAAAATTTACAAGTTTGACATAGAGGTCATGCACATAGGCAATATGTATGCAAACACTTCCTCCTGCTGCTGTTTTTGTAAGAAGAATATAAATGCTTAGCCAAGTAACTAAAATCTCTGACTGCAGCAGGTAGCAGTAATAGTAATCCCATCCCATACCAGGCTGGCAAACTGTTCTTGTTCCTTGAGTACATACAAGGTAAGTCTCTAGATCACAGCTCCCAGTTCTTTAATCTCCTTTATTTCTGCTAGAACAACAACAGAACAAGACACAAGCAATCCAGGAGGTAAATGAAATGTGTCAGAGATGATATAGGAGATTCTGGGTGAACTAGTCAGGGGTGATGTGAAACTGGGTTTGCTTTTCACAAATTAGGAAGACCTGACTGGGAATACAATAACAGCAGAGCCTCCCCTAGCCTGACCTGCGAGCCCCTGCCGTCCCTATGCCTCGGACGGACCGTCCTACAGATGCCTTTTAGCTCCTCCTGCACGCAGTCAATGGAGCATCCCTGCCCGAGGCACGTTTTATTTTTTTGTTATTTTTGGTTGGACCTGGTGAATCAAGTCAGACCTCACTGAGATGACAAAGCCTTAGTTGGGCTGTCCAAAAAACATCCCCACGAATCTTTTGCACCCACTTAAGAGGTAGAGGGAAAAAGTTCTCCCTTCTTTGGAGCAGTGTGCAGGACATCCATTTCAAACCCAGGCACTTTGCTAGCAGCACTTCAGAAGCTCACGCAAGGCTTGGGGGAAAAAAGTATAGTCATTCAATCGACACCGTTACAGGGCTCTCTCGCCAGGAAAACCAGCCCCATCTGTTTCTCCTAGTCGTATTAAAATCTTCGTAGTAATTAGGCAGGATAAAAGCGGAGGGGATTAGAAGTTCCCAGATGAAGGAAGAGCAAAACACGAACCTAATTTGTATACAAACATCTATTTTTCTAAAGCAGTAAAGAAACTTCGAGAGCTTTAAAGGAGCTTTGAGAGCCACTTCCCGCAGGAACCCCAAGGCGGTAAGCAAGCACTGTTTAATACAATATTGCTGCAGGAGGGATAAAATCCCGGCCGAGCCGGGCCGCGTTTGTCCCGATCCCGGGGCCGCTCCCGCATCCCCCCCACTCCCCGCGCTCCTCGCCCCCGTGCCACAGCGGGCCAATGAGAAGGCGCCGCCCCCGGCATGACGTCACCTCCTCGGGCGCCCATTGGGCGCCTCACGAACACAGCGCGGTGTCTCCCGGCAACGCCGTGACGTCACGGCCCCGCCCCGGCCGCGTCCCGGGCAGCGGCTCCGCCGTTGTCCCGGCGGAGAAGGCGCCTGTCCCCGGGGCTGCTGCCTCGGACGGACCGAGCAAAGAGCCGCACTGCTGGGGGACAGGACTTCCCCGATCCCAAACCCCGCGGCTATCCCGCCGGCTGAGCGGGATCTGTGAATCCCAGCTCTTTCCCGATTTGCTTCTCCAGTGCCCGCATGCATGGGTCAGCCTATACACAGAAGGTTTACAAAGCCACTTATAAAGCCAAAGTTTTCATTTGCTAGATTTTTTTAAAACTCGGACTTTAGATTTTACAGGATATTACAGGATAAAAATGTTACAGGTGAAAGCAAGTGGTAATGGAGAACTGAAATTCTTAGAATTGCAGAGTAATCGAATCACTGAGTTTGGAAAACCATCGAGTTCAATCATTAACCCAACAGTGCCACGTCTGCCACTGAACCGCGTCCCTGAGCGCCACATCTCCATGTCCCCTGAACACTGGTAGGGAGGGTGACTCCCTCACTTCCCTGGGCACCCTTTGAGTTAAAGACATTTCAATAAAGACATTTTTCCTAATACCCAATCTAAACCTCTCCTGGTACAACTTGAGGCCGTGTCCTCTTGCTCTGTCTCTTGTCACTTAGGAGAAAAGACCGACTCCCGCCTGGCTACAACCTCCTCCTTTCAGGGAGCTGTCGAGCACAATGAGGTCTCTCTGATCATCCTTTTCTCCAGGCTAAACATCCCCCAGTCCCACCTCAGAACCCTTGGTGCTCCAGACCCTTCACCAGCTTTGTTGTCCCTCTCTGGACACACTCCAGCCAACGATTCTGCAAATTCCCGCTGAATTTTTAGAAGCATGTAGTTGGTAAGGGATAAAATCGGGAGTGTGATCTTTTCATGTACTCCCTAAATACAGTCACAAATAACTCTAATAATTAGAATATTAAAATAACAATTTTAAGCCTGTAAAATAAACCTGGAAATGGTTAGGTAAAAATCAAGCAGAAAAGGTGTTTCAGATGAGTGTGTGTATGAAGTAGCCACATTTTGCTAGCATAAGCTTCTTGCAGGCCAATCCACAGAAGTCTCTTTTGGCTCAAGCTCTAACTTTGACATCTTCCATGCAGAACCCCATCCCTGCTAAGGAAATGAAGCTCCAAGGGGTGCACAGGTATTTATTTCCAGTTCTGTGCAGTTCTGTGACTCATGCACTGCAATGAGGGCTCTCAGTGCCATCTGGCCTGGCACTGAAGATCCCAGCTCCTCTCCAGCACAGGGGACAGTGCTGGCCAGGTTTGCAGGTAAAACCCCTTGTACCCATGCCTATGTCAGCAGCACTGCTCACCCTCCCTAGAGCACCTCTCATTCCTGCCTCTCACAGCCACTCAGACATGATTTCACTGGAGAAGCATGGCATGAATTTCTCACAACAGGTTATTAATTACAGAACAGACTTTTTGGTTTATCAGCAGAGAGCTGATGGTTGCCCCAGAAAGGGCAGAAATATGGGAGGGTTTCTGAGCACAGGTTCACCCTCCAGAGTGTCGACAGTTGGAGATAACTGAGTCATGCACAGGAGCATTGGCAAGGGGCAGCAGTTCCCAGTCCTGCACACACAGAGCTGTCAGAAAAAGGAAGAGAAGATGAGATCCACAGGATCTGGCGCCAATGGCACGGACAGCTGAAGCTCTGCACCTCTTCCCTGGCTCCCACTACTTTTGGTAGCCTAAGCAGAGCATGCTGCCTTTGACTAAGGCCACATGCAGTTCCCTAGAAGTGATCACAGCAAGGGCTCTGATGCCTCAGGTTTTAGCTTTTCTATTTTTCAGATTCTGTACTGTTTTAGTGTGTAGTTCTGAGCTTCATATTAGGGAATAGTAAGCTCTCTTCACAGAATAGGCGGTCAAAACAATTCCTTCTCTAGCTGGGGACCAAGGACAACCAATCCAAATTTCAGGCCCAAGAGCATAAACAAGGGTGGAATGAAGAGAGAAAAACCAGAAGGATGGGACTTCATGGGCTGGAGCTGTAATTGGACAATTAACTCCAATATGCTAAAGGACCAGTGTGGTATTCACATGCCCTCTGAACAGAGAGTGGCATAATTCTCTCTCGGGTTTTTTCCTGGAGAAGCAGAAAGGGAAAACAAATTTTATCTCTGCTTGCTGTTCCTGTTGTTTTTCACATGTGGAATGTGTTGGAAGATTATTTACCTGAAGGCATTTGGTAACTGGATTCTGCTGAGGATTGTTTTGTTTCCTTGGCCAGTCACTCAAAGTTGTGTCCTGACTGTTGGGACACAGTCACAAGTTTTCTTTAGTATTTTTTAGTATTCTTTGTAGGTTAGTTATAGTATAGTATAATGTAATATAATATAGTTTTAATAAAGTGAGAATTCAGCATTCCAAAGCCTTGGAGCCAGATGACAATAATTTCCAGATGTTGGGGTCATCTGATTTCAATAGACCAGAACTTGTAAAAGTGAGAGATCTCGTGACTGGTTCTCCATTTTGTGACCATTTGGGCTCACCTTGGGTGTAGCCCTGGCTGGGCTCTTGTACTGCTCAAGGTGGATCCATTGAGGCTTTTAATAAATCCCTACTTTATTCTTTAACTCTGTCTAGCCTTTGTTCTAGGTCAGTCTTCACAAGGCATCAGTTCAAGGCAAACTCATACTCCTGGAATGGCTTGAAAAGTATCCAAGAAAAGGAAAAAAAGTCCACAAACCCACTAAACAGAAATGTAGCAGAATTGTTATTCTTTCCACAGGAGATCAACTTGATCTGAACTACAGAAACCTGCAGTAGCAGAGACACTGCAGACAGTACTGGTAATGATAATCAGAGGAAATAAACAGCATCATCTTTTCTTGTCATTAATCTTCCCATACAATGGGATCTGCAGGACAGGGCTGGAAAAACACTGCTGTATTTCAGGCTCTCAGCACACTACTTAGAACTCCAAAACTCCACATAATTCCTTCAGTGCTGTATCCAAGCAATTTCAATAGTAACTTCACATCCTCTGCTCTACCAGACTGCCCAGAACTACTTCCAGACCAGACAAGTCCCCTTTTACAGTACTGACAAAAATTTGGAGGATTATCCGGTGACATTCCTTTTGCAAGAACTCATAAGAATTTAAAGGAAAAAAAAAAAAAAAGCTCTACCTTTCGGTTGTTTTTAATAAACCCTTCAGTTCTTCAGCAAAAAGCTGAATATGTTTCTTAGACTGCTTCTAAGGCAGTAATTTCAGAGGGTATTTGACATAAATCAAGAGAGCAGCAGCAATAGAAGAGGTACAGGAGGGCAGCTGGGTTAGATTTGCTGTCCACTGCCACCTACTGTTAAAACTCCACCAAGTCAGACTTGTGAGACCTAATTCCCCAAGGATATGATTTCAGAGCCCAGAAGGAAGGAAAAACTTTGGAATTGAGATTGCTGTGGAGAAAAGGAAAAAAAAAGGGGACATGCCAAGAGAATTGCTCACCTAAACTCAGCGGGCTGTGGCACAGCAGCTTCATAAGTTTGGGTTCTTTCCAGCAATGTTGAAATTCTGGCACCTAATTTAGACAGCTACTCTTCAGCTCAAGATAAGGCTTTTCCAGGCAGTGATTCAACACAAAGACCTCGATTAGACCGTGTTGTCAAACTTCCTCACAAAGAGAAAATGCAGCTAAAGAAGAGAAAACAGATGGTTTAACACTTTCAGCACCTACATTCAGTTCTGCTAATCCACCAGCTGCCCTCTTGTTGTTGCTAGATTCATTTCCACTACTTAATGCTGCATTCTTACAATTGGATTTGTTTTCAAAACATCAAATAACAGACCTTACAGCAGAAACAGTTTGGGGGAAAACATGCAGCAATGACTGAGCCTATCTCCCAGCTGGAAAATAAATTTCCCTAGTTCATAGAACCATAGAATCATTAAGGTTGGGAAAGACCTCTAAACTCATTAAGTCCAACCATAACCCAACATAGCCAGGTCCTTCACAACTATAGGGCCATAACTATACATTTTTGAACACTTCTGGGGCAATGATTCCATCACTCTCCTGGGCAGCCTGTTCCAGTGCTTGACCAAGTTCCAAAGTCTGCACATAACATTTATGAAATCTTTTCAGAAATTTGCTAACATCAGCTAGGACATCCCATGTTATTCCAGTGGCTGCTTCCAAAGAAAAAGCTTTTGGTCGATGCTACATTCAAAGCAGCACATCAAGAAGCATTTAACAAGTGTGAATTTTAAATTAAGACACAGTGGCTTGCCACAACTTCTGTCATCCTGTTCTCTAAGTGTAAAGTTTTCTGGGACATTGAGGAGCTGTACAGCAGACATACCTTCACCTTGCAGATGAGCCACTTGTCTAAACTTGTGTCTGGAAGCTGAAATGAGCCTCCTTAGGGAGTTTATCACATCAGGGCATGCTTAATGCAGAATATCAACATCATCATCATCATCAGGGCCCTCCTTGGATGGTGTGTGCTTTGTACTCACACCAAGTTCATTTTGGTCGGGACATATGCTTCCTTATTCACACTCAGATTAAACCTATTTAAAATCTAAACAAATAACTGTGTTCTGTCACATTCCTATGCCACAGCTGAAACCAAATCTAGATTTTCCCAACACAAGGAACAGCTGAGTTACATTTACCTCACTCAGAGCCATGAGAGAAGGTGCCTTGCTTTGAGATAGCACTTACTACTACACAAAGTAAATATAAACATCATTGGTCACAGTATGTAGGAGCTAGTCATGCATATAAGTAACTACATTAAACCACCAAAGTTCAGACTCTGTAACTTTAAAGTTAGTTAAAAATTATTTCTTGCTTAACTTGCATCCTCTCTGTAAACTAACCCCATTATCTAAGTTGTGACAGTCCCACATGCACCCACTGCACAAAGTACATTATCATGTTACTCAGTAAACTAATAATTGTACAGAGCCAGCAGCACTCAGAAAATACTTCAGAAATTTGCATCAATTTTGCTGCAACATATTCAGGCCTTAAGCAGATCATTTAAATACAGTTTCAAAGGATGATTCTCTAAAAATAGAAAGTGTCATTAATATCACAAGCATCATTCACTTTAAAGAGAAGTCTTCAATTTATTCCAGATCAACAGGAATTATTTAACTAAAGCTCCTCCAACTTCTCAAGTTACTTGCTGGAAGAAAATTCTAATTTCCTCACTCAAAAGTCTTTTCTATGTAATTTAAATTCTGTGTGGGGGTTTTTCCCTCGCAGGTAATTGAACAACTAGGCAGCAAAAGCAAGTCTGCACTGTGCCTTCAAAAGAGAAGAAAGAAACTTCCTCTTCCATTAGACCCCAGCATCCTTCAACAAAATGTAGGCTGGCACAAATCAGTGTTTTGTATGCATCACACACAGCTGCCATTCTTCTCAATAACCAAATTATATTCACTACACTCACTCTGGATCTCTGTCAACTAATCTGAGCACAGATCCTGACAGAAGACCCTCTGTAACAAAACGTCTGTTTAGGGCAATTACAGTGGGTTGGGAAAGCTTCATCCGCCTGCAGCCACTCACCCAGCCCCATAAAGGAGCTGGCCAGGGAGGAAAAACAGGGAAGGAACTGCAACAAATGCTCATTAAGCACAAATATATTCAGCTGTTGGAAACAGCAATTCTGTGATCAAAATGCCATTCCTTCCCAGAAACTTTAAGACAGTGATTAGCCACACAGTGACTGTGGACTTCATCCCAGCTGGATGTTTGGAGGATGTGGAGAGTTAAATGAACACTGCCATTTTACTGTTGCCTCATCCCTATTGCTCAACTGCCAAGAAGCCAGACTTAGCTCATGCTCGCAGTCCCTCTGGAGTCAAGAAAGAATTAAACCAGAAGGATTTCAGAAAATATAAAATTATTTCAAGATCAGGCCCTCAACAATATCTTTTTTGTAAAGTGACTGCAGGACTGAGCAGACCATGTCTTTGTAAACCTCTTCTCATGGTTAATTTATCTATTTTTTTTGCACTTTCTCACACAGAGCTATAGTCCTGTGCCTCAGAATATCACACTCTGCTTGAGATAACCCTGGCAGACCTGGGGACATCAAAAGTACTTGTGCAGTTTGTTGTGTCTATGGCATTTCACCAAGCTGAACTGATGTCTCTGAGACACAGAGATGTTACTGATGTCTTCCCTGAATTATCTTCATCATAGTGTAAATATCTGCTAGTATATTGAAATTAAAGGAATTCCTTGGAACTTACATCAAAACTGAGCTCTTCCTCATGGTGATAACTAATTCTGTGCCCTAGGGATGGCAAACACCCTACAAGAGAATAATACAGAGAATTAGCAAAAGTCATGTTATCTAATGAAAGCCTCTCATTTTTTTATCTAAGCTTGTTGATAGAAAGAGTATTTGTCTGAACCCTTGTCTTTTTTGTTCCCCAAGTACATCAGTTTACCTGATTTGTAATTAATTAGTAGTAGCATAGAATTAATACAGTATGTGTCTACAAATGCCATTTTCCCTGTGGATATGAAAACATTTTATGTTTTTTCTTGAAATTTGAAACAGAAAAACATATTTGATGAAAGCTTGACTGTGCAACATGCCTGGCCTACATAAACCACTCAAGATTGGTCTGGTCCTCACACTTTCAGTTCAGAAAAATCTAGAGAGAATGCATTTTCTGTCTTCCTGTCTTCTACTTGTTTTCCTTTTGCCTCTACCTCTCATCTCCCATGGAGCATCATATTCTTCTGCCTCTCAACATCAACATATTATTACTCTCAGATACCTAACATACAGTATTACAAGTAAATAAAGGGGTAGATGTAGATTTTAGAGTCAGTTTCTCAACCAGATTTTTATACAACATTTAGCACTACTGGGTCCAAAACTGATTAAACTGCAAAGGATCCAGTTAAATATTTATATTGATTTAATTAAACTGGGATAACATTCATATCTGAAGCTGACTTCATACCACAATATTTACTCATTTACCTATTAGAGGATTAAAAGTTTCAGCTGTGAAAGATTAATGTGTTCAAATTTACACTGCTGTATTTATTAACAACACACTCAAGGGAAATTTAAATATTACTTTTTTTCCATTTTTAATGCCTTTCACAAAAAGACCTTTAAGCAAGAAAGACTTTACTCTGCCTTAGTGTCCAGCAGCCTGAATGAAAGTACAGCTGTGTGAATTGACCAGACTTCTTTCAAATTTACCATCTTTTTAAAAAAATTCCTAATATCCATGAAGTGAGCAAACTGCTGCTGCCCCCGAGAAGAAAACATATCGTGTGGGAAAGGCTTTTCAATTTTTCTATTGATTACACTGACTTAATAAAACAAATCTGTTCTCCTCCCACCCAACTTCTGCTCTTACCATCAGTTTCTGAGCATATTACTTCTCTTTGCTCCAATATTCCTAATCAACATGACAGTTCTGACCTACTTACACACTTTCCTTCACCTCCATTCCCTGCTGCTAAATTTTTTCCACCACTCCCATCTTCCCAGATGTCTGCTTGTTAGCTCCTGCTTCTCAGTCTCTTTCTACCCTTTCTTTAATTTCTCTTCCTTTCTCAGATCTCATAGATACAACTTGACTTGTGTTTGAGCCAGGCTCCTTTCTCTTCATCACGGTTCTTGGTGTTGCTTGCTTCCATACAAAGCCTAACCAAAACATTCCACACAATTTCAGTAAAATTTCACAGCCTGAACACACCACACTCCAATCAATTGGGAGCACAATATGTAGTCCAGAGTATGGGGAAATCCAAATTTCATTCCCCCAAACATAAATCAAAATATTATGTGGATTTTTGCATGAAAGGAGTGAAAAAATTCATTTCCCCTAACACCTTCTTGTGAGTCATTGAGAAGTCAAAAAAAAATCAATCCAACTATGCTCATAATTCTAACATGGTTAAATAAAAACGATGGCTATTTCAAGATTTTAAGATTTAAGGCTATTTCAAGACTACACATGACATGTAATATGCAAACAGATTCTACATAACTTTATTTTATCCCTTTCAGAAAATTAGCAAGGTTTCTGGCTTCACAGTATCCCAAAATAACTGAAAAGTTCATCCACTGGAGAGTCTGTAATGGGGGTTTTGTGAAAGTGCATGAGAACTGTGTTTTTCCAAATTAATGCAAAGTGATGCATGCTCAGAAAAATGACACCAGATACACTGGGGAAGGACATGAGTCAGAACCTGGAAGGCAGCAGAATTTCCCAACTTACTAAAATAGACTCATTAACTGTTAAGCTATGTATATAGTTAGCATAAAATATATATTGTTCATTGTATTTATTCTGTTTGGTGATATGAAAAACATACAGCTTAAATTTATTAAACATAGAGCTGTATCTAAAAAACTGAAATTGTCTAAATTATATGACCAAAAATAAAAACCACTCCCTTGAAACAATGTGAAATCTTATATGCTTAGGTAGGATGAAAAATCCCACTTCCTTTTAAAGCATCAACACACTGGCAGCCCAAACTTCACGTGCCAAGTCACAAGTTCATAAAGAATTCTCCTGAGTGAATTTTAAACTGCTGACGGTGCATGTGAAAGGAGATCAGGTCTGAAAACCATGCACAAGAATAAAACCCTTGCTGCAAGATAGCAGCATTGATGAGTTGAGGGGAGGGAGCAAAACACTTCCAGATCCATACAAGGCACACGGTGTTCTGCTCCTAAAAAGGAAATATTAATTTCAGTACACATTTTTGGAGTGCCATTAGGATGACACATATAAAGCCTTACCCTTGGATTTGCCCTGCTCCCAAGTTATTTCTTTTCCAGATGCCTCTTTTTGGTTTTTGAGGTTTTTTTGTTTGTTTGTTTGGTGGGTTGGTGTTTGTTTGTTTGTTTGTTTGTTTTTAAGAAAGGTTGCAGGTGACTTTCTGAGGAGAAGGGTGAGTGAAAGAAATGGGTTAGGATAAACCTTCAAAGAGAGAAAGCACGGCTGAAAAAAAAATGTACGGAAGTGCTGCAGGCAGCTAATTCTTTAGTCCTGTAATATTTCAAGCTGTACTACCTTAGTGCAGGTACTGAAAGAAGAGGTCTCATTCCCCCCAAACATTTGATGTCTTTCTCCCACACATTTTGCTACCAGCACTCTTGGGATTTGTTTAGTGATTTCCTCTGGCAAGTCAGTCTTCAGCAGCACCAGTTCCCAGTCAAGCACAGACACCCAAAGCTGCTGATGAGAAACAAAGCAGCAGCAGCTGAAGGCACTGAGGAGACTGGCACCATACTTTTCAAAGGCTGTGCCAACTCCTGTCAGGCTAAAATGCTTGTGAAACTGAGGAGTGTCTCTTCTCAGAAGCACCATGGAATGTTCTAGAAACAGCTCTTGGTCCCATCCCTTTGTTGTCCCAGCAATCTGATCCACAAACCTCCTTAACATACAGGATAAAGGGCAAAATAAAGGAGCAGAGTTTGCTTTATTCTGGGTGTTCTGCCGGCTCAATTATGGCTGGTTCCAGGCAGTGGTTTTTGGGCTGCCGAGGGTTTTGCCAGCTGGCTCTGATCCCAAAGGTTGGCAGCGGACCTGCAGCCCCCTGGCCGCTGTGCCTCCCCCTGCCACCAGAGCAGGGGCAACTTGAACACCAACCACAGAAGGGCTGCTCGCCCATTCACAGGTGAAATTCAGCAGGTTGGATTACTTTGTAATGAGGATGTAGTTTTGTCTTGCTCAGGAACTACAGAGATATTTTCCACCGTGTAGCTGCCTCACTGGAATCCAAGCACATTCTCCCGGTAGGTTACTGTGCCTGTGCAGACGGAGCACTGCCGGATGGGGCGCAGCAGCACCCACGGAGGTTTGGGAGCTCCTTCCCACGGAATTTCCTCAGGGGCACGGAGAGGGAGGCGTTCATCCCTTCTCTCCGGCCTCCAGCCGTAGAACACGAGGGGATGCTCTAAAGCCGCCTCGGGGGAAGTTCAGGTTGGGTATTAGGGAAACTCCTAATGGAGAGAGTGGGAATCCTGCACGGGAGTCACAGAATCATTAGGGTTGGAAGGGACCTTTGGAGATCACCAGTCCAACTGCCTGCCAGGTGAGGGTCACCTGGAGCAGGTGACACAGGAACGTGTCCAGGCGGGGCCTGACTGTCTCCAGGGAGGGAGACTCCAGGGCCTCCCTGGGCAGCTGTTCCAGCTGCTCTGCCACCCTCAACTTAAACAATTCTCCCTCGGGTTGGCAAACTTCTCATGTTTCAGTCTACGGCCGTCGCTCCTCGCCCTGTCTCCGGGCACCACCGACAAGAGTCGGGCACCATGCCTCTGGCACCCGCCGGCGAACGGCTCCCCAGGCAGGTGCAGCGACCCGAGCCCTCGAGCACCGCAGCAGCGCTGGGGGTTCCATTTCCCTCACTCCCTGCGGGA
>NW_005054434.1:1585446-1586891 GCF_000277835.1 Geospiza fortis | reverse complement strand
GGGCTGCTGCACTCGCCGGGGAAGGGGCTGGATGAGGTGGGGTGGGTGGGATGGGGCTTTATCCCTTCTCCGCTCTCCGTGTGCGCTGCCATACGCGCATTCCTAAAGCTCTTTATACCGTCTCCTACTTCTTTCATTCCTTTCACGCTCTGAGAGAAAGCACCGGGCTGCCGGCGGCTCGTTTCTCCCGGTGACTGGTTGGGGTGGGTAGTCTATTGTGTCTCATATGTGTGTTTATTTTTGCTTATAGGGCTTAAGCCTACAAGTGTAGGAGGTGGTGAGCCTGCTGCTCCAAGAATCCTCCCCTATCTAGAAATGTGGGTCAAAAAAGATTAAAAAAAAAAAACAACCAAAAATACTGCTTGCTTCTTCCAGTCTTAGTGGATGTGTAATTAATACCATATAGTATCTGCACCTCTGAACTTGATAATGCCAAAAAACCCCGCAGCTGTCAGCGAGGAGATCAATGTATATCAATATTTAACTGCCTGCATAAGGAGCCTGATGTAAACCATGTCATATTATGATAAGCTGTTGTCTTACTGAATCTCTTATGAGGTTGTAAATGGAATAATAGTGAGGGAATTAATGCACAGCTTATGTAACTCTCAGTGAATGTGCATACACTGTACCATTCCTATTTTAAGAACTCGATTAGTCTAAACTGGATAATATTACAAGTGTATTTCTGCAGGAAATTGGACTGCCTGTGTCCTGGATCAGCAACCTGAAGTGTTGCATCCTGACTGTAACTATAAACCGAAAGCTCTTCAAGCAGAAAATCTGTTCTCATTTATACTGCTCCAAGCACACCAGTTCCTAAATATTTCTAGAGTGTGCTGTCAGTTCCCTCAAGGCTTCAGCTTCTTCTATGAGAGTAGGTAGTGGATCTGTCAAAAAGATGTGGTACTTGAGAACCACAGAATAGCCTGAGTTAGAAGTGAGCCACGAGGATCACAAAAGTCCAGCTGCTGGCCCTGCACAGGACATCCCCAGGATGACAGGTGTTACCTGCAGTTTGACCAGGGGAAAGGGAAATAAATCACATGGTGTTTGGTGTTGGTGTCCCCAAGATCCCAGGTGTACTTGCAGTTTGACCAGCAGGAAGGGAAGTAAATCACATGGTGTTTGGATATGCCACCTTTCAGGCTCAGAACTGCAGGTACAGCCCCTGGCTGCAGCTTTCCCTTGCGTCTTATGAATGGTAGTGCTTTTGGGAGCTCTCACAAGTCCACAGAAGGCTTTTTCTTTCTCCAGCTCTCAGTGTTTGTAATGCTCTGTTGGCAGTGAAGGTGAGGAGGTCAGGACTAAATCAGCTGTTTAACTCTCACTGGTACTCCAAGTTCCTTTTTCTAGAAGAGGACTGGCCCTTTCAGAACTTTCAGAAATATGCAAAACCAGACTTGATAAATACCAACTTTGACACACATGTAGAACAATACTGG
>NW_005054434.1:1569275-1585409 GCF_000277835.1 Geospiza fortis | reverse complement strand
ACTTTGAGTTTTTGAGTCAGTGACAGCCAAGAAAATTAATCTCCATCAAATTCCTAACTGTTCCCTTAAGCACATCAGAAGGCATTATGAGCATTCTTCTGAGAAGAAAGTAGCCTTTTGTTAACCAGCAGTAATGTAAAGAATCAAAGCCTTTCTGGTTTGAGCCCATAAGCTTGATCAGCTGGGTCTTTCAGGTGCCTGTTCAGAGCTGAAGGTGTTCTTTTGGCAGACACTGGATGTTCTTCGTAGCTCCAGGTGCTTTTGTCAGAGAATTAAGGTAGCCTTTAAAAATAGTAGTGCCCAGGCATAAATTCAGAAATTTCATTACTTTGGGATTTTTCAAGGTGGTGAGTAGCCTTTGAAAATACCTGCGTGTTCCTGCTCTAAGAGCTGCCTTACACAAACAGTAAATTTTTGTTTTCTGTGAGGACTGACTTGAGCTGCTTATCAAAGATGAATGACTGTATCTTATAATAAGTAGTATTGTGCTAAAGATACATTGCAGGAGCACAGTAATTGAATGACAGATATGAAATTGCTCAGGTCTCATGCATTTTAGAAACATGCCCAAAAGCAGCCTCATTACCCCTTAGAATGTGGGATTCCATGGGATAAAGCATCTTGAGTAAGGCAGGAAAGTCCAGGACATCAGTTGACCTAAACAAAGTCAGATCATACATGTTTAGACAAAAAATGTGGATTCTCTGAACCAACAATTTTGATGCATTTTCTGGATCCCAGCATGGAAGGAATGGATGTTTTAATGTGTTTTTTATTTTGGATCACCTTAGCTCATTGATCCATTAAAAAAAAATATCTCTGGACTGAACTGGGTTTGGATCTACAGTGTATACAAAACAACAGACTGCGGAGTTGGCTGGGTGGGAGGACACAGAACACCAGAATGTTTTCAGATTGAAATGGAGATAGGAATGTGCATTGTTTATGTAGAGCATAATGAGGAGCATAATCTCAGGCATAAGATCCAGAAGTCTTTTTCTGTCCTCAAAGGATGAGGTAAAGAACATTTCCTGCTTGTGATGATTGCCATCAGGCAAGGCAGGGCCGTGGGCCCCTCATTGTGCACAAAGCTCTTGCTTTCCTGAGCATAATGCTGCTGTTCGTGGGGTCACTGTGTGAGAAAGCAGAAATGAAGCACCTACAGGTTAAGCAGTGAAGTAGATCCAAGGAGCAGAGACTAAACAATAGGTATTCAGAGAGCAGTCATGTCTGAAATGAGGGAAATCTTGAGCCCTCAAACTTCTGTTCAGACAAAGTGAATGAGAGGAAAAGCAGCAGCATTTTGCTTTCAGCCCTTTTGAGTGTTTACTTCATCTGCTTCCTCTGATGATCCCCATGAGAGAAACACAGAAAACCCCGAGGATGCCAATGTCTGAAGCTGTAATGCTTTGGACAAGCCCACTGTGCATGCTGACAGGCAAGCTCACTATCTTCCAGCTTTTGAAGGCTCCTTTTACAGGGGTATCTTTAGTGACTTGCAGAAGCTTTGAAATTTTTACCTCAGTAGGCTAATAATGAAATTCTTAGATTCCAGTTTCTTTTTCAGTCACATGTCTGAGCTTGGAAAGGCATTTCCATTCATGCTCTTACTGCAACAAGCATGACTAAAATCACACCGTCCACAACCTCCTTCCATGAACACTCTGAGAAGGTTATCTTGGATTCTGACACACATCAGAATTATTGAGATTCTGCAGCAAACTTGTGCTTGTTTCCTGCACAGCACAAGTGAGGACTGATAGCCTTTGGACAGCATGGCTTTAATATTCCCAGTCTATATTTACAGGCATTTCTATTTTAAGGTTTCTTCATGAAGTTATAAGCATCTTTCCACTTACTTTACCCTAGAAAAGGCATGTTACAGACCACGGTGTCAGTGTACTGTCTAAGAAAAATAACATATTGAATCTAAATACTCTAGGATGTTTTATATTTGTTTTGGAGCTGGTTACCTGGTAGTGAAGCTTGGAAGAAATAAAACATGCTTTTTAAGGAAGTTAGTAGATTGTGTCAATGTGTTTACAAATGAAGTGGAAAATTAGTTTATAGGATCATAGGAAGCTGCTTTCACGTAAAAGTCAGCACATGAAGAAGCAACCTCTCTTTCTGCTTTTTAGATGGATTTGGAATACCTTTCTAAACTGAAACTTGAACACAGGGTCTGGTTGGACTTGACCTTCGAGGAAACACAGCCTCTTTCAGCTCTGTGACTAAAATAAGAAAATATTTACCAAAATTGCAAATACAAGGATAACGAAATTCAATTTATGATCTGTTGAATATGTAATATCCAACTGTCTTGGACTGCTATGGACCCCTAAAAGTGTAATGAAGCTACTTTGCGTACAACTGTGCAGTCTAGAAGAGGTGTATTGTTCCTACAAATCCAGGTGCTCTCTGGTTTAGGTGGTGAACTAGCTGAGAATTACCAGATGATTGGTAACATAAGTTGCAAACAAGCACTTTTGATTTCTGGTGGTCCCGAAGTTTGGGATCGGGACCGATTATTGGCTAAATATGGGCAATGTCGAGAAATTGGTGCAAATAATCCTTCTTGCTGTGCAGGGCAAGCAGAGGAGGAAGGTTCAAACCCCAGTGCGGTTGGTGTGTTGGGCTGCAGCTCCTGGGGGGCTGCAGCTCTGCCGGCAGATGTCACTGTGCGCCAGGGTAAAGCCCGCTCTGCTCTGCCGCCTCCGAGCGCGGCCGGAGATGTTTCCTCTGGTGCCCGGTGACTGCAGAGCTGCCGCAGCCCTGTGCGGGTCCCGGTTCCTGCTTCAGGGGTTCGGTGCCATTGGAGCTGCCAGAAAGCTGCAAAGCCTTGACTCAAAAACGATTTAAATCCGCGCGCCCCTGGAGCTGCGAGCTCAGGGAAGAAAGAAGGATTTCCTCCTTCCTGTAGGAAGGGCCAGCATATTTCCTTATACGCAGGAGATGATTTAACTGGATCACTGAGTGTGGGGCAGAGTGTGCTGAGGCTCTTCCTCTGCCTTTTGCCTGGCTGATCCTTCTTTGTTAAGGATGTAATACCGAGGAGCACAGACAGATCCACAGCCACTGCCTAATGGGCTGTCCATACAGAGCTGTCTGAAAGAGGTCAGGTCTCACAGATCTTGGCAGAACTTCTTTCTTTTTATGCAGAAGGCATTACACAAAGTAATTGCAGGTTTTACTAGGAGAGGTGAGAATCTTCTTCCTCAAGGTGTAAACTTACATTGACTTTAAAGTTATGAAATGATGAGTGTAAGGAGGAAAAGAGTGTTTATTAAAAAAAAAAGAGAAAGTGTATTTATTGGCAAGTGGAGTCACAGTGGCAGCTGTGGACCTAAGTACCTAAAAAATCCCAACAAAACCAAAACTATTTCAAAGAACAGTTGGGTCACTAAGCCCTTGTATCTTCAGAATTGAATAGCAATTGCTTTAAACTTTTGTATGAGTTGGCTTTGTCCTGTAAGTGGTAACTTTGTGAAGGTTTAACTTTAGCAGTTTATTTTATCTTCTGCAGCTCTTCATGTCCCTTCTTCCTAAATCTGTGGGGCAAAAACCCCTGAGACTACTGGTGTCCAACAGCAAATAAAGGAATCCTTTAAACAGAGGAGAAAAGACTCTTACACAAAAAGGAGACTCTTGTTCCATGTGCAATGTTTTCCAGGTGTTTTTAAATGTAATTGTGGTTGAGTTAAAAAACATAAGCCTTTAAGCACTGGAAGAAAACCACCGTGATTTCTTGTCTTTAAAAGTTTCTGGTTTTGAGACTACAAAATGTTAATTTCATCTACCAGAATCACTGTGGAGACCATGCAGAAAGCCAGGCATGGGCATTTGCAACTTCCATTAAAATCAGAGGAAATTGTATTTGCTTCTAATAGGTAACATTCAGCCCACTGTCTCTTGTTAGGCAAAATCAGCAGAATTATTTGTGAGCTCTGTGAAAGATAGCTGCTTCTTTTTGGAGTATCATGATATTTGGTGGAGGTGGGAATGCCTTAATCTCAACTGCAGTTTTTGCTTGTTGAAATGGAGCAAAAAACATTAAGAGAATCTTTTGCTGCCTGGCAGGTAGGGATAAGATAATAGTAAAAGTGAGTTGTGGCTTTAATTGAGCCTTAAGGTTTCTTTTTACTTAAATACAGGTTTGTAAGCGCATGGACTTGGTTTGCCAGAGAATGTTAAATCAGGGATTTCTGAAAGTGGAGAGGTACCACAACTTGTGTCAAAAGCAAGTTAAAGCTCAACTTCCAAGGTATGTACCAGTTAAAAGTGGAATTAAATTTAATTGTTTTAGATTCATTTAAGCAGATTATTGAAAAGGAAGTCCTTTCTGGCTAATTCTCTTATATATCTTGAAAATTTGAGTCACATTTGCCTTTATTTAATTTTTTTTTCTAAAAGCACCTTGAACCTAAGATTTAGTTACAGAATAGTGGTGTGAGAAGTGTGTCTGGTATTTCAAACAGAGAAGTCTGGGTTCTGTGTTACTCAACTCTTCTGGCAAATCAAACGAGGAGTCCTGGGAATGAATAAATGCCATTCCTTTTCAAGAACAACTGCCTTCACTGATGATTTATCAAATATTCTACTTTAAAAAAGGCAAGGTTTTTCACTGGCAAGGATTAAATGGGAACAAGGAAGAGGGATTTGACATGTGAGCATTACTGGGAACTGGTTTCTCACTAAAGCAATGTCTTTCTTCCTCTTTCCACTGAATAAGAGCAGCTGCTGCTGTGTCCTATCAGATTTCCCAGAGTGAAAAAACTAAATGCTACTTAGCCTAGAGATCCTTTATCAAAAAGGGTTTCTAGCTAGTTTAGTTTCAACCTAAACTTCACAGTAGTTCTTTACTATGTAAACTTCACTACCAATATATTACATTTATTATTTCAATTGCATTGAAGTACTGACCATGTGAGTGAGTGGGATAAATATATTCCCTCTGACTCAGTATCTGCTGCTAGTCAGTATTGCAGCCTTGTTCTTAAATAGTCCTCAATTACATACAAAATTTACTATACATAAGGTATAGTAATTACTTAGAGAACGAATTTTGTCTTAAGAAAGTGTAGCATGATGTTAGTAGCTGGGTCTCAGTCAGTATCTCTTATTTCTGTGAAGACAAATGTTAGTGGTTACAGGGTTTTAAGGGTGAAATTAATTTGGCAAATGTTACAGTTGGATTTTTTGACTCTTTGTTAAATGAGTGTCACCTTGTGGTCTGTTTTCCAGACGGGAGTCAGAAAGGAGAAACCATTCATTAGCTCGCCATGCAGACATCCTCGCTGCTGTGGAAACGAGACTCTCTCTCCTAAACATGACTTTCATGAAGTATGTGGATTCCAATCTCTGTTGCTTCATACCTGGAAAGGTAAAATGCAGACTATATTATGTGAATATGTATCTGTGTTTAAAAAATAGGATTGTGTAACTTAACCTGGCACAGCTGGGGAAAATTGATATTGTGTGTGTGTGTATATATATATTTTTTTATATATATACTTGCAAATAAACCTACAAGCCAATACTCTGTTTTACCAGTCAGTCTGAAATGAATAAACCAGGCTGTATTTAAATATTAATTATTTTAAATTAGATTTCTATTTGCCGTTAGATTCTCTCTTGATTCTGATGTTTGACTTGTGGTATACTCATCTTCTACAACCTTTTAGAAGAAAACATGTGATCAGGCCATCTGAAGATGTAGTAATTTAGATTACACATAACACTAGGTACTCAGTCAATCATGATTTTAGGTACCTTCTTAAGGCTTTGAGTACTTCAGGTTAATTGAATTAAGGTATTTAGTATGTCAAAACACTGTTCTGTATTATAGTGGATGGTATATTTTTGTACAGTAGGTGGAATTAATTTTAAATGTAAAATGTGTTAAATGGGAACATTACTGAACAGTTCTGGTGTTTTAGAATAGCAGCCCAGCATTAAATACAAATTATGCAGGCAAGATGTACATTGGAGATACCGATGTTTTATAAGCTGTGAAATCACCAGTGCACAGGGGAATTGACAAAATCAGGCTCAGAGGAAGACTGGTACAGCTGAGGGATTAAATGAGATCAGTGAACATTATCCTAATGCTCTATTCATTGATCTTCCCATGTAAGGTTCGGATATGTTGATGTTACTTTTTTGTGGGCGCAGAACTGAATTGCAATGAGATGAATGGAAAAGTTCTCTCTTGGGTTCTGGGGAAGCATGCAGGCATTTATGCATACAGGGGTAGGATAAACTGTGGGCATGGAATGTATTCTTATCTTGAAGAAGTAACTATTTCTGTTACTCTTGGTGATGTGATATTTAATTCATTTTAAATTATATTCTTGTATAACTTTATGCTGTTACATACCATGTATTTTAAAAAAATTAATATAATGAAGTCAAATGAACTTAAGTCCCTGATACTTACATAGTAAATGGGATACTTAAAAAAAAATGTTGCTTTACTCTTCTGAAGAGTAGAGGGAACAGCAGTACTCATCCTAGACCAGGGGTGTGCAGGAGTTGGGCAGGTGAGCTTGCTTTTCCTTGTGAGCACCAACTTGTGAGCACCTTGATTTTATTTTGATACAACTGCTAAAAAGTTGTTGGTGGTTTTTTTTTAATTATTTACTTAGTGTGTGAGTTTGCTAGCACTGCTGCATTCTCAGCACAGTTACCAGTTCACCCATTAATTAATATTTTAGTCAGTCAGATTCAAGGCTTAGTGTTCACTTGCAGTCTGAGGTTTCCCTCCCACCTGCTTTGCTTCCCCCAGGAAATTTCACCATAGAACTGCCAGGAAGTGAATTTGTGTTAGAATATGCAAATCCTGTTTTGAGGTTCAGCATTTTTTGAGAGCAGAGCACTGCTGCAAGGTTTTCTATTGAGGATGTTGTTGCTAACAGGATGTAAAGTGGATGAAATTAGAGCAGTTATTTGTTGTTTGTTGCTTGATGAGAAACTTAGGTCTTGTCTAGCTTTTGGGACTTTTTAGCTAAGCTTGCTTTATCAGAACAGAAGGTGCAACTGTATTACAAGGTCCTTATTATGTGTGTTCTTCAAACATTCTAAATCCAGTCCAAAATACCTGTACAGCTTTGGCTAAGAGACCAGCACTCCTATCTTGACCTACCTCAGATTTTAATGCATAAATTGAAATCTCCTTTCATCTCTCTGTATCTCTCCTAACTAAAGGGCTTTGCTTTCCAAACCTGTCAGGAGAGTTTTGTTCTCTGTCAATAGTGAATTGATGTTTTGTAAATGAATATATTTTGGACTTAATCTGAATTTGCAATATTTTGTGTGTATGGAAGTGGACTCAAGTAAATATCTACAGCTCTTCAGGCTGACATAATGCTAATTCTTGCTACTCCAATTCTGGTTCATGACTGGCAGGGGTAGTGACTGCTCTGCTTTAGGGCTTCTTGCTTCAGGTTCTCCTGAAGGAAATGATCATGCTTTGCTGAGTATAGATTATGTAACTTGCAAGCCAACTATGCCTGTACTTCAAATTTCACCTAATGAGCATTATTTCATGACTTTGAAAGAGCTGTTGTGATTAAATGAATAGCTTCTCTGATATATCATGAGCAACACTTCAAAAAGCTGATCTGGAACTAAAACACACAGTGGTGTGCAACTGTTATGTGGTAAAAACCCCTAAATATGCCAGAATTCCTCGAACAAACTGAAATAATCTTGCCTTTATCAGAAAATCCTAATTCTTCTTAAATGTTTTAGGTAATAGATGAAATTTATCGAGTGCTAAGATATGTAAACTCTACAAGAGCTCCTCAGAGAGCTCATGAAGTTCTTCAAGAACTAAGGGACATTTCCTCCATGGCTATGGAATATTTTGATGAGAAGATTGTTCCAATACTGAAAAGAAAGATGCCTGGGTCAGATGTATCGGGACGTCTAATAGGAACTGCCCCAGGTATTAATTCCAACGTATAGTTAAGTTTTATTTAGTTGTTCTTTAAAACAATCACAACACTGTATGTTTTCTAAGCTCCCTCCCTTAAATGGGAGCTTTATTACATAAATATTGATGATACTTGTTTCTTAAGAATGCTAACTGAAATTCATTTGCTTTGAAAGTTAAGGAGCCTTTGTACTACTAAAAGAACAGTCACTTGAATGTATGCTAGAATTATGCATAGTGTGTATTCATTAAACAAATGCTTTTGTGCCACCAATGAATGAGACTTTATCGCTGCATTTGGTTGAAATTTGGCACATGAGATGACAACTCGCTGCCTTTTATTTTTAGGACAAGCTGCAAATGAATTTGCCTAAGCTGTAGTAGTACATAGAGGGCTGGAATGGGCTTTTTTTACTTTGCTGGGGGTACTGTTTTATGCACTAACAAGCAAAATAATTACAGGTAATAGTGAAAAGGCAATTAAAATAACAGTCTATAAATAAGCCATTAAACTGGTCCTTGGAATACTCTGTCAGACTTTTCAGAACTTTTGTGAACTAAACTCCAAGGTAGTTGCCTCTTGGCTGAATTTATCCAAATGGTAAAAGGCAAAAGATTGATAAAATTGTAGAATTTTCCCTCTACAGGATGTGTTCCCATTTTAGGAACTGTGAAATTTAACTTTCTAGAAGGATAACTTAGTAAAAATTGGGGGCGGAAAAATACATCATAAGTAAAAACAATAGGCCTAACTGCAGATGCTTTTGTTTCTTGTATGTCCTGTCCATCCTTTTAGCCATAAGTCTGCATGCCACCTTTAGTATATCCTTCTAATTGTACTTTAATTTATAATTATATAAATTTTAATTTTAAAATTATAGTTGGGCTAGTTGTACTTTAATTTTTAAAATTATATATGGGTTTAAATTTTTTCTAATTATATCTGTTAGTATATAGTGAGCCTCTCAGCTGAGGAAGTATTGCCCAAACCCACAGTTGATATCAATCAGCTTTTCAAGGCCAAGGCTTTGTGGTGCATAAAATGCCTCTCTCTTGTTGAGGGAAGGGCATCACCTCTCCAATAGCAACCCCTTAGTGTCCCATAATGGTAGCTGTGCTGCCATCCTAATGGAAAAAAAGGAGGAAAAGGAAGATGACTGTTCCAGACTCTTCTGTCTGTAGGGCACTTAAAGTTGCACCTTAATTGCACAGCGTCGCTAGAAGAGTATAATGACAGAAAAAGTGAAAGAAATTATACAGTAGCTGTTAGTCTCCTTGATTTGCAGGAACTTTATTAGAATCAACAGTTCCAAGCTCAGATTCCAGTATGGTTTTAGTGCTTAGGAGGAGTGATTCTAAAGAAGCATGGAAAATAAATTCCTTTCTTCTAAAATGTAAGTTATACCAAAATACCTTGTTAAGTTCCAAATTACAATTTTTAGAACTTTAGCTGCAGCTAAGACAGCAGAATTTTGCTGTTGTAGTGAAAGATATTTATTCAGTCTTAACTATTCCGTGTTAAGTAATTTAGAGGTGTTTTGTGGGGTTTTGTCTTAACATCTGTGACACTAAGTCTAGATGACAACACAATAGTTGTACACAGTTTTTGATGCAGCAGAAGGAGGGGGGCTTATATACAGGAAATGAATTATGAACTTTTTTCCTGACTACTGAAAAGCTGTAAGTATTTTAAATTAAAGTGATTGTGCTCTGAGATTACGTGTTCTTGTTAGACACTTCAATGACTGTAAATCTGTTTGCCTGTTCACGTAACTTGCGGTGGGTGCTCAGATTCATGTGTGGGGAGTAGGGATAGGCAAAATACAAACACTGGGACGCTGTTTGTACCTGTGAGTTGCAGAGTATTAATCACAGTTGTCTCTGAAGTTCCAGGGCCTTCTGCAGCGCTGACAACAATGCAGCTGTTCTCCAAGCAGAGCCCTTCCAGGCAGGAAGTCACCAAGCTGCAGCAGCAGGTGAAAGCCAACGGCACAGGCCTGACAGCGCTGAAGCGGGAGATCTCGGAGCTGCGCCTCAAAGTGCAGGAGCAGCAGAAGCAGCTCCAGGATCAAGACCAGAAACTGCTTGAGCAGACCCAAATCATTGGGGAACAGAACGCGCGCTTGGCCGAGCTGGAGCGCAAGCTGCGGGAGGTGATGGAGAGCACAGTAGGGAATTCGTCGGGTTCCGGCTCAAACGAACAATCTCCCAGGAAAAGGAGGAAGGCGGTGGATTCCACAGACTGTCCTAGGAAATCTAAACGTCTTCGGAACAGAAAATAACTGGGGAGGAGACGGCGCCTTGAGGAGGATACACTGCTCTAGTAGCCCAAGCAGGCCTGCTTGTTTGGATACTGTGACCAGCTTCATGGTGTCGCTTAGGCTGCTGGCTCTTCAAAACACCACTTAGACTTGAACAGTGATTTTCTTTCATTGACTTTTCCCCTGCTTTCTATATGGGTGGGCCTAATGCACAGAATCTTTAAGATTTGCAATAGCTACATACTAACCAGACCTGCTCTGTTACGTTTTGAAGGGTTAACCTTTTTTTCCGTGCAGATGTGTTTTAAAGTAAACTTATTTGTGTTTATGCATATGTTCACATGAAATCTTAAATAAATTGTCTTAACTGACTAAATGGTTAAGAGTAAAAACAGATGTCCTGTTCACTTGAAGGAAAGATCCGCTTTTAAAACCTTGTTTTTGAGAACTTGACCTTTTTTGTTACAAGTGACCTTGTCTGGAATGTCTGAAAAGTAGTTAATACTTTTTGGGGTTCTCTGTAACGAGTAAAACTGACTTCTTAAGCTACAGTATTGGCTATATATTTTTGTAAACTTCCACGGAAGGGCCTTCTATCCAGTCTTCACATGCATACACCCTGGTTCTAGGTCTTGGGAGCCATATTCTACATTTGCATGGATAGATGCATGTACAGCTTAGTCAGCCTGCCAAAAGCACTTGCCTGAAACTGTTCCAAACTCTGGGAGAGAGCACAGAGACCTGTCAAGCAATTCCTTTTTCCTCAGCCATAAGTCAGTCTCTGCTTTCAGCACAGCAGCTCTGGGGAGTGTTTGAGCCCGGGCTGTGTGGCTGGCCCTCACCCTGCCTGGAGGGCAGGGATCCATTGTTAGCCAAAGCTGGAGAATGGAGAGGCTGCCTGTGCATCACTTGGGTCATGGGTCAACACTGAGCACCTGCCAACTGTCCCTGGAGTCACCAAGCTCAGGGGACATCATTGGAGTGAAATGCTGTATTATGGTAAAACTTCAACTATTTTGTGTGTCTGTGTTGGGGTTGGGGTGGAAATTTCTCTGTAACACTGATGACAATATTCTAAGCTTTCCTTATCCTAAAAGGTAAATCACTTCAGACAGAGCTTTAATTTCTTTTGCACTTCTGTTTTGAGCTTGTAACTGGAAAAGCATGTCTTGCACTGTTCAGTCTCTCTGGTCACTTTAACCACCTCAGAGTTGTGTACAGTGATTATTCCCCCCCTGCCATCTGTATATTTTTGGAATCTTATACAAATACCATTGTCCTTGGTTTTGTTTTAATGTACTAAACTATGTAGCTTTATAATTTGACTTATGTTTTCTTTTTTTAACCAGCTGCTGCTTTGTCTTTAGGTGGTTCTAAATTCAACTTGGTATGGCACTGAAAATGCAAATGCTGCATTTTGTAGCTGTTCACAATCTTGATATTCTTGCTGTGGGTTAAAAGTGCAAGTTCATTTTGTATGGCTGTCAGCATAACCTAGTGGCTGTATTTAAAGCACCAAACAAATCAGAAGTTGTCTGGTCAGGTATTATATAGTCGTGGCAAACTGACATTTTTCCTGAAACTTCAGCTACAAGTTTTACTTCTAAAACATAGCAGCGCGTACCAGAAGTAGCATTACAAATGCCTAATATTTGACAGACATTCAGCTTTCAAATAAAATTCTTGAGTAGTTTGAGTCCTTTCCCAAAAAAAAAAAAAGGCATTTTTCTTAATAATCAAGGAAATTATAGAAGGCTGTCTGAGAGCAGACTTAAACTGTTGAAGGAGCATTTGCTTTTACTGGTTTATACAGCTCAGAATGTTTTTTACAGGTAACTCTGTCTTGGAGATAGATACCTGCTATTCAGCTTAAAATACTGGCATATACCTTAACTTTTAAAATACAATTTTGAGTCAAAAGGTCAGCAGGATAGCTAGAATTACTGTGTGATACAAATTCATGGAATGGTTATTTGTGATAAAAAATTCCTGTAATGGACTAATTACCAGCTACTTGTGGTTAAATGCTTCCAAACAAGTATAAACTTGTAAATTTCATTTACTGAAGGGGCACTTTGAATATTTTCACTTCAGTTTCTTTATTAATTTCTAGAATCTGCAGAGAATTTCTCCCTCTCCACCATGCCAGTGTACAAATTGTTTCAGGTTTAGTCCAGAGTAGCATTTCTGGACATGCTGGGGAATCTCTGGCTGTTCGTAAACTGAGCTGGAAAACAACAGCCAATTGTTATGGGAAGTGTTCTCTGGGAATTGTGCCAGCTTGGACCCTTCAGCTTAAGGAAGTATCATGTGCTCCAGGATCGCAGGTGCATCCTGCTCCTCCATGTGCTGACATTTTTCATTCCAGTGAAATGGAATGAGGCCCATGAAACTTCAGGGGTAGAGGGGATGGTTACTAGGCAGCTCTGAGAAATTCCACAATAAAGGTACACCAGTGTTTTGTATTTCACATCCCAGAGAGGGAAACATCAGATGGCTCTTGGTTGGAATGTACACCAGAAAAATATACACATGGGGAAAAAACCAGAATGAAATAATTGTTTGGACAAAATAGCTGGAACATTAATTTCTGACACCATATTGTCCCTTGTTAAATAAAAAGGATAAATTTTGCAATATATGAACAAGCTGATGAATCACCTGAAGTAAAACTATATCTCTTTTCACTCCCAATGTCTGTGCACATTTATGTGAGTTGGTGTATCAGCCTCGAAGTCGTGTTGGTAGTGATTCATGATTGTATCATCTGTTCAAGGGAGAGCCTTAAAACAGTGAGACTGAGATGCAGTTTGAAAAATTAAATGAGAAATTGATTTATTTGCATCCACTGTTCAATTTTAGTACTAGTGTCAAGGGCTGAAAGAAAGGTCAGAGCTGTCAGGGAAAGCAATTTTAAGTGTCTTATATCTGGTTTCTTAAAATAACTTAAAACTACTGAGGCCAGCTTTACTGCTTTTCTAAAAATAGCACTTGCTTAGAAACTTAGCACTTGCTTTTTGTTTCATAGTAAGGTTGGAGATTTTTTAAATGAATTTGTGTACCTAGTGAACATGGTGAAAATAAGATCAAAAGGTACCATAGTGGTACTTTTTTGAGGGAAAAGCTGTTTGCAACAAGGTCTTGCTTCCCAAACTGAACAGCTTCTGTGTAACTACAGTATGCAAGGAGCCTCCAGACCTGGGCTAATGGAAGTGCTGAAGGAAGAAAGAGTACCTGCAAATTTCACAGATTAAAATCAGATGGAAACAAATGGAACTTGGTCAGTTCCTGATACTCAGCATTGCATGTTAATCACCAAATTCATTAATGCTACAAAGGATGCCTGTGTGTAACTTCTTAATGCAAAAGGTAAGACAGAATTGAACAGAAACTAGGTTGCTCTTACTCAGATCTTCTAACCGTGAATTGTGGGGAGCACTAGGGTTGCCAAAGGAGTTTTCAACATCAAGAGCCTCCTGAAAGTAGGATGATGTAGGATATAGTGGAATGTGTCTCAGCACAGGAGAGGATTCTCTGATTCCTTGGTGTTCCTGATGCTTTTAAGAGGGTAGCTAGCAAATTTCAGTGATTGTTACTTCATAAATTAGTAAATTCAGTTTGGACTATTTTACAGCAGTATGTCTGCTAGTTGTGAACTATTCTGTTCAACTCAAGTTGCATTTCTGTGCTACTGTGCACTGTACCTGGGCCAGCTTGCTTGTCCATGTGCTCTCCACTCCTGCAGTTCTGCCTGGATCTCACCTTGCCCATTCAAAGGATGCAGTCCTGGCTTTGGTTCACATGAAAGTGAACATTCCAGGAGTTTTGTTCAAGCTTTGTGCCAGCTGAAGACACAGTAGGTACTGGATCTCACTGTCTCTGGAATGGAAAACATCAGATACAAACACTGTTGGCTTGCTGAAGACCTAATAAATCTGGATATGTTACACAGACTGATCAAATGCAGTGATTAAATAGGGAAAACACTTCGCTCTCCAGTACGCTTGGGCAATTAAATTGTCCAAAGCTTTCCTATTTAATATATTTTTTTAGTTGTTTAAGCCTTGTTTAACTGCTCTGGAATGTTTAGTTTATAAACCTGGGATCTTCTGTTTAATTGCCCTACTGAAATTCATGACCATTTACAAACCTATGTATGTTTGTGGTGCTGTAAACCTGCCTCTGTGTACCAAATTCCTCATGTGCTGTCACTCCTCCAGTGCTCCTGTCACCTGCTGCCACACTCCTTTTGGCTGGATCTTTCCCATGTGTGAGGAGGTCCTTAGCACAATAATTAGCAGTGCTAGTATTTGAACTCCAACCAGAAGGGAACGCTGTCAGAAATGTTACATGTGGTGTTTGGAGTGCAGCTGAGTGAAACACTTGTGACCCCGGCGATTCTACAGTCAGCTGCTGCACTGGCAACCCCAAAGCTTCCTGGTTTATTGTGAAATGGTCACTGACCAAAAAGTAAACCTGGCAAGGTCACAGAGCCTCGATGCAATCTAGACATCTGCTTTGCCTCTTATGCTGCACCAGTCTGCACAGTTCAGATTTTGTGACTGGGGAGGGAAAGGCTGAGCAAAACTTTCCCATGTCTCACCTCCTTGCTGCATTTTTCACTTCTAAATCTCACCCTAATGTGCCCTAATTAAAATGTACGCAAACCAAACTATTCACAAATGTGCTATGTTTTACAGATCATGTGCTTTGCCCACTGCTTCACAGAATTGCAGACATTTCCAGGGAGGGATTGAATTTCCCCTTCAATAGCCCTGTTGCATGTAGGACTTCCAGCAGCTTGTAGGCATGGGCCTTTTGTACTCGTTATTACTAATAAATTTAAAGTGATGAATCATAACCTTGAGATACTAACACTACCTGAAGAGATAAGGCATAATTTACTTTGTGATAATAGCCTCCATTGTTTTTATCACTACTGCTGATTTAGATTAATTTGAGTGGATTTTTGATCTACTGTTGTAGATTATTATGAGCAGACAACTGAAATTCCAAGCAAGTAGTAGTTCAGCTTCTACACAGGGTAATATTTCTCACTGAACTGCCCACAATCAGTGTTTTATGACAAATACATGCAGTGACAGATTAAATGGAGGTAAATTCTTACAGAGGAGTTTGTCAAAGAAGTTCTTCAAATATCTTACCCTTACAAAAAGGGAAGGAAACGGAGACTTTGCTCCAGGCGTTTGGAGTTGTAGTTCAGTACCTTTAGGCAGGGGCCTGGAAGCACGGGCTCAGACCAGGACAGCAGCTCACGGGAACGGGGGTTTAGGACGGCGGATCGCTGCTCTTTCCCAGCTCTGAGGGCTCCTCTTGTCCGCCCTGGGGGCTGCTCCTGTCCCGCTCTGAGGGCTGCCCCTGTCCCCCGCTCTGAGGGCTGCTCCTGTCCCGCTCTGAGGACTATTTCTCTCCGCTCTGAGGGCTGTTCCAGTCCCCCGCTCTAAGGGCTCCTCCTGTCCTGCTTTTAGGGCTTCTCCTGTCCACTCTGAGGGCTGTTCCTGTCCCGTCTGAAGGCTCCTCCTGCCCTGTCTGAGGGCTGCTCCTGTCCCCCGCTCTGAAGGCTGCTCCTGTCCCGCTCTGAGGACTATTTCTCTCCGTTCTGAGGGCTCCTCCTTCCCCACTCTAAGGGCTCCTCCTGTCCTGCTCTTAGGGCTTCTCCTGCCCGCTCTGAGGGCTGTTCCTGTCCCATCTGAAGGCTCCTCCTGCCCTGTCTGAGGGCTTCTCCTGTCCGCTCTGAGGGCTACACCTGCCCGCTCTTAGGGCTGCTCCTGTCCCCCGCTCTGAGGCCTGCTCCTTCCTCGCTCTAAGGGCTGCTCCTGTCCGCCCTGAGGGCTGCTCTTGTCCCGCTCTGAAGGCTGTTTTCCTTCGCCCTGTGGGCTACTCCTTCCCCGCTCCCCGAGCCCCTCAGCGCCCGCCCCG
>NW_005054434.1:1563594-1568794 GCF_000277835.1 Geospiza fortis | reverse complement strand
GCGCTGAAATCGGGGCTGAGCCTTCGAGAGCCCTTCTGAATTACCGGGGGTTGTCGGCTCAGAGGCGTTTCCTTCCTGAGGAGGCTCATGTGGTACTGGTGCTTGACATGTACGTGTGTAGTTGCTGAGCAACGCAAAAGTGCTAAAACGACTTGGTTGCAAATGATTCATTATAGCAGTAAGTATCTCAAGTGGAAAGGTCACGCGTTTTCATTATCTTTGCAGACAATTCCTAATTGGGACAAAGGGAGGAAAAAACTGTAATCTAATTGGGATAGTTGGCTATGAGGAGAGCTTTGAAATAACTTTTCTTCATTTAATTTTTTCCTATCTAGCTAAACATCCAGAGATCAAAGCATTGATGAAGCCAGACTACAACCTGATCTGGGTGGTTGTGCTGATGGTTCTGGCACAGCTGACTGCATTTTACCTGGTTAAAGACTTGGATTGGAAGTGGGTGGTCTTCTGGGCTTACGTTTTTGGAAGTTGTATTAGTCACTCCATGACTCTGGCTATTCACGAGATCTCCCACAACAGTGCCTTTGGCAACTGCAAAGCCATGTGGAATCGATGGTTTGGAATATTTGCCAACCTCCCTCTTGGTCTCCCCTACTCCATCTCCTTCAAGAGGTACCACATGGATCACCATCGTTACCTCGGCGGTGACGGCATCGATGTGGACATTCCTACCAACTTCGAGGGCTGGTTTTTCTGCACCCGTTTTAGGAAGTTCATATGGATTGTTCTGCAGCCTTTTTTCTATGCCATTAGACCTCTCTGCATCAATCCTAAACCTATTAGTCGACTTGAAATAATCAATTTACTGGCTCAGCTCGCCTTTGATGTGGCAATATATTATTTATGGGGAGTCAAATCCATTTTTTACATGCTTGCTGGTTCAGTACTTGGTCTTGGGTTGCACCCAATTTCGGGACACTTCATAGCTGAACATTACATGTTTTTAAAAGGACATGAGACCTACTCCTACTATGGGCCACTTAATTTGCTCACTTTTAATGTTGGCTATCACAATGAACATCATGACTTTCCCAATATTCCTGGCAAGAGCCTTCCACTGGTAAGTTAACTTCTAAGGTTATTACTTTTTCTTAAATCAAGGCCTAATTTAACATGAAAATAAGAAGAATGGAAGTTGGGAGATTAAAAACGAAAAGAAACCCCACACTATAAGTTGAGTGATAAAGGAGGTAATTATTAAGCATTTTAGTGATAGCCTGAATAAGCTTCCAGTTTGCTACTGCTCAGTCCTCTTCCATAAAAGGAGAGGGGAGGGAACGCATATCTTATGCTTTGCACTAACTTTAGCTTTCTGTAATTACAGCCTGTCTTCTGAATTCTTGTTTGTAAGTATGCAAGAAACTAGTTAAGAGGTTGTAGTTCCCTCTGGAGATTTGTTATCTCTGTCATTGAAATGTTAAGGGCAGTACTGTAATGTGTGCTTATCCTTCAGTCTCTTCTATCAGGGACATCCTCTGGTGGAGGAAGAGAGAGGGTTTGAGGTACTGTTAATGTTTGTTGTACTGCTGACAAATGTTAAATAAGTTCTCTAGTCTGCAGTGCTTCAGTTTCCTCTGGCAAGAGCCTTTGAACCCTAAATAAGTATCAGCTGTACGTTGGCAGTTTAGGACAGGCAGAATTAAGAGTTTGGAGCCAGGACTTAGACCTGTCATGCCTGCATGAGTAGCAGAGGTGAAGTTTCTCCTACTTCAACCTTTGCTACTTACAGGCAGGAGCTTCTTTCTCACTGTATCTGTTTCCCAATTAAAGAACAGGAACACAGGCTTCAGGGTTACGCCTGGATCTTCAGTTTTTCATCAGATGCTAATTTTGCAATTTGACAGCAGCTGTGGTGTTGGTCTTACAGCTTTGGTATTGCATTTGGCAATAGTGAGACCTTGTAAGATCATCCCTCTGGTGAAGTCCAAACTTGATTGGTATTTCTGTTGTCAGTGGTGGAACTGCAGCTGAAATAACTACACCAGCACTTTTAGCAGGGCAGGTAGATCATGCAGCTGGTTTGCTGAGGCTTTGTGTGGTCTTTTGTAATTTTTTTTAAACCTAGATGATTGCTTTTATTAATAGATTTTAATCTTTCAAATGCAGTGAAAGTTGCTTTAACTCACCTTTGATATTTGGGTCTGTGCTGTGAACCAGCATTTCACTTCTTGGATGGGTACTTTAGCTATAAGTAGGCTATGAGTTTTTCCAGGTTTTTAATTCTAGGGGTAGACACCCAGTTCTGCTGCAAGACTCATAATCCACAGCTCTGATAAGAAAACAAAGCCTTCTTTTGGAATAGTGCAGTTCATTTGATTGGATTGGACTGCTGTGTGTCTGTTAAAGATCCCTGAGTACTGAACACTTGATTCCTCAGCACTGGTGAGCTGAGAGTTATTACTGTGGAGTAAAAGTAGATTGCCTAGGTGCGCTATTTTATAGGTGTGATGGGTCACAACAAGCTTTGCCTTCAAAGCAGCCATGTAAATACCTCGGGTTTGTTTGTTACTTAAACAGATTGATATTATTCTTTGGACTAAAGCTATGGAATTTTGTGAAAATTCCTTTTTGTTCTGGTCACGTCTTTAAGGTTTTAAGTGGCTGGCCCTAAACAGCAGTGTGGGCACCTAACTGAACCTGCTGCTCTCAGTTAAAACAGTGGTCCAGCTAACATGTGGAACTGAGAACAGTCTTTGGATGCAGTTTATATCCATTCTTTGAAGTCTGTCCTCAGAAACAAAGTATTCCTCAGAAATAAAATGCCTTTTTTCTTCTGAGTACCGAGACTTGAAACGACAAGTAAAAACAGCTGTGCTAAACAGCTCTTCCTAGAACATAAAACATCCTTTTTACTCTTAGTTGTATATCTATGAGTCAGCATTGAACTGAGTCACACACTTTCAATAGCAACCAAACCACTTGCTTTGTGAGCTCCATCACCCTGTAGGAAGCATGGTGAAGGGACTTTGGAAAGTTAGCTGAGTTTGTTCTGGCAGCTCCAAAAACTGCACAGCAGATTTACTTAATAACTAGGGAATTGCTTTTTCCTTCAAGGGATGTTTGCATTGTAGCATGAGTGGCCTTTCCTGTAGGATCTAACTTCTGGAATGAAACTTCCTGTGTTGTTACACATTGCCAGGTTACACATTGAGGTTTGTAAAGTTGCCACAACTGCTGTTAACATAACCAGTAAATAAACCTCATATCTCTCCTTCAGGTGAAGAAAATAGCAGCTGAATACTATGACAACCTGCCCCAATATAACTCTTGGATAAAAGTACTGTATGACTTCGTGATGGATGACACAATCAGCCCATATTCACGCATGAAAAGGCAATTAAAGGGCGAAGTGAAGCAAGATTGAACTTCTGGCAACCAAAAAACTTTGAAATGTCTGCTTGCTTTAAAGTGGCTGGTATAAAGGTTTCCTGCTAAAGCTGTTCACCTGTGTCCTGAATTAAGATGTACAGCAACATAGCAATGCATCCTTAAGGATTTTGTAGCAGACTCCAACCAGCTATAACATTCCTCACAGTCCTCAGATTTGTTGGTTTAATGTGCCTCTGTTTGCCTAAGGATCAGTGTTATATGCATTAATGCAAAATCACTTTGTTACAGAATTTACTTTGGTAGGTGTTAAATCTATATAAAATGTCTGTCTGACTCATAACAGTTTAAAAGTTCTCAATGTATTGTACTGCCCTCAACATGCTATTTAGAGGACTAGTTTTAAAATGCTGTACTTACCTGTTAATTCTAAACTAACATGATTTGTTAACTTAAACATTCTGTTGAAAGTGTTTCCAAACTGATGGTTGGAAGAACTAAATTTGCACAGAATTGTTCAGTCTGCTTTTGTTTAAGTATGTCATTTAAAGCAATGCTTTAAAGTTCCACCTTTTCTACTGAGAGTACCTTAAAGGAGCAATCTTACCAGAATGAAACTGGTGTCTTTGAGATGGCTTCTGTGACTTCTTTGTTAAAAAAAAAAAAGGTGGGGAATTCAAGGGTATTGCCAACTCCAAGGGTTCCCCCCTACTGCCTGAGCTGCTTCTGTTGGCATGCAGAGTGAGCAGGTGGCATTTAGGTAACTTAATATACCTGATGTGGGGTTTCATGTTGGAAAAAGTCTTGTTAGAGAGTTTGGGGCTTGTCTGATCTTTGAAGAAAAATTATTACCATGTTACTATGGCTTCAAATATAAATATTTACACTTACTTGGAAATTTGGCTTTTATGGAAGAGTGAACGGATGAAAACAGATACTATTTTGGCAAACAAGTTTAGCTACAGCCCCTGACAATACTGCCTATTAGCACATTAGTCATTTGTGTACACAGAAAGGTTGTTAAATAATCTTGTTTGGTTTTTTCCCCCTAAACCTACAGTACCCTCCATATATACTTGTCTTTCTTATATATTAAAATGTGGTCAGAGGTGGTGTTATCAAACTTCTTGCCTAGGAAATTTTTCATTTGCAACAGATAGACATGCTGCACAGTGCAGAACCTTTCCATACCTCAGCACAGCAGATTTGCCTTCTTGGCTTTAAGCAGTCAAACCTGGCTACAAATTACCCTCAAATTTCAAATGGTGGCTCTGTGCTATGTTCTTCATGAATCTCAAAGATGGAATCTGAGGAAGGTGGAAGTTGTAGCTGCTATAACTCAATTTTAGATGCCTTCAGCTCCTGTATTTTGGGGTGGTTTTTGGGTGTTTGTTTGTTTTGAAAAGGTGAGTGCCTGAAAAGATTGTAGTGGTACCTCTTAACTCGGTCTCGACTGTGGTGCTGTTTTAATGTGTGTTTTGTTTAAGTGTGGGCCCTTATCTGTGGCTAAACAATAGAAGTGGTATGAAAGTCTGCCAGCCACCTACAGAGTGACTTCATTATGCTCACAACCTGTGAGGGAGCCAGTGTGTTGCTCAGGGTGGAGTGTAATGTCAAAATAGAACTTGTCCAGTATTTTTACATGTAATTAAAAAGAAAAGGTTAAAGTAATACTGGGTGAATTTTTGATTGTCCTCTTATGCTGAAGGACTTTAGAGAAATTTGGTGTTTCTAAAGCAGATTTGAGACCTTTCTATGGAATGGTGATTTAGATGAGCTGTAAAGAAAAATTACCTTTCCTCCCTATGCAGAGGAAAACTGACTTGGGTTGAAATACTTGTAAAGGCTGAAGAAG
>NW_005054434.1:1545794-1558444 GCF_000277835.1 Geospiza fortis | reverse complement strand
CATCAGTGCTACAGACTGCAGCCTGCCCTACTCCTGCTGGACTGAGAGGAAGAAAGTGACTTTGAAGCAGCAACCTTGTGTAAGTAGTTTGGCACAGCTTTTGGAAACTGTGCTCTTTAATTTGGAAGTCTCAAAAGACTTAGAGCAAAGCAAGTTCTGCTGTTTAGCTTGCTCATTGCAAGGCACAGGAGGCACTTCTGGGTCTGCCAGCATTGCTTCTGCAAGGTCTTAGGAAAGCAATCTGATAAATAGGTGTGTCTGAATCATGTGGATCTGCCTTTGGCACAGCAACCTGCAACTCCATGCAACTATCTTTTCTCTAGCAAATCTATTTCACAATCAACCTGCAGTGGGATACAAGACTTTAGTCAGAACAGAGATGTGGAAGAAGTTTTCTACTGAGCCAAGAATGAAGACAGCATTTTTCTTTTCTCTTTTTGACAGTGCTCTGCACTGCCTCTGCCCCCCATCCATCCTTATGTTAGCACCTACTGTGCTCTGGGACAGGCTCGTTCTTGTGGTTTTGATATGTTGCTAGCCTCAGGAAAAGGGAGAGGAGAATGGCATGATGAACAATTTCTTGATCTTGTCACAACAGAAACAAGGTGACTGGAGGCAAAACTTCAAGGCATGTCTGCTAGGAGGGGTGGTAGCTGCCTATGCAGAACAAAATATTTGTCTCTATTGGGTGAAAAGGCTCCTTCCTTAAAGCAGTTCCCATTTTCTCTGTACAAAGGATCGTTGTTTTTTTAGTGATACATACTATAGCCTAAGCAGAATTTCCCACAAGGAGCATGTGTGAGCAGGCAAATGGAATTCAGCTGCCTACCCCTGCCTGCTCCTTGTGGCACATGGAGCCCAGGTGAGGAAGCAGACAGGATACTTCACTGACCTGGCTTTTTCTCCTTTCACCTTAACTTCAGATTTTCTTGTGCATTCAAACCCTCCTGCGTCCTACTTCCTCTATCACCTGATCATGAGACACCTTGAATAATACACCTGTTTTGTGCTGGCAGTTTTGACAAGACTGTAGTGCTATTACTGCCCCTTGATGTTGTCATCTTCTTGCAGGGGTTCCACACTGCTGTCTCCTTATCACAAAAGTTTCACACCTTCCTGGTGTTTCTCGTGGGCAGCTCCTCAGAGCACTGACTCTTTCTTCTTCACAAAGCAGCCAACTGACCCCAGCTCCCTTCTCCCCCAGCCACCCCACTCTTTTATAGCCCTCTTCTTCTCACTGGTTACAGCTGTGGCCTGGTAAAGTCAGGCCTGCTCCTAATCTTTGATAATTGGCCCAGCTGCAACTCCTTAGGGGTGAGATTACTTTCTACACTCTCTTTATTTTCTTATATTCTATCTCCCTACACCTTGATAGCATTTCCTCCCTTCTCTTGCCTTTCAAGCCCTACTTTGCTTTTTTGCTCCATACATACACAGGAATATCATCATAAAAGGAAAGGAAAATTCTCAGGTGGATATGCCAGGACTTGAAGACTCCACTCCTGCTTAAGGTCATCATCTGCAGCTATCAAGTATGGTGGTAGGAATCTTCTCTGTATATTCATAAAGGAGAAATAATTTATTCTTTTCATTGGTCCACTCAAGTGAATTGAGTGTATCATTATTATTATACTGTTGTAGTATTATGAGCTAAGACTGAGAGAACTGTGTTTGTGCAGCCTTGAGAAAACAAAGCTTAGGGAGAGAACTTAGCACTATGTTCTAGGGGTGGTTACAAAGATGGAGGGAGATTCCCTTTCTACAGGGGTGACATGGAAAAGATGAGGGGTAAGGGGTGCTTCCAACTGGAAATGAGGAAAAACTATTCCATTATTTGATTGTTCTCATGGTGAAAAATCTCCCCAGGGAAGTGGTGGATTCCTCAATGGCAGACACTTGTAAGATTCAGCTGGACAGGGTGCTGGGCCATCATGTCTAGACTGTGCTTTTTGCCAAGAAAGCTTGAACCAGATGATCATTGATCATTGAGGTTTCCTCCCAACCTGGTATTGATTGAAAATGGTGATGCTTCATCTTGGATTTCTGGGAACCATCACTGAAGCTTCAAGTCTGATTTACAATTAAAAGCAGGCACATAATCAGCATCTGCTTTATATCCAGGGGCTTAATTTGTTAGTCTGATGAGTCAGAATTTGAGTCACTCAGGCACCAGCTTCCCTAGGAGAGGGAGGGAATGTTGTCCCATGCTGAGCAAAAATCCCAGTGGTAAGAACAAGCTGCCATGATCATCAATATTTTTAAAATTCAAGTCTGTGGTGCTAAGTTACATGTGATAACGTGTACCTTTGGGTAAAAAGGTGCAACAAGATTTCTTGTTAGCTGGCAATTCTGAGAAGAATTTAAGATGTAAGGTACTATTCTCTATCAAGGTCAGTCTTGTAGTTAGATCTGGTTGTTCAGGGTATTTGTTTAAATGAATTCAAGTAGGAGATTAAATGTTGCTTACAAAAACTGTTTCACTGGGGTTTCACTGGGTTTTTCCCTGAAGGCTTGTAGGTTTCATAATCTGTCACTTTTCAGTGTTTTGTCTTGACTTGGATGCTTCCCAATTTTGAAAATATATCTGTTTAAGGAAAATAATTAAGAACCAGCATGTTAAGTACCTCTTAACTCAAATGTTTCCTAGGTTGAATCATAGTATCATAGCACTTCTCCAATTTCCAAACTTTACTCTCTCCTAGATGACCCTCCCAGCTTGCCATCTGTGGGCAGTTTATTTTGGTGAGGTGGAAGGAAGCTGTTAGCAGCTCAGAGAACCTGTGCTGGCACACTCATGTGTCACTGTCCTTGGAAAATGCATGATTAATGGTGTGATAACATCCAGTGCAGCACTTTCCCAGCCTAATTTCACTGTCCTTGTTCTGGGAAACAGCAATTTTCTCTGGTGGTTGAAAACAGCTGTTTGAGCAGTGTAAACACCTGGAAGGGTTGGCCTGTGCCTCAGGGATTTCTGATTCAGGGCACCAAATAGATCAGAATGGTGTTAGCTTTTTAACACTAAAAGCATTCATTTGGAAAATGTAAATGGTTATCAGAGGGAAGCATGTATTGTATCTTTTATTCTGGAGACAGTTAAATTAAGGATGCTTTAGAGCAGTAGGTTGTGATGACCATTTTTTCAGGTATAAAAAGTATAAAAAGTTGAGAGATAGATTTAGTACAGCTTCTTTCCAACTTGCCTCTTGAAAACAGGCACTGCAGAACTCTTCACCAGTGTAGTGAGTCTCTTTTGGGTATTGTCCAAATGTATCACCTGCACAGTGACTTCTGCAGCTCTTCATACATTATTTGATCCTAACAGTGCCAAGAGAAGAGGAAAAATACCTCAGACAGTGGTAAAAAATTACACAGTATTTAAAAGTGACTTTGTGTAGTATTTAAGCAAGTGAAACAAACCAGCTCTATGAGTCACTAGCTGCATTTTAAAACATTTACAAACAAAAACCTAAAGAAGGCAAACCTCCATTAGCCTGGCTCATAAATGAGGCTGTCCAGGAAGAGTCACCACTGGTGTAATTCCCAGAGGCCTCAGGCAGAGTTCTTACAGTTCCTGTTGCCATGCTGGGTTAGATGGCAGCTTCACTGAGGAGGCACTGCCCTCTCCACCACAGGAGCTGCTGAATTGACACTTTCCTCCCCCCTCTAGTTCTGCACCATGAACAGACAGGATCAGCCTTTGCTAGTCTAACCTAACTGTTCCTTAACCCTTTTCACTGGTCACTCAAAATGAGAGTTTTGAGGAGCAGAATACTTCCACTGAAATATCTGGCTTCAGAACGTAATGTCTGCCCATAGCTTAAAGAATATTTTTTTTTTGTTTATCTTGAGTTAACCAATTAAACCAAAACCAGATGTGTATGGGATAGAAGAGGTACATGCACCACATCAGTAAGATGCAGCTTTATTGCCTTTTTAAAAAATTTTCCAGTGTCACAGCAAAGTGTAGTTTTTGTCAAGACTGAATTTGTCTAGCAGATAGGAAGCAGCAGCTGGAAATGGGACATAAGTATCTTGTATTGCAAAAGATATTTCAAAATATTTAACTGACAAATCTTCAGATGAATGTAACTGAAATATAGGACTCTCAGATATGTGATATTTAAGCTGCCTTTGAGATGCAGAATAACATTTTTGGTTAACCAGAAGGAATATGTTCTAATACTTAACTGTCATTGCCATTTTAGAGGAGATGTTTTAAATTTTTGTGGCTGTTTGTTTAGTGATTAGCAAAGGGAAAACAACAGCCAACATCATTTTTAAAGGCTCTTGGAGCCACAGATCACTTTTAATTTTATGAAAGGTCACTGACCACCAAAATACAATAAAAATGAAAGGAAATAGTTTACTAACTTCTCTGGCTAGTGCTACATGTGAATACATGATTGTATTCTGGCTGCAGCACAGCACACTCTTGGCAAGACATGGAGACCTAGACACAAGCTCTGCAATAATAGCAATTCCTATATATTAACTTCAAAATTATAGTAATTAAGATGACTGAACAGCTTTCCTTTCAGTCATTAAAAGGAAAAAGGGCATAAGGAAAGGCTTAGAACAAACTTCCTTGACAAATCCAAATAACGAAAAGAGTGATAAGAAATAACTGAGATCATGAAGTGTGTTTTGTGTCCCATCTCAAATTTACATCTCTTGCACACCACCAGAAAAGGCTGAGCATCTTTTTGTGTGTCATCATCACAGGGGAGGAAAAGTTGTGGCAGGATGTGGTGCACACTAAAGGCCTTGACTTCTACACTGAAAGCTCAGCAGACATAAGAGCTTAAGGCCAGGTTAATGATCAATCTGGGAATGTCAGTGAAGTCCAAGGCATCACAGTAAAAAATAACCTTGGTATCTTGGTAAGCCATCTACATACAGTGCAGCTGAAAAGGGAGGCTTTAATTTCTGACCTTAACACAGACATCAGGTTTGTTTAATGCAGAATCAGGCAGTGTCAGTTTGAAATCCACCTCAACCATTCCCAGCAGCCTCCAGCATCAGAAGAGTGTCCTTCCCAAGGCAGTAATGAGCTTTACATACTGGAATTTTACCTTACCTGTTTGGACACTGAAGACTTCACTTTCCTGAAAGCTTCTTCAAAGTGTTTACGAGAAATCTTGATTTCTGCTTAAAGAACAAAGCATAATAAATGACTGAAATTGCAGACAAGGGACAATCAAGTGACTGTTGCATGTATTTCAAAGTAGCATTCATGAAACCTAACTCACTTTCTGGAAGTGAATCCCTCAAATTCTGCTGCTTCCACTTCTGGGCTTTTTTTTAAACATAAATTCAATATTAAATTTCTCTGTTATTTAAGAAGTATCTAGAAAACATTTTGCTATCATTCCAATTCTACTCAATTTCTAAGTAATTGGTTTTATATCATTGCTTTATCTGGCATTACACAGAAGTGATGAAAGCTTTCACTGCTACAACTCCCTGTGTTTATGCAAATTGCCTTTTTGACCTTAATGCAGCTCTCCACAGTAATTATTCCTAATAATAACCTTTTGAACAGGTTTTCTTAGTATGTTAAAACATAAGCATACATCAAATAAGTCACAGATTCCTCTGCTCTCACAAGGAAGTGCCTTGTTTAATCTGGATTTAAAAATCCTAAAATGCCACTACATAAATAATTACCAGCTAACACTGTGCACAGGTACCAGATATGTCAGAAATACAAATTGTAGTCTTGTTTGGTGCATTCTTCTTATCTCTTTCATTAGGATGATTATTGCTTTTATTTCCACCTCTGCCACATTAAATTGGATGTCCCAACATGAAAAAACTCTTAACATTAATCTGTTTTGAGTCCGAGTTGAACAAAAATCTTCTGCTGATACAGTAAAAGACTAAAAAGCAAATGGAAGATACTGAATCAAAAATGACATATATCTTGTCTAAGGTGTTAAGCAGAAGAGCAAATAGCCTACAGTTATGATTACCTTTAACACAGGTAAAGATGAAGGTTAAATTTCACTGAACTAAACATACAACCTCACTGCTTTCTCATCTCACTTCTCTGGAGCTCACGTTCAACATTCCTATTACCAGATAAAATAACACCTGGAAAATCTGAAGATGCAAGTTTAAAATATCAGGAATTTCACCTATTTCCCCAAGGAAATGCTATTTACAGTAATAAAAAGGTTCAAACTGGGACTTTCCCAGAAGACGGATGACTTTTAGACTGAGTCATTAAAACTCCATAAAACAATAAAGATAGGAGAATTTAATTTTGCTTTCACTTTTGTTTTTAAGCATGTAATTTTTAATCAAACTGTGACAAGGCTACAGGGAGAGAAAATGTCCTGCTAGGTAGCTGACCTCTCACTGCAGGTTAAGTTAGACTGCTTCATGCTTATTATGTGATAAAAGCTTGCCCAAAGCTTGATCACGTAGAAAATGTAGCTGTGAGTAATCTAGACCTTGGCTACTTGCTTTAACACACTTTGCCTTGATTTCTGATGACCAAACCATTTAGTCTGAACAAGTAGGTACAAATATTATTTAAAACAATTTATATTGTTAAATTAAAATAATGAAGTATATAAACAAGTACAGTCTTTTAAAAATAAGACAATGTACTTAAGACTCTAAATATGAAATTGGGAGTTCTCCTATTTAAATAGATGAGTGAGGGATACATGGCTCCTATCAAACAAGGACCATATCTTGCTTTTCAAATTCAATTGCAAAGATGCAAAACTTTATTCTCACTTGTTAAACCACATTTGGTCTTAACTGCTCTAACAAAAAGTCTCACAGATTCTCTGCTTAAGATCAGCCCTATAGACTGCAGGTGATGTGGGACCACTGGCTATCTCTTACAAAAATGTACAAAAAGGGTCATGGTTTAGAAGGTCTGTATTTGTCACTGCAGCTGAAATAGGAGTAAGGCTCTCTCTCAGGCTCTCTCTCTATTATTTCTCATATCCTGTACATTCTGTGTGACTAGATCTGTTTGAAATAAATACACAAGATTAAGCTAAAAGGTAGGTGTGTTAAAATGTCAATGGGAAGAAGTCACCAGGAGCACATGGTGTTCCAAAGTTTCTGAGGAGCCTGACAGAAACTGCAGAACTGCTGCAGCAGGGTGGGGCCAACTCTGGCAGTGCTGCTGAAACCACTTTTATGCACCATCTTCAGTGGTTTGGAGAAGGGAGGCAGAAGTGAAACTCCAAGTTTGCAAATGACAGTGAACCTTTCTGGGCATTCAGTGCTGGCCCAATGATGAGAAAATCCAGGGGTGCTGCATAAAAGTGGAACTCTGCCCAGTTGTTAGGAATTTCCCCAAAAAACTTCTGTATCTGGCAATTCTTAGACCATAGTGACTAACATGATCAGCTTGCCTAGGCCTGTTCAGATTAGCAGTAGAATTTCTGAATTCTCCTAAGAAATATCACCAAAAGGATATCTTTACATTTCACTTTCTAAAAGCACCTTCAAGCAAACCACTGCCAAGTGTTAAAAAAAACACACCCCCGATTTTATTCCAGAGGGAAAGTATCAGGTATAACAAGGAGTTGCAACAGTTCCTCCAGCACAGAAAGGAGCAGCCCTGATTCCAAAGGACTGACTGAGGAGGACACTCAGCAGCCAAGCAGAGCGTGGGAGGGGAGGCAGCCGAGCTTGTCCTGCTCAACACTGAAGGAACAAAATCCCCAGTCTTTATCTTGAAGATAAGAATGAACAGGGTCTCAAATCAGAGACCACCTCACATGTTTTCATACCAATCAGGGCTGACATCTTGGAAACCCAAGGACAGTGCTAGCAGCAGCTGCTATAAACATGCAAATCAAGCTGTACATGTATTACTGACTTGCTGGCTGCCTACACATTCACACAGTCAGTGCTTAGGCTGCAATCTGAACTGTGAAGGCTGAATTCAAGGGATGAACAGCTTTGAATAAAGCCTGCTCTATTCTGAACAATTATCAAAATAACCAGGATAAACTCAGATATTTCTACCTCAAATCAAGAGTTTTAGCCAGCTACAGCAAGCAAAATGGATAACCAAGTCATACAACAGGGAAGGTTTTTATAGCTCAGGGTTTTTTCCTCCTCTAGCTGAACATGCTTGTTGGCTCAGAACAGGGAATACAGACACTGTGCTCTGGTAATCTACTGTTGCTAAAATCCAGACAAGATTGGATAGGTACTAGATCAAAAAGAATGATTCAAAGCCATTAAAATACCAGTGTTACTCTTAGAAATCAGGGGCATAATGAAAGCCTACAATATTTTCCAAGGACGTAATCTGAAAAGTCACAATTCCATCTCAGCTTTGCATTTTGGCTTAAAGATAAAATAACAAACAAAATTACTGGGAAGAAATCTAAACAGACAGGCATTTTACATAAAAGTCTCAATCTATAATTTAAAAATCCCCACAAAAATACAACTTAAACCAGCAGTGCAGACAGATAACGAAAGGGCAGAAATTGTACTTGAATCAATTTATAACTTCCTGTTAAAGTCCTGGCAAGAGGCACTGATGAGCTAAGCACCAAAGATCAAAAGTGGCACAGATCTTCCCAAGTCCATCGGTGCTGGATGTACGTGTTCAGTTACACAACACAGCTGGGTGCCAAAGGTAGGAAACCAGGGAATGTGCAGTTTACAACCCTCCTCCAAATACATCAGTGATACAGTCTCTGATAGTGACAGGGGAAATTGGCAACGGTGTATTTATTTAGTCTAGAAAATAATCAGTTTACATAACCGTTTAACAGAAACCTTTCTTTAAGGCTGCAACGTTCAATTCTTTAAAAAAAAGAATTGTGCTGACTTCTGGCATAACCATTTTTCCTGTACCTTCCCCCACCTCCCCTTATCTGACTCAATTTTTGTTTTGCTCAGAAGTCAATCAATCAATAATGTACAGCTTTCACAGCCTTACGCTTGTCTTCAACTCCTTTAAATACCTGATATTCCATTTACCTTGTCACTGTTCAGTTAAGATTTTCTTTTTAAAGCTCTCTTACCCTTTTTGCTTTGAGTATTCTGCAGGGCCATTTCCTGTCTCAAGGCACAAATGGAAGCCTCACGCACCAGAGCTGAAAGGTCTGCCCCTCTAGAGATACAAACAACAGGTTATTTGGGGATAAATTGCTGATAAACTTCTGTTTTGCTGATGGCATATAGGAACACACTCAAAATGACATTAAAATTTGGTTGTACTGTCACAAAGTTTCATCCTAAGAACACTGGAAAGAGGCCTGATGATTATGTAGTCTGCAACCTTCATTATGGAGTGATGCCCTTCAGATTTTAGCCACAAATTAAGATCAAATTAATGAGAAGCAAGGGAAGAGGCTAAACCCCCATTCAGCATCTTTGAAAATGCCAAAGGGTTGATTAATACTGTGCCACTTCTTAGGAACATAACTTCTTTTTTTAATAAATCTTATGAGAGATTCAAATAAGAGCCCTCACCATTACAAAAAGAGTTGCTCAAAGCTGCATCAATAGTTAAGTTAACATGCTCCTAAAATAATAGTATCCACAAAGCATGGTCAGATCAGTTTAAGTATTTCTTTACAGTTTCCTGGAACTGGAACAGCTTTCACATGTCTTTCAGCTGGTGAAAGTCATCAAACAAAAAAAAAATTTCAAAATTAACTCCCCATGCTTCATTTGGGGGTACTAGACATAAAGTATTTAAAAATCAAAAATTAAACCCAACCAGATAAAACAAAAACCCCAAATAAACCAAAACCATCAAAACCCACAACAAAAACCCAAGCACATGCACACACACACACACAAAACCCCCAAACTCAAAATACAGATATACCCAATCATCAAAAAACCCAAAACCAGACAACAAAATCTCAAACAAAAAACCCACAAGAAAAAAACAAACCAAAACCTCCACACACTGAACAAAAAACCTCTGGACTATAAACCAGTGAGTGAAAGGTGTAGAAAGAAAAATTACTCATCTTTCCCAATAATATTGTGGCAAGCAGCCTGTCATAACCTTTATCTTTTGTGAGCTCCATAAAAACATTGAGCATTACTAAATTATTGGACAGCTTAAAGCTTTTTAAGTTTTATGGACCATAACTGCAAATTATTCTGACAGGCATGGTCATCAAGCTTTCCCTAAAGCCACACCTTGCTATTCCCAAAGCTGAAATGGGCCCTCATTCCTTTGTCAAACAGATTGCTCTCAACTCTGTGACAGAACAAGCTGCTTATGGCTGCTTAACCAATTTGCTTTCATCACCATTGTGTATGGGCCCACAACTTAAAGAGGGCTCTTTGTTCCTCAGATGATGCAAGAATTAGAAAATAAAACCAAAGGAAACCAAAAGGCCTCCACTGTTCTGTATTTGCAATGTGAAGACTATTCCAGAGGAAGAAGACTTTAGCATCCATATATTCCTACCAACTTCTTGGAAAAAAAACCACAAGGAAAAGCAAGAAAAATACCCTAAGGGAAAAGGTTTATAAAGTTAATAAACTCTATTAATAATACCAAGAAAACACAGCTGATCATGCACCAAAGACTGCTGGCACTGCACATGAAGTGTGAACGTCAAAAGTAGAAGATACTCACGTGTAACAATCACAGTGCTCACTGTAAGCAATTTCCTCCAGGCTCACATCACTGTCCAGGGGAGGCCTGGTGCCATCCTAAAGGAGTTGAGGTAAGGAAAAAGAGAAGGTAAGAAAACTCTTTTTCTTTTACATCTACCATCCCTGAAGTGATGAAGTTTCTTTAATCCAGAATCATATAAGTATCTGACAAGATTCCTGCAATATCCACAAATATAAATATTTTTAACCTCAAACTGGCAAGAAGGATAATCAGCCTTAAAGCCATTTAATTAGAAAATGTTAAGCAATGGTGAATTTTAACTTGCCACCCACAGATTAGATTTTCTCTAAAGAAATGATGGCCAGCCTGTCCCAGGGCATTGTAACAACATTATTCCATACGTGGGCTTACTTTTAATAAAAGTTGGGTGCTTCAGCAGCTTGTTTAGCTGAACTTCCTCTGGTTTTACTGTGTGCTGAAATCAAACAGCTAAGCAATAGGCATGTCAGCTTAGTCTTATCACATTTAAGACTAAATTAATTGTCTATCTTTTATATTCTGGATATAGATTTTCAAACTCAGAAGTTTTCCATTTGGGTTTCATAGGAGTTTAGATATACTGTAGATTTTTGGACACTACTTTTCCATATTATTACTGCTTCCTCCAGAAAGACTCCAGAAGTGGTTTCTTTTGTTATTATTTTTGCATCTCCAACAGCAAAAGTCTTAAATGACATAAATGGTATTTGAAACTAGCCAACAAAATTTCCAAACACTGTAAGCTTAGAGATCCTCCTGTTATCCTTAGACAACAGTAAAGTATTATCATGATAGTACAGAGATTCAAGATGTCTCTTTGATCAAACAATATCTGAGTTTTGACAGGAAAGAACACTTTTAGGATAAAATGATACGTTTCTGCCAGATATTCATTTGACAGAAATGCACAAATTCACATAAATATTTTCTGAGTCCTTCAGAGGAACTAATATACTGCATACCTACAATATCTTCAAGAGAAAAAAATAAAATGTATAGTACCTGGCAAGTTAAATTACTTGAATACTTAACAGACAGTGGAACAGTCAAGGACTAGGCAGAGTAAGGAAACAATCCTGAATGAATCTTTAACAATTAGAAAGGGAAAAAATCCAGAATAACACCACAACAAAAAGATAAAGGAACAGTCTGATTTGAAAACATCCTGAAAGGAGAGACTTTAACCTGGAAACAAGGAAGCTTCATACAACTTCATATGGGATACTTTAGTAATTCTTATAGGAAATTGCAAGCCAGAGAGATGCCTTCTCTGCTAAAAAGAAATGTTTAACCTACTGTTTTGTGGAGCAAATAAATTGGGCATTTTTTGCCCTCCCTGCTCTGGAGCCCAGCTCTGTGCAGCAGAGGAGCTTGATGCAGCTTCCAGGAATGTTTAAGTACAGCAGTACTTGAAACATGTGAAGGCAGGCTTCTCTTGCATAATGTGCATAATTGGGAATGACTGATTTGTACAAGTTAACTTAAATAAGTCTTTCACAACCCACATTTAGGCTGTCCTCCTGACAGCCTGTTCCTCCCCCCAAGTCCCTTTTCTGCCCCTCACTGCTGCCTTTCTAAGCATCCATGTTTTCATTCAGCAAGGATTCAGTTTCCACATGCTGTGCATGTATTCCCTGGAGATTTCTGGGAATGCATACCATCATTCAGAAGCCACTCACATCTGCACCAAGCATTTTGTTTTCTCTGGCCTTGAGCAAATATGTTCTCAAATTTTTCACACTTCCTCACCTAGAATGCATGGACTGAAATCTGACAAAAAATAAAGTATTTCAATTAATTTAAAACGTTTTCCCCTCTTCCTACTCCATGTTCTTCTTTCAGATAAATCTTTAAAGATGTGTAGGAGTTAACTCCTCATTCACCATAAGGATTTGTAATCAAAATAGCCAGACCACTGTGAATAAAGCATGCATGAAAGCATCTTGCATTCCAAAAAGCAAGATAAACAACATGATAACCAGTGAGAGGATCCACAGAAACCAAGCTGATAAACACTGTGCAAGGTATTCCTGCT
>NW_005054434.1:1544713-1545784 GCF_000277835.1 Geospiza fortis | reverse complement strand
CCTGCTGCCAAGAAGGCCCCTAAGCAGGTAAGTTCACATCAAAGCTGATATCAGCAGAAGACAAAAATATTCTGGCAGTGGGATAATAACAGGGTTACCACATCCCGCTGCCACTCCTCTTGGTGTTATCCCAACAGGAAGACAGGATTGTAGGCACAAAGATTCCCAGGAGAAGGGAGCAAAGACACCTTTCAGCGACCTCGCCCAGGATTTATGGCAGTAAATGCAATTCTGAGTTTGATTCCTGATGGGAAACTGCAAACAGTTCTCCCCAACAACCACCTGGTCACTGACACACAAGAGGAAGCCAGAGATGAAGTGAGGACTCACTACAGTTCCTTGTGCTCAGTGTTACCCATGAGTGATCCTGCCCTTGCCAGGTGGGTTCCTGTATCTTGGTGTGGCTGTGAGAGTGAGAGAAATCAGCTCTGTTTAATGCCACCTTTGCTCCAGGGAAGGGAGCAAAGTACCAAGCTCTGCTACACTATTCCTCTACACCCCTAATTACCTTTGAAAATAAATCTGGTAAAATAAAAATTGTGATTCCTTACAGTACTCAGAGGTGTTACACTCAATTCCTCTCAACATCTCATGAAGAACATTAAGAACAGGGTTGTAAAAATATGAACTGAAGTATTTCTGTAAAACTTGGAAACAACAAACTTGTCTACTGCAAATAGCAAATGGAGGAATACTCAATCTATTTTCATCCACGAAGCAAAGCACAGAACAAATGAAGGAAAGTCTAACATCCTGAATTTGTAATGAGAGGTCACCCTGTGAACATCCATTTTGGCATGAAAGAACAGGCTGGAACAAGTTCTCTCTTTCTGAATTCTGAATCAACTATTGCCTATACACCACAACTTTAAGGTTACACAAGTCTGAATTATCCCTCATTACAAATACACTAAACAATTTTTGCCAGACTTCTTATAATGCTATCTTTCCTCTACAGCAAAGACTTTGTCTCCTTTGCAGCTCAAACCAAGATATGACAGAACATCTGGTCTTAAAAATCAATGTTGATCTACTGGAAAAAAGGAGGAAATATCCAAGTAATTCATATGC
>NW_005054434.1:1524397-1544667 GCF_000277835.1 Geospiza fortis | reverse complement strand
GGAAAAACACTCCCAGAATTCTATAATCCAAGTGTCTGAAGTAGCAGATTGTGCTGTCCACCACAGGGAGGACCCATGAAGGCACAGATTGTACATTTTCACATTTACTTTAACACACAACCTCAATCATCACAAGCTTCTTTTCATCCTAAAGCAAATTAGGTGTCACAACTACTGTTGAGCAAATACAGATGGAGCTTGTGAATCATTCTGCTGAATGTCTGGAACCCCCCAAAAAAAGCTTACAAAACACTTCTAGGCCCATTACTCACTCAGATAGGAATCTTCTAATTAAATCTGTTCAAGCTGTGACTATCAAGGCAGCAACTTCTACGTTTAACAGGTTTGCTTTACTCAAGATTCATCAGCTCCTTGCAGTCCCAGAGCAAATTTAACAGCAGATGGGCTGAGTGATTCTTTTTATGACCTCATGGAATAGCTGAAAGTGTTTCATGAGACAGGATCCTGCAATTCTTTGTAATATTTAATTTCTCTTACAGCATTCCACCAAGCTTCAAGATGAAGGATATATTTCCAAATACTCACTTTGGTGATGGTTTTTAGAATAGCAAGTCGATCTTCAGGTGGTGGCAAACCCACATAGAGTGTTTTATCCAGCCTACCAGGACGCAGGATAGCTGGGTCAATGATATCTTAGGGAGAGGAAAAATAGAAAAGAATTAATCCAGAAATGAGTTGCACCCTTAGGAATATCTGCACATGAGAAGGAATACATGCATATTTGTACCAAGACTCAAAGAAGCATTTGTGTCATGCATATGCATTTGAAGCTCTGAGCATTATGAAAAAGTTTCATTTTTGTCATCAAGTCTCTAACAGCCAGTAAAATTAAGCCACAGCTGATCAATGATGGCTCATAAATACCAGTTTCAACTCTTCAGATAAGAGGACAACTCTATATTTGGCAATACAGAATTAGAACGTTTTTGCTGAGGAATTCCACATTAATTATTAGCAGTTTCTTCTACTGGAAGGAACTCTACCCAAAGGGACAATGATAAGCCAAGCATAACAAGCACACAGGGCCAATCACAACCATCCATATGCAAACTTAATTTTATTGGTCATTTGTATTTCTACTACATCATGGTTATCTGAATGGTAAAACAGGAAACACAGGAAAATACCAAAAACAGCTGCAAAATACAGAATCAGTTACCCAGGGAGAGCTACAGATTCCAAATTTATTATGTGTGGAGAAATAAGAAATCAAAAATTATCACAAATGTTTCTAGAAAACCATTCAAAGCCTAAGAGTAACAGAAATGTGTAGCTGCCTTTTAGCACCACAGGCTGTGATACCAAATGTACACAAAGTGAGTCAGGATGTAAATACTATTTGTATAACAAGAGATACAGACAGGGCATATAACCTGGAAAAGGCCTCAATTCCTGTCTGTGTTTCAGCACAAACTGCCTGCATGATGTTTCTCAATGCTTCTTGACACCCTATTTCCCCATCTACCAAAACCCAATAATGGTATTAATCTGCTTCACTAAGGAATTCTATGGAGTTACTATCCCTGGAGGTACTGAAAAAACCTGGAGATGTGACAACTGGGGACACTTGGGTTTAGTGGTGGGTTAACAGGTGGACTCCATCATTTCTGAGGTCTTTTCCAACCTAAATGATTTTGTAACTCTCTGATATCCCACATGCCACAGTAATGTAAGCAGCAAAGTCACAGAAGCACTCACAGAAGATATAAAGAAATCTATATTTTTACTATAACAGCCTATTTGGAAGTATATAAATTATATGAATGTGTGAGGTAGCTACTGCAAGAACCTCTCCCTAAAGTGACAGTTGATGATTCCATCTAAGTCTGAAGCTGGAAATTATCAAGGTCTCCCAATGAAGCTGCCAACAGCCTGCATTGGCTCTGCCCTCCTGACAAAACAGCTCACAGACAAACTACTGCATTCCTGTACATTAAAGGTGAAGGACTGCAAAAAGTGAAGCTGCTAATCTTTACTGTACAGTAACAGACACCACCCAAGCCCTAAAACAGTAGCAGGGAAGTTAAACTATCACTTTTTTGCAAATGAAAAAAGTCTGCTTAACTCTGTCAACACTTGAACTACCTGATCCTACCACAGTATGGTCTTGATCCACTTTTTAAAGATGGGCATGGTTTTGTTCAAGTTGCTCTCTCAGTTATGCTTAAAGGACAACTCTGTTATCTTTTTCTTGGACAAAAGCTTTTTTCCCCCCCTAGGATACAGCAGTCATGGACAGAAACATCTATGGAAGAAAAATCAGCTAATGCAGATGCTAATGTGATGAGAATGGTGAGGGGAAAAAAAAGGAATTACTTGTATTAATTTAATCCAGACTAGATGAAACAAGAGTTAAATAGAATCCTTGTTGTGGCAGGCACAGACAAAAACATGTTACTTATACATCTGTGCATTGTTCCAGATGACACTTTGTCTTGCTTTTGACATAAGTGCACTTTCCTGTTTCTGTGTTCCTTATCACATTATTAATAGGAGATGACAAAGTTCACTCAAGGGATCTGTTACAAACACCAAAACAAATACTTTCAACAGGGCCTGCATTACAACAGCAGGCACTTGCTGATTTCCTCATTCTAATGTTCCAAAAATAAAGTATTAAATAATATTTTAAAATATTAAACTTGCTATGGAAGATACTGTTTCCATTAAGCACACTGACAACATGGTACTTGCTATTTGTCCAACAATATGAAGACAGCAATGTGGTCTGAAGTTGTATTCACCTTTTTGTATGGAAATTATCACACTGCCTGCATTCAAAAAGTTACCACAACTGACAGAACTAGATAAGCTGCAATAATGGTGGTTTACAGCAACAAGACCACACCAAAGTCTGAAACACAGAGCTATACTCCTCCTTATGAATCTCATTTCATTCTTCTGGTTCAGATCTGGGCCTGAAGTTCTTGAAAACTCATCACATAACCCAGAAAATTATTATTTACTCATTGGACAAACTCACTCACTAGATGCATTCATATCCATTTAAAAGAACTGAGTAAGGTACCCCTTTAAGGAATTTCAAAGCATTCCACCCTGGCAAATCATAGCACTCCCTCCATATCTATTATCTTAAAACTTATCTAAACAGAAGAGAGTCAACTCAATTTAGACACATTTACCATTTTAATGAAATTAAGGCAGTTGTTGCAGATACCTCTTTCAAAGCCTATTATTATCCCTCAAGCTGGAAGGAAAGTGAAGCATGGAAATGTGATGAAACACAGCACTCCTTTTCCAAGCAGCTGTCTCACAGACAGAATATATTTCTATTGGGAGAAATGTTAATAATTTCCTGCCTTTCTGAGGTGGTCAATGGTGTTGACTGTCATTAGAAGACAGTAGTATAATTTTCCAAACAATGTGACAAAATTGCATGAGAAGATATTTACAGTACATCCATTCCTTGCTCTGTTTTAAGGGTTCAAACAGGCACGAACCTTCAGAGAATGAAGTCACTTTTCAGTTTGCTACACTGCTCTTCAATCTACTGCAAACTTTTACAGAATCATTATGTTCCATTGAAAGTATCTGTGCATGAATTTCTATACAGGGATATTCCATTGCTCTAAAATAGAATCTCTTAGTCCCACATTCATTATTTATGTCTTATCTCAGCTGTAGAGCAGACTGCAAACTTTTACAGAATCATTATGTGCCATTGAAAGTATCTGTGCATAAATTCCTATACAGGGATATTCCATTGCTCTAGAATAGAATCTCTTAGTCCCACATTAATTTCTAGTTGATTATTCATGTCTTATCTCAGCTGTAGAGAATCCAAGCACATTTACAGAAGGTCAGTGAATACAAGCAATGACAGCTGTTGTGTGAGTCCATCAAACTTCTCCCATGCTCTCACTCCAGCTTTTAAAAATATATTTGAAGTATACAAGACCTAGGCCCTCCCATTTGTGATGTTCTGAAATGCAGGCTCAGAAGCCCTGAAAGGTTTTCTGAGACTCCAGGTGAATGCTGCACTTAACAACTGAAGTTACTGGGAAAGGTACACAACACTCAAGGGCTGCTGAAATGCAGAAATATAATTTGTGTGAATTAGAACTATTATGAAAGAAATTGTTCCATGCCTCATTTATTAAGTGCTTTTCTTAGATCTTATCTTGCCTTTAATTCAGCAACATGTATAAACAGGTAAAAACATAAACAATGCCCAAACTGTAACTATTGTTAAAGACTGGTGATTGTTTTTTTAATTGTGTTTCAAAACATGTGGTTCAGGTGAATAGCTCTAAAGAAATGAAAATAAACTTGCCAACAAAAATAGAACTCACTGAAACCAGGATTGTGCTCAAAGGTAAGAGCAGAAGAGGAATTTTGCAAGAATTAATTTAAGAAAGCTAGAGAAAGAGGCCACGAATAAAAGCAAGACATCATCACAATTTATGTTCAGTTTAAAATCACTGTCTTGTCTGTTTCCTCACATGACAAACAGCTCCCTAGATCCCAGGGGAAATGCTGCTGATGCCTTGGTCAGCATTTCTCGAAGGAGTTTATAATGTGCAAAGCCTGGGGAAGTAAGAGAAGAACAGAAAGCAGCAGTATCCCATCCTGAAATTCAAACTGGTAGCTAGAAAGTTGTGGAAAATTATAGATTTCATTCAAGAGTAGTGTTTGGCTGTTGTGCAGTATTTAGTCTTGAATTTGGGAAAGGAAGTAGGCTGGAAAAGAATTTAATTATTGTGACCCATGAAGGTGCTAACAAGACAAGACAAGACATTTCTACCTCTATTTTTTTACCCCTCTCTAATAATACCAAATGCTTTAAAAGTTGAATCCTCTTCAGACAAAGTCTGACATTGATTCTGCATTTAGGTGGAGAGCTATTGACTTGGGAATATTGCACCCCTGCTAATTTAGGAGTCAAGAAATATCTGCAGAGGACATTCAAAGTCATTGAGTAAGTGCAAAAAACATTCAAATATCCTGCTTTTTAGGGCATATCAAAGGCTTTTTTCAGCACTGCCAGAATAAGAATTACCACTTGCAGATTGTAGATGATAAACAAAGGAATCAAACTATTGTGCCTCCCCTTTTGCCAAAATGGGACTTAAAGCCTTCCAAGTGTTTAAAGGCTATATACAAGAGAATTCGGCAGTTTTCAGCCATGGGGTATAAACCACCACCATTTCACAGTAATACTCTGTCCCAGGTGCCAACACCTCACTGCAACAACTGTGCCAGGAATAAACCTTGATGCCAAAAGTGGTTGGGCCACTGCTGTCCTAACTACTCCTAAACAATAACAACAAGAGCAATAATAACAACAACAGTAATAATAACTTAAGAGAGAAGACTCTTCCTATTGCACAAGGATTTCAGCAAACACAACAGTCATGAATAGTACCAGCAACCAACTCCCAAAGCTACCACGCGTGCCATCACTCTAAAAAAAGAAGCATCTTGAAAAGCCATTTTCTCTCCCAATAAATTATACCAACATGGATTAGAAACCATGAGCTCTCACACTTCTCAGCACTGGCTCTGTGGAAGACTGCAGAAGTCCTGCTGGGACACATAATATTATTTAGCTTTACATTACATAACTCCCCTCCCCAGCAGCACCTCTACTCACCATAATTAGGACAGAAAAATCTTTCTTACAACAATTTAAAAACCTTTTCAGGCATCACAACTTTAATTGTTTGGGGGAATTACTTCAATATACCAGCCAGTCTAAGCTATGCCTGTCCTACAGTTCTCTGCTTGGGCTTTGCATTCTTAAGGTGGTTAAGAATGCTTTACTAGCACAGACTTCATTGCTCTCTACCTGCAGTGTGCTCCTTTTAACTACACAGACCAAACCAGCAAAACCTCATTTAGTGAGCACTGCCTCCTCCTAGGGCCCATGAACTGTGAATAAACTACAGGAGAGAAACATCAATTTCCCCAAGTTAACCACAACTTCAGTAGAAATTGTCCTGATGAAACTCTATTTCCTCATATTGACAAATGCAAATATCACAGGAAAAATTTAAAAAAAGGTCTAAACCTTCCCAAAATATGTGTGTGTGTAAATATGTGTGTGTGTATATATATGTATGTATATATATATGCACACACACACACATGCTTTTGCATTTTCTTTACATTTGGCATTTTTACCTCAAACCCCCTTTTTTCACCAATGTCACTGGCTAATAATAGACTGCTGATTTCATGCCTTACACATTTCCCAGCTGCCCTCAAATATGAGCCCAAACCTCATTATTTGGTAAAGTTTTTTAATTTTAACTATTCCTGTATGGTCAAACAGTAGATCTGCCACTGCAGCTGAAAAAGATGATAGTGACTTTTTAAAACTGAAGGGGGAAAAAATATCCTAAAGCCATTCCAGAGGTACTTCCTAACCACATAAGGGTAAAAATGCACTTTGTATGAGGCTTATAGAGAGGGGAATTAACAATTGAACAGGTGTCTATTTTGCATATGCATGAAAATCAGACCTGTAAGCAAGCACAGAATCAGTGTATATCTAAATCAAGGAATTAGGACAAACCTGCCACATATAAATATTTATATTTTGAAATTAACATCTAAGCAATATTTACCCTAAGCTGGCCCTGGTGAAGCTGCTGGAGTGCTTGCACAGAGGAATCCTTGGCTCAGAGCAGCCCAAAAAAGGACTGGCCCCCTGCCCAGCCAGCTGAGGAGGCACTGCAGGAAGTACAGCTGGATGTGTCCTCGCTTCCACAGAGCTGGAATTCCCAGCCCAAGCTGTCATTAGCAGTCAGAGCTAATGACAAAGTCAGTAATTAGATATGAAGCCCTTGTGATACATTTCCAAACAGGGCTGCTTGATACAAATGCTTGCAACAGCACAGCTAATTCAGGGAGAGATCTCTTTGCTAAGGCAACTTGGTGACACTCCCACCAGCACTCCTGGTACATCCAAGTGCATCTACACACAGCATAACCTTATTTTCTATTGTGCATTGCATTAGATAGCTCAGGACCAGCAAGCTCATGCCAAGAAAACCTGATGCTTTAAGTCAAAGAATTTGCACAAGCAGGTAGAGATTTAAGCCCCTACTGCTCATAGTTCACCACATGGAAGGCTTGAAAGTCTGTCATGGTACAAGGAATTTGAGACATAGGAAGATCTTCCTCCAAATCTTTGAAGCTTTTGACCATTGGAAAAAAAAAACCAACCCACCTAATATTGCCTATTCTAGATGATTTCAGACCAAATTTTCCTTAATTTGTAGAACAAAAGCAATGTCAAGTATTTTAACTTTCCCACCTTCCAAATTATATCCAAAATAGCCATGCTACTATTTTTCCTGTTAAGCCATTTCTCAGCAAAACTACATCTTGTCCTTACTTAATACATGCAGGTAAGAAATAACCATGTCTCACTGTAAGTAGGAATTTGCCAAATATCTGTTTTAAGTGCAAAGGTTCTTTCCAGAATTGTGGTACCCACACCAGTATGGTTTTACCAAGACAGATTTGTAACCCTGTATTTCATTTCACTTGCAATATTCAGGAAAATAATCATAACCAAGGAAGTGCAACACCTCTGTGCTTTCCTAAACTGACAACAAATTCCTTTATCTACAACCCACAGCTTCTACATGGAATTCAAATTCAGGAAAGACAGGTTTCTTGCTATGTATAAAACACAAGGCTTCTCCATAATACAAAACAAATCTAAAAACAGAGATAGAAAGTTGCCTGTAAAACACATGATGCTTGTAAAGCAGACATCAGTGTTTAGATTATTAACTGAGAAGATGCTGCTGGAATTGCAAGAGTTGCCAAAAACTGAAGAGCCAGAGAGGGAGCAAAGACAGCTGTTAATATCCAAGCTGGACATGAAGCAACAGAAGAGTAACTGCTCCAAACAAGAGTCCAGTGTGGAACACTGAGCCCAGGAATCAAAAGATAAGCAAATGGAAAAATGACTTAACATGAGACAGGCGTCTTAAGGCAAAAAAAAAAAAATATATATAGCAGAAAACTATAAAAAGAAAAAAAAATATTTTAGGTCCCTTTTCTGCTTCTACATTGCAAGGAGATAAACATCAGCAGTCAAAGGTATTTCAAAGCTTTTTAACAACAATGATACCAGATGCTAAGTGAGACACATTTTAAAGAGATTGCTATATCTCACAATACCACATGAACATGATTAACTGATCAGAAAGGCTTTGGATTTGAGCAGACACTGTAATTTTAAATACAGAACAGGCTTAGTTGCAGAATTCAAATATTTAGGAACACATAACTTTGTTAAAAGAGAACCAAGGATGTCTGATTTCTTGTTTCTGACCTCTGGCTCCTCACCTGGCCTGTTTGTAGCAGCCATAATGAAAACCTGCTGTCGATTCTGCAGCCCGTCCATCTCGGTGAGGAGCTGGTTCACCACCCGCACGCTGGCTCCTGACTTTGGGAGGAGAAATTTGTCAACAAATCAGAGAAACAGTGGGAATGTGAATATTTGAAGAAACAAAAGCTCTACTAACTCCCTGCACTGAAATATTATACTCAAAGAAAAAATTTCTTTTTCACACTTTCAATGGAGCTGCATTGTGGATTCCTTCTCTCATACTCTCAGTACATCTCCATCCCAAATTCATGCTAGCTACACACTTCCCATGTATTTTAGCATGTGGCAAACCTTTTCTTTCCCATCAAAACTAAAGGACTCACTTAAAGGAGTACATATAAATATTTGTACTAGTTGTTCTGATATCTACCTCAACAAGAAGACACAAAATTTCTCAATATTTAGTTTTTTGAGGGAAAAGAGCTCTTAAATATTGAAACCTCTGAAACAACATTTTAAGCAGGTGAGGTACTGAGAGGTAAACAGCAATTCCATAGTAGTGACATCCTATAACCAAGCTTAATATTGATGATATTTTTGCCCCTGACGAGGGGGAGAGAAATGATGCCTCTGAGTCCATCTTATCAGAAGACTAATGAATTACTTTATTATACTATATTATTCTATATTATATTACATTACATCTAAACTGAATCTGCCAAGCACTCAACTCTGCACACACTGCACAGAACCCATGACTGTCACCCCATAGTCCTAACACACACACACACACACACTTGGCCTTGATAGGCCAAGGAAACAAAACACCATCACTCTGGGTAAACAATCTCCATGTTACATTCTACTTTTGCACAACACAGGCACAGCAAATAAGATTTGTTTTTCCTTTCTCTGAGGTTCAGAGAATGTGAAACCCAGAAATATTCTTGGGAAGAATCGTGCCTTGCTTTTCTCTGTGAAGAGAAATGTGGCTACAGCTTAACCTGAATTACTCTGGATATTTTTTTCATATATGCATATGAAAAAAAGTGTTAAGCTTTATAAAATTTGATCAATATTATTTCCCTCAAATAAAAGCCTAGTGGATTGCCTTTCTTGAAAAATACTGGGGTAATACTTGGGAAATACTTCTGGATACTTCTGTTTCCAGCAATGTCTCAAAAGTTGTAACTGAGAGTATTTATTTGTGCAGATATCTCAAGGCAGACTCACCTCACGGTCAGACCTCCGAGGGCACAAAGCATCAACTTCATCAAAGAAAATCACACAGGGGGCAGAATTCCGGGCCCGCTGGAACACCTGGCGTACGGCACGCTCACTTTCACCCACGTACTGAAACAGCAAGAGAAACTACTTTGAAACAGTGTAAGACACAAAGATTTTGCTTGGGGAAAAGAAATAAATAGTTTTAAACACTATTTAAGGTACTTTGCAAGGGAGAAATGCAATCTAGTAATCTGGTTTTTTTCTGACAACAGTCTCTTGTCTCTGTTTCCTCACTGATCATGATTTACATGGGAACTGTCACTAGCTGACTTATGACAATTCGCAGAACATTCAGAGTTTAACAGAATTCCTTTTTTCTGGGCAATAACTGTAACTTGCCATCATTTTGGTGATGAGAATTAACAAATAAGTCTTAATTAAGGACCCTGTTGTTCAGCTTTTCATGAACAAACCCAGCGAGCAATGTGAACACAATGAACATCTGAAGTTCATAGAGTTGTTGCCTGAAGACAGGGGCTTGGTGGTAGGGAACTGAAAAGTCACCCAGAATTTCACTTTGAATGCTGAATTGTAGGAACAGGAGCTATGAAGTTGTAAATGCAAACACTTAACTTTTTCCAAACAAAGATGTTTTGATTCAATTTATATGTTAACACAGTCTCTGAACCATGGCCAACCATTTTCTCTGTATTCCACAAGGAAGTTGGGCTCCTCATTAACTGTTTTATTTCCTGCCTGTATCAGTACTTGAAGCAGACATATAAAAACATTTGGAAGAGATCAAACAAATCCAGTCTGTGGGTTTCAGCTTCCACATTACTGATAATGGAGCTGCAGCCACCTTGCTCAGTTCAACACATTCTCTTGACTTTGAAAAGGACTGAAGTCACATCACAGCACTTCTAAGTCCAGTGCTTTGAAAATTTGAACTACAGCACTCTTATCTGTTGACATTTAAAATCTCCATGCTATAGAAAAGCAGTGATGCATGTAGTTGGTCATTTAGAAACCCTACTTCAAGTCAAGAAGGGTTACCTGCCACGTAACTTAAACTAAGATAAATATTTAAGTCACACATGTGACTTTTTTCTTTTCACATGAACAACTTCACTGCTAAAAACTTTAAGGAGAGGTTGAATAAGGCAATTTCAGCTGCACCAGTACCAGTTGTGTAATTATCAGGAATTTTGCTTGCCCCACATGTTGGACAAGAATTCCATAAATAACAAAAGCCCCACGATTAGCACATACCATATTTAGCAGCTCAGGACCTTTCACAGATATGAAGTTCAGTCCAGACTCGTTTGCCACAGCCTGTAGAAAAGGTAAAGTGAGACAGATATAGATAAAGATATAAATATAGATCTAAAACACACATTTATCATGTCTGCTTGGGTTCTGTCCATGGAAAATAAACAAATACAAGGGGAGGAACATACAGTCACCGACTGTTTGCAAAATATAGAAAACAGTACAAAGTATAATTATATGCCATTAAGAGCGGGAGGGGAGCAGAGAATTTAGCAATGTGTTCTCTCTCTCTCTGATGAGGCAGTTCCAGATTCACACCCCACCCCCCACACCAGCTGAAGAATGTCCAATAATTATGGGAGCTAAAGAGATATTCAATTCCATAAGAGCACCTGAAGACAAAATGAGAAAGAATCTGAAATTTGCATGATTATCTGCATTTACATGGAGATGTGGTAAGAACTGAAACGCTCAAGAAGCAAAACAGAAGTATTTTCAGTAAGAGTTGCAGAGTAGTCCCAAACACATAGTTTAGTTACAGTAAAATATTCCATAGGGTGGTTATCCAAAAGAGTTTCTTCTCATCTTTGCTACTTCTTCCTTAATCAACTTCATTCCTCCAAGTTTTGCAGGAATTCCCACTCCATTCAAGCAAAGTTGTAACTTTATGCAAGAAAAAATCAAGTAACTTCAACACAAAGGCCTAAATTTAGAATTCTGATGAAATGTGGTACAAAAGGCCAACTTCTTGCACTGTGATCCAGACTCATCCTACAAAAACACCCATTTCAAGAGGATTCTTCAGTGCTTTTAATGATGTTTAGAAAATGCATTACCTTAGCTAACAGTGTTTTGCCACACCCTGGAGGCCCTGCAAGCAGGACACCAGCTGGAGTAGTCAGGCCCAGAGCTTTGAACTGCTCTGGGTTTCTCACAGGTGCCTAAAAAAGAAATTATCATCATTACCTCTGCATAAAGAAAACATGAAACTTTTCATTTTAGTTACAGCTGGATGAAAAATCATTCACAGCAAGTTCTTTATTCCCATTTTTTACAGACTAGAAGAATAAATATTCAACCAGCACCTTAGTATCTTGCACTGCTAATTACCCCTAAATGGGAGAAATATCCTTTTTCAGAGGCAAAGATTTTATTCACCAAAGTTACCTAAAGGTGTTAATGTTAAGTTCCCCTCTGATTGGCAGCAAGATTGCTAAGCTTCCAGGTAAGTAGTCCCAATTCTTTGTGTGTTAATTGCACAACCAAGGTTATTGGTACACAACTTCTAAAATACTTAAAGATTGAGCAATACAAACACACCGAAAGCAAGAATACAAAAAGCAAAATATTAAATACAAACAGCAGACTTGAAACAAATTCTGAAGTAAATTATACAAGCCTGACTGTTTTAAATAAAGGTCCTGTGTCACAGTCATATTTTCTGAAAAATCTTTTGCCCAGGATTTTCTCCTGGGAAGCTGAGAAGCCTCAGAGAAAAAGGAAAACAAATTCTTATCTCATTTGCTTCTCATGTGTTGTGCTCACATGTGGAATGTGTTTGGAGATTGTTTCATTGGTTTCATGTGAATTGTTTTGACTTATTGGCCAACCAGGGTCAAGGCTCTGGAAAGAGTCATGAGTTTTCATTATTATCTTTTTAGCCTTCTGTCTGTATCCTTTCTGTATTCTTTAGTATAGTTTAGTTTAGTATTCTTTAATATAATATAATATAAAATAATAAATTAGCCTTCTGAGAACATGGAGCCAGATTCATCATTCCTTCCTGCCACGGGCCACCCCACAAATACAATAACTGCAAAATATCCCTATATCTTAAATAAATATTGAAAATAAACAGGTTTATTTCCTGCATAGGGGGGAGTGCAAAAGCTCTTTGGAAGGAAGGCTGGGACATACCAATATTGCCATAGTCAGCTCCTCCCGAACATCCTCCAGGGCTCCAATGTCTGCCCATGTCACATCAGGGACTGTGACAAAGCCTTCTCTCTTGGCAGAGGGCTGCACTGATGACAGTGCAACAATAAAATCATTCATCTCAATGCACAGCTTCTGCAGCTGCTCCTCAGGCAAGGGGGCTTGCTCCTTCAGCAAATCCAAAAGTCTCTGCAATTCATCCTTAACGTACAAGGAAAGGGAGAGAAAAAGATTATGCAACTGGGTTAGACTTCCAGAACCATTTTAGGGCTTTTTCATCCTTAACATACATGGAAAAGAAGACAAAAAGATTATGCAACTGGGTCAGACTTCCAGAACCATTTTAAGGCTTTTTCAAAGCCACACTTCAACTATCAATCACATTATTATATACAATGCACATAAAATATGTAAATTACTATAAATGATAAAAATGTTTCAGGGAAGCTCTGTATATATTTAACAGGTCTAAGGGGACTGAGCTGAGCTTAAAATCTTGATTTAGATGCCACAGAAAATGAGCTAGCACATGTATTTTGCCTTCCAGCTGTTGGAAGGCAAAATACATGTTTTTTTGCCTTGCTACTGCTTCTCCCACACTGACTAGGAGAAAGGTATTTCCATGCTGAAATTTCCAAAAGATGTATTATTTATATGTATTCATTCTGCTTTTAACAAGAAACTGCTTTCAAGAGAAACTGAAAAACTGCTGGACAGCACAATTCCAACAATTTGCAGAATATTCAGTTCTGTATAAACTGCTAAAACTCTTAAGACACTTGTAGAACATACACTTGGATTTAACACCATTGAATTTTAACACCATTTCTTCAGCCTGGTCAGACCTGGTTCTGCAATCAGACCCTGATAAAGTTTGGGCAAACAGGACAGAGATGCAGGAAAATGCTTTTCTGCACTGCCCCATGCTGCAGACCACAGTGACCAAGGGAGGTACATTCCAATTTCTCCAATCAGTTCCATATTGGGAAATGAGAAAATATTCCATCAAAGAACTTTAGATCTTCATAACATAAATGCATCCTCATTCTAAGGCAGTGTCAAAGCAAATTGGTATTGTGCTACAAATAGAACTGTTTCAGGATTTTCATTATAAAATAGAGGGGGAAAAAATAAATGTAAAAACTCTGTTAAGTTTCAACGGTTTTCCTACAGGAGTAGGAAGAAAAAGTATCACTTCCTATCAATTTCAGCTAGGATAGCTCTACAACTGACCACAAAGAAACACAAGTGCTAAGAATGCCTGATATTCCTTTTAAGTCCTTATTCCTTTTAAGTCCTTCCTCCTCCTCTTCACAGAGCCATTGAGAGAACCTCTGAAACAGCCAAGACCACTGGGTTTGTTTACTTGAATTGTGTGAACGATTTTTAAAGGTTTTGTATGTTTATTTTACCATTATAAACATAATACAAGGGTTTTAATGACAATACCCTGTATTAGACTATGTCAACCTCCTGCCAGCTATCAAAACATGGCTTTGTTAGGATTAGACTTCCTCATTCTCAATGACCCCTTTGATCATGGTGATGTTGATAAAAGCTGCAGCTACCTGCCCCTCCCCACTTTCTTCTGGCTACAGCAGGCCCCAGGAAGCCTTGGGAGGCATAAGCACCATGCTTATGTTACACTAATACAAAGGCTTACTACAGCTTTTTATACTGATTCTTGTCATCACAGCACCACTGCTCTCTGACAGCTCTCCTAAAAACAGAACCTGAGCACAATGTGCATTTCAGCCCACTTATCTGCAGACAAATCTTTAGGAGGCCTGCACATAATGAAGGCATATACAGACTCCAAATTTTGAGAAGTAGGACCAAGGATTTCTATATAAAGTTGTTCTGCTTCACTAACCTTCATGTTACTTAGGCCAGAGAATAATTCTGGCACTTGAAATATTATTTTCTGCAACAGAAATCCAGCTGTGCTGCACTTTCACAGCTCCTCTCTTCCTTAAACCTGTTACAGGTACTAGACAGCACGTGTGATTTACCCCAAGTAATCACATAGCTGGAAGGCAAACAAAGGCTGCATAAATACTTCTAGACTTTGGCTTACTGTAACTCTACCAGGTCAGGGAAGAGCCCCAGGCACAATCACAGACATTTCACTGGGGGCACAGCAAACAGCTGGTGCAAAATAATCAGTTTAAGTCTGCTACATTTAAAATTCTGTTACAGCCAATACACTTTTCAAGAGAGATACAGCCACTCTTTGAAACTTTGCTCTGTTAGAAGACAAAACAGCACAGCACAAACAAAACAAAAAATCCCAGGGTAAAACCACACCTTGTATGAAACAGGAACATAATTTTTAGGGGACTGGGGTTTGGGATCTACTTTTCCAGGCCCATCATATGGGTCATTAGGAGTTATGTGTTACTGTCATATTTTCTGAAAAATCCTCTTTGCCCAGGATTCTTCTCCTGGGAAGCTGAGAAGCCTCAGAGAAAAAAGAAAATAATTATCTGATTTGCTTCTCTTGTGTTTTGCTGCTTTGGAATGTGTTTGGAGATTGTTTATCCAACATGTGAATTGTTTTAACTTAATGACCCATCACCATCAGCTGTGTCGGAACTCTGGCAGGAGTCACAAGTTTTCATTATTATCTTCTTAAGCCTTCTGTCTGTATCCTTTCTCTATTCTTTAGTATAGTTTTAGTATAGCATTCTTTAATATAATATAGTATCATAAAATAATAAATTAGCCTTCTAAGAACATGGAGTCAGATTCATCAAATCCTCCTTCATCCTGGGGACCCTGAAAATACCTCAGTTATGCTCCTGCCTTAGAAACTGCCATTTCTAAATCTACATTTTATATTAGGTTGGTTGTGGATGTTTGAGAATTTATAAGTAATGACTTTCATAACTCTAAAATGGCTCAACTCTTCAGATGTTAAAAACACACCCTTCAAGGAACACATACCTTAGGTGGAAGTTCTGGTTGGTTGGTGCCCTCTTCCTCCACGATGTCTGCTCCTATCCCTGGGCTTCCTTCAGCAGTGCTCCCCCCAGAGTGTGTGTGCTTATTCCTGTGCTCCTCAGATGTTATGAGGACCCTGCTGACCGTGCCCATGGCTGCCTCCCTGCACAGGGCCATCAGATCAGCCCCCACGTAGCCCGGAGTCAGCCGCGCCAAGTGGCGGAACTCAAACGACTCCGGGAGCTTCAGCTTGCGACACAGAGTCGGAAGAATTCTAATCAAGGAAGGGGGGGGGGGGGGGAAAATATAAAGATGGAGAAGAAGCTGTTATTTTTTTTTTCTTCACATGAAAACAAACAGCATTTAATGTCTCTTTCAGTCCACGTGAACTGAAGTAGCACAATGGGAAGTTTTTGCTTAAGTAGGAAGTAACCAACACTGAAACCCACAGAAGTGTGCTATAAACTTCCTGTCACTTCTTAAACAAAAACCAACAGCCTCAACCAGGCATTGCTGATCAGTTTTGTTCAATTAAGTAGTACAGGTCATTTTTCAACTCTAATATTTAAAACTGACAGGCTAGGTTTCAGTGTACCACAGAGATGCACACGAGTTATCCACTGATACATTTAACCTCATACTCCTAACAACCTAAGGCTGCACTGGCTGTTCCATGCCACTTTTTAAAAATTTATTTATTGAAGAAACATCTACAACAAGCTGTTCTGCAAGAAGCAAATGAAATCAGACTGTGTGAGGAGCTCTGGTTTAATCTTCATTATCTTTATCTGACCACTGAAAGCAGAATACAAGAATACAACAGCAAAGCATCAATTAATTAGGAAAATATTTTTTAAAGGCAGCACAAGCCAAAGAAGTCCAGATCAGTAACATACTTCTAGTTCCAATAAAAACTAGTTCAAATTATTTCTAGATCAAATAATGTAACTATAGAAAAGTTATTAAAAAAACCAAGTGATTAAACTCTTCAAAACTCTAAAATTATAATATATTCCATCTGTTTCCCTCCCCATTAACAAGTTCCATCATCTCCTTTCAATCTTTATTAGGGATAACAGCCTGTTTCTCAAGATTTTTTCAACCTGTCTGACAAGAGCTGTAGTTAACAGATTGAGATGAAGTGTAAACAGCTCAGGACTACAAATGGCTCATTCTGAATCTGCACAAGAAAACACCAGGTAAAGCAAGATCTCCAGGTACACCTTCTCATCTCACTGCACCCCTTCAGGCTGCAGAACCACAACTCAGCAGCTCAAATGTTGCCCTCAGCAAGACTCACCCTGTAAATCAGCACACTGCAAGGACTTAAAAGGTCTATGCAAACACTCAATTTTAAAATAAAGGAATAAGTCAACACCACCATGCTTTCCACAAAACACAACAGAAAGCAGGAGGAGGGAAGAATTTAAAAAAGAAAATTATCATTATTCCCTGTAAGGCTACACCTCCAGGAACACAAATACAAACAAACAATAATATGACTGTGACTCCACTTGAACCTGTGAACAATCTTTACACATCACCATGGCTCTGTCATCCACAATTCCTGTCCTTCAACACTGTGCAATTTCTGGGAATATCATCATTTTAACATGTTCCTAGGAACTATCAGAGAACCACAACTCTCCTCAGGTGACCCATTAGTTCCACCTCTAACCATCTGCATGTCTTGCCCACAGCCAAGAGGAACACAATTACTAAAGGGCAGCAAATCTAGAGGAAGAAGGGAGGGAAGAGAAAAAAAATAAAAGACCTGAGGGGGAATAATGGCCTGAGTGCTGACAATGCAAAGTGGGCAATACTGCAAGCACAAGTGTTTGCCTCTTCAACTTAGAATTATTATTACTTGAGAATAAGAAACTTGTCCTTTAACCTTTCTTTCCTTTCCACCACAAGATAAGCTGTAAGTTTTTCTAACTTCCCTTCCCATGTTTTTTGCTGTTGAGGAAATGAGTAGCAGCTCCTTTTTAACTAAAAATGCAAAACCAGATTTATTTCTTGTAACTTAGTCTGGTAGTCATAGATCTTTGGAGTAAAAAGGGACAGTTACACAACACAGGATGACTGCAGCTCAGCTTAATGCCAGACTGGTGTATTTCCATGAGGAATGGAATAGAAGAATCCAGGCCTGTTGCTTCAGGTACAAACAGGCTTTTCTTAATTTATGTTCCTAATTTAACAGTTACATAGGGAGCACCAAAGACAGAATGTTAACTTCCTGAACACAAGAAAAGATACACTTGATTCCATCATCTGCACTGTTAAGGCACTAGGAAAGCCATTAACTTAATGTTAAAAGCAGATCTGCACACAAGAAAGGAAAGTACTCCAAATGTAGGCACAGCTAGCAAGACAAATAGGAGTTCACTTAATGTCTTCTGCAACTTTTCAGTGTGTGCTGACCCACAGGGGTGTACAGGTACAAACAGAACTAAACACAATAAAGTACTTTTCCTTAAATTGTATGTTAACTTACACCTTATTTTCTTATTTATCAATGTATCAAAAAGAAAGTTTAACTTCACAACACGTACTTCTCTCTTGCCCCTTCATCTGGGATCCCTAAACAAATTTCTCTGTCAAATCTCCCAGCTCTCCTCAGGGCAGGGTCCAGGGAGTCAGGTCTGTTTGTTGCTCCAATAACAAGGACCTGGGTAGTGGCAGCCACATTATTCAAGTCTAAGGGAAAGAAGGAATGAAGTCAGTACACATACTCAATACCTGTGGGACTCCATTTCTGCAGCACATGATAGTAGTCAGCAGAGATAAACTAATCAGTCAGACTGCTGTTCATCTCTGCCTCTACTATCTAAAACTTGTATTTTGCACAATCAAGGGAAAATTTAAAAATTAGCAGATTGATTAGTTATTAATAAATTGAACATTAATAAATTGAACATTAATAAATTGAAATTTCTCCATTATTTCTGTTTATACAACAGATAGGCTTATACAATGCTGTACAGACCACTGTGAAAATATTGTAGTAACACCCCTTCAAATTTATTATGATCTTCCAACCACTCCACAGGCAAACTGTGTCAAAACAAGAAAAATTATTGCCACTATCTCCTCTCAAGGAAGCACAAGTCACTCCTGAAGGGAAGCAGACAGTGAGCCTGATAATTCTAATCTGCTTTTAGCACAGCCCTTCCTGAAACTCACCATCCATACAAGTCAGGAACTGAGCTACAATCCTCCTCTCCATGTCCTTGGATGCAACCTCTCTCTTGGGGGTGATCGCATCGATCTCGTCAATGAACAGGACACAAGGAGCACTGGACTAAGGAACAAGGCAAATCCATAATTACAAAATCACACTGACACAGTGTATTACAAGAAAGAAATGTTTCAGGTTTTCTGATCTGTGATACTTAGTGGAAATCTCCTGCACAATCAAGTCCTGGAACAATTCTGTTGTGCTTGCTGACAATCTGGAGAGCCTCCAGACTATGAAACTTCACTGATCTGAAGCTATGGAATAATTAAGGCATGAGACCTTAATTTTTAGAGAGTCTTTAAACACTGTCTAAAATTTAAATATACCTCTGTGTTGCATTATATTTTCCCTAAATATTCCATTGTGACTGCCTGCTGAAGTATATAAACGAAAATCACACAAGAAAGGTCTGGTTGGGTTTGTTGTTTGTTTTGTTAGTGACATTAGAGCTGTGGAATTTCAAGAGTAGCATTATTGACACACAGAATGAAACAAAGGGAGCAGTAGGTGGTCATGGAACTTCAAGACTACTACAGAGCCTGACTACATTCAAAGAGTAAAAATGAGCAGTGAGAAACTCCCACAAGTTCTAAAATTCCATTAACTTTAACAAAAGCCAACAATAATACAGATTAATAATTAGTGTAACTAATATAACAGTGCTTAGCTGATATAAGATCATTAATATTCCCAAAAAGCACTAGTAGTGCAAAGGGATACTGTGAAAAATGTGTATTTTATGATTGGCTTTTGCCATATATTAAAATGAATATTATATGTGTTATGTTAGAAAGTTATGCTGTATTAATTTTTTAAAGTAGTGTGTTAAATATAGTTTTAGGTTATAACATAATGTTAAAATAGAAGCTATGTATGTGGGATATTTTTTTAAAGAAATGAATGAGGTACTCAAACTGAGATAGCAGCCCCAGGACACCTAAATCTTTCAGAGAAAAAGAATTTATTGCTCCATTAGCAGATGAAACGAACTTCTTCCTGCCTCACTCAGGCTCGAAGACGCCGTCAGGATTCAGAGGAAGAAGCTGACACTGACCAGACAGAATCCTGTGTTTGAATGGAATTTATGCATCATGGATGAGGTGTATGAATATGCAACAGGCTGTTGCTTTTAAGGGTTAATCCTCTGTTAACAGTGTGTCCTTTTTCGGGCTGATTTTGCCCAGAAAGAGGTACCCAGACCATCCATAACTCTTTGTTTCTATTGTCTTGTATTGTCCTAATCCAAATTGTCCAAATTATTATTACTCTAATTATAGTGCTATTTTTATAACCATTTTATTACTATTAAACTTTTAAAAT
>NW_005054434.1:1521754-1524295 GCF_000277835.1 Geospiza fortis | reverse complement strand
TTATTATTATTATTATTATTATTATTATTATTATCATCATCATCATCATCATCATCATCATCATCATCATCATCATCATCATTATTATTTCCCCCTGCACGAAAACTGCTGCGGGAACTAAGTGGGACAACTTAAGGGAATGTAGGAGACTATCAGAAAGGCAAGAGATTTTATTTTAGACATATTTTATGCAATAGATGTTATTTCTGTAACAGTAATTTAGAGTGACCTCCCCTTGATCACTACACGTACAAAACATACATAATTTCTAAAAACTCCTTCCCATAAGCTATGTAATTTATTTCTAAACAACTTCTTAACAAGGCTCCCTAAAAATTAAAATGTAGTTGCAACAGGAAACATAGCAAACAGCTTTGCAAACAACCTTTTGGCCCTGTTTAGGGGCATACTTCAAATACCTACAAACAGTTTTGGGGGAGAGTAGAAAAATGAAATGAAGTCAGAAAACCAGAACATCCTCAGAGGTCAGGAACAGAAGACTGACCTCATGAAATAAAACATCAGCCCCATACTAAAAACCAGAAACATCTGCATTTCTTTATATTAAAATTAACTCAACCTATCTTGTTCTCTTTGCTTCCTACTACATCCAAAAGGAAGACTCCAACTTTAACTTTTCTCCTGCTCTTACCATGTTTGTTCCAAATTTCCTGCTTTCTACCTGGACTGCCAAGGCCTAAAATCTCTCACATCCACTCAAATTCCATGCCAAACAAAACCAACAAAAACCCCTTGTCACAAAAAAGCACAGTGAACTGCTCTTAATTTTTTTTTTTTAATATATCAAGCCGAGCAGATCCAAATATGCAAATAATTTATGCTGCTCTCTTTACATTGCTATGATGAACCATCTTTTGTCAAGGCTTCAGAACAGAAAGCTTTGTGACATCATGGCAGTACAATGGAATTCTGGTCACAGGAGGGGACACAAGTCATGCGTGCAGCAAGATAAAGATTCACTCACATTTACTCAAATTCAAACCACAGCAACAAAGTATGAATATTTACAAAGAAAAAGACAAAACAGTTCACAGAGCTATTTCCAGTGGGTGCCTTACCACAGCCTGCTCAAAGAGCTCCCTCAGTTTCTGCTCAGATTCCCCTGACACTCCAGACACAATCTCTGTTGCTGCCACCTTCAACATTGGGAGCTCCAGCTCCTGGAAGAAACAAGGAATATTTTCTGATATATCCAGAGGTTAGAAATGCTGGCTGCCCTTGAGGACAAACATTTTTCAATATGACATCTTTTAAACCTACAAATTACGTACTCATGACTAAAGCTTTAGGAATTTTTGGAAAACAGAAGGAGCATCCTCCAACTTAAAAAAACCCCAAAGCATTGTTTAGCAGTGTGGAAGGTATTCCCCACCAGGTTTGGTTCCCAGAGTCCTGTTACAGAAATATCTGTGCAGGATTGTACAGTAAGACACTTACAAAGCTCACACTCAAATTTCTCTGCTATTAAAAATAAATAAATACAACTGCAATTTTAATAGACTGCAGCACAGTGTGTTACAGGTTGTTGCAGCCTATTTCAAGCTCTTGGAATTATATATAAAAGAAAACTATCCCTAATATATAAAAGAAAATGAACACTAATTTATGCAACTCAAGGCTACCAGAGACCCTACGGCACTCAAAGATAATTTGCCTAAAAGAGCACTACTGAAAATCTCTTATTTAAGAAAAAAAATATTTAAGAAGCAGTCATTAAATTTATTTAATCTCTAAGTTTTTCACTTGTGACATGCTTCTTTCCTCAAGTGTAGTACCCTTCCAGCATACAAATACTTATTTAGAAGAATTAAATATCATCAAATTATTCAAAGGGTTGCATTTTACAATAAGGCATTAGAAAGAAAACATCTAAATATTCTTAATTAAAACATCTGAAACAATGTCAGAAGGGTGTAATCAACATTTCAGGAATAAATATCTTTTCTTTATCTGCACTTCAAAAGTCAGTAATTTATATGAATCTAAATTTAAGGTTATAATCAGTAACATTTATGGAGCAACTGTATTAAAGAAAAGGAAATGCCCATGGTTATTACTGAGAGCCTTACAAGTCCTCAGATTTATATCCAAAACAGGAACAGTAGCACAGCAGGTTCACCATCACCCAAACTATTAACACCAGTAGTGTCATGGGCTCTGAAAACATAAGTATGACACAGGCAAGGCAAGATCCAGTTTTGGAATCCAGAAATCAGCTGTTTAACAACCAACAGAATCAATGTCAACAATGTGATCAGCAAGGTTCAGTCTAGATTTGAAACAGTAAGGTAAATTTAAGCAAAATTATCTTTCATTTATACCCTTCTCAAACCACCTGTGCCTGTATTGCTCTGTTCTGGGAATGCCCCAAAACAGTTAAAACACAGATAAAACCTTGTCACTGTGACTCTTTATGTATGAGGTTCTGTCAAGTAAAGATTCAGATGGAATTGAAATAAAAGAAGCAAAGATGATCATATTCCAGACTATCACAGGATGGCTAAAATAAAAAGCTCTAGT
>NW_005054434.1:1518871-1521727 GCF_000277835.1 Geospiza fortis | reverse complement strand
TAAAAACAGCTCAGAAAAGGAAGAAGCTGTAGATGTGAAGCCATCTCACCCCAGCAATTGCCTGTGCCAGCAGTGTCTTCCCACACCCAGGGGGCCCATGCAAAAGGAAGCCCCGAGGTGGAACCACCCCTAAGTGGGTGTAGACCTCAGGATGACGGATGTGAAGGAGCATCTTGCAGATTTCCTGTTAAGAACAAGAGAAATCTACATTGAAATTGCAGAAAATAGTATTTGCTGTTCCTATAGAGAGGGGAAAATAAAACAAGTTCTGTTTAACAATCTGAATTGAATGACTGCTTAAAGAAAGATTAATTAGAGAAAAATCAACAACCCCCTTGCTGTTGGTTTAAGCAGCTTTGCTCAGTGCCATGCACATGAACTATGAAATATTTCTTCTCTGCCATTTTTCATGACACATTTTATTCAGTGCACCCTGTAGCCCACCAATAAAATTGTAACTAACCTTTAATGTTTCATCATTGCCTCCTACATCCTCAAACTTCACTGAAGGGTGGTAAAGCTCTGACCCCTTATTTCTCACTGTTAAGGAGGAGAAGACACAAATTTTGTCATGGTATAAATGTATATATGCTAATACTGAACAAAACATACTCAGCCTAAACAAAAATCTGAGCACACAGAGTAATATTATTTTTTAGTAGTAGACACAGGACTGCAATATTATTTTAGTACAACATTAAGGCTAAATTTCTTTAAAAAACTGCCTGGGGTCACTTCTCTGCACATCAGAAAACATTTTTCTGGTAACAGATTCCATGGTCTAATAGTATCTCTTTGTTTGGAGTAATACACCAAAAATAACTTCTCACCTTTCTTAAGTAACATGGATTCAATTTCTCCGTCTACATCTGGAAATTCTCCTTTTTTCCTTTTTACTCTCCTGCCCTTTGTCTTCTTTCTTTCACTCTCCAAGACAGAAAAGTCTGTTGATTTCTAGGACATAAAACCAGAATTATATACACAAAACTTTCCAAGTCAGTGAACTTCTGCAAAAACTTAAAAGAACAAAATGGGTGTCTATGATGCTTAACTTACACAAGTTATATAAATAAACACAAGCAAGGTAGGAACTTACACCTTTTTGCAGAAACTCTTTTTTGTACTTAGGATTTGCCTTATTTTTAAATGGGTTGATTACAATAATCACTTTTTTCATTAAGAGAACATAGTAATGAGCAAAAAAACCAAACCCAAACCAAACAAACCCCCTCAAAACTACTAACCAAAATCAGACAGAAGTTGTTTGCATGTCATGGAGGAATCCAATCTGGGCATGAATACAACTATACAAATGTATTTACTCCACTGGAAACAATTTTTATTTCTAGTAAGTCACAAGGGGGTGTAAGAAAATGTTATTCAGTGCTAACACAAGTTAAGTGCATGTGAGAGAAGGACTATTACAGGATAAAAGAAATAAAAAGAGGTTTCCTGTTTTCTCCAGGGTCACTAAGACTTTACCACTGGCTAAGCAAGCCACAGGCCAGGTAGGCTGGTCACTGGCAAATGCAATAAATAACAGCTACATCCCACTCATCTTTCTCTCAGTGTGGGCACTAATCTGGGCCTCCTTGATACTGAGAACCACATTTTCCTCAAAAAAAAATCTAGAAACATGCTTGAAATGTGCCAATTCTATTCATGCATCTGCTTAGAACACCTTGGGTTTGTGAAACACAAAGTACCTCAGAAATCAGTTTCTTTTCCTCTCCTTCTCCATCCTCAGAAAGGTCAATGAAGAAGTCTTTCCCATCAGGAGTTTTATCAATGAACCAGCCACCATCAGAGACTGGTCTGTCACCTCTGGATTCTGGTGTGAGGGTGCTTGTTTGAGGTGCTGTTCTCACACGAGGAGAGGTCTCCACTGGCTCATTTTTTGGAGTGGATGGAACAGAATCAGGATTTCCTTTCTTGTACAAGCTCAGCAGGGAACTGTTCATGTGATTTGTAGACTGCAGATTTACACATTTGTAAAGAAAATACACAGGGCAGGTTTTAACTTGGATTATTTATATTTAGAGGTCAATGAAAACTATTTCATAAACATAATTCAGCATTATCCCTGCTGGAGAAAATAGGCAATGCATCTTCCAACCCACTCCTCTGCAAACCAAATGACTGCATAGAAACCTGCATGTGCTGGCTGAAGGGGCAGCAGGCTTTGCAATTTACCCTGGAATGACTCCTGTTAATGGGCAGACTCCTCTTTTGGCAGGAGTTGGAGATGTCAGTTTCACCAATCACTTCACCCATTTGACAGCCAAGTCCATCAGGCCCTCAGTGTGCCTTCCCAAAAGTGATCCCCCACCACAAGTTTCTCTCTTTCCTTCAGGAAACAACCTCCTTCCAGCTCCAGAGATTCTCAGTTGGAATTGCTAACTCTGACTAGACCTTATGTCTATCTCCCCTTCCAAACTCTTCAATTTCACTACATAGAATCATATATTTTACAATTACAAAACAATCATAATAAAATACAACTTACTAGATCTTCTGGATAATCATCATAGTCAGAATCATCTGTGCCACTTCCAGTAGTGCTTAACAGGGAAGGAAGACAAAAACTATTAATTTATCAGAGCAGAACTGCAAGACATCTGTAAAATAAAACAAAAGTGATTTCCACAATGTGGTTCCCCATAATCATGGTATGTAGTCTAATGGTGGAGAGAAATTCCTGATTCCTATGCTCTCATCTTCCAGTATGAAAAGTTAAAAAATGCATCCTTTCCAGGTGTGTGATGAGTTGGATCAACTTGCCAACCTGTCTTAAAGATAAACCTATATAAAAGTGATGTAGTTCACTATGACTCAGTTCACCAAGGGAAACAGGAG
>NW_005054434.1:1515781-1518861 GCF_000277835.1 Geospiza fortis | reverse complement strand
CATCCTTCTGACAACAGTGTCCTACTTTCCCACGAGATCCTTAATATCTATCCCAGGTTAGAGAAAACACAACACTCCATGGGATTATGGACAGGGTTAGGAGTCAGGAAATCTTCATCCCCCACTGGTGATTTACTCTGAACAGCCTGTCTGGTAGTCTCATCTCTCAGATGTGGCCAGTATCTCTCACACCCAAAAACAACTAAGAACAAAACCAAGGAACTGAAACACATGAGGAACAAGGGCATTATGTGGAAAACTATCAAGGAAGCCATAAGGTTGTTCACTAATTCAGAGATGTATGTTCCCCACAACAGAGAAATCATGATTGGCTCTAATATCTGCTTGTCATCAGCACTAAAAAAAATTTCCAATAACTACAGGTAACTTCTGAAGAACACAAGCCTATGGGATCCACCTGCACCCTTGAAGCAACCAAAATAAACCAATAAACCAAACCCAGAAAGCTTTAAAGAACTGGTAACAGTAATGGCATTATTAATTTAGTAGTAAAAACTCTTCTTACTCATTTTTCTCTTGCTGTCTTGCTCTTTTTGCCACATGTTCAGATTCTAAAACTGCCAAATCTTCACGCTCCTTTTCATTGCTGATTATTTCAAACACTGCAAGAAAAAAGTTCAACCTTGTTAAGAATTAACAGCCAAAACACAATCAAAGAATTGGGCATTTTGGACAATGTATTAACAGACCTACCTTTTGCAACTTGTATTCTAAAGGCATTTCTTTTTCTTCGTCCATAATCTACACTGAAAAAAACCAAAATAAACAGGTTACACCAACTGGTTTTTCCTTCAACATAGTGTCATTCCCAGTGGAAAAAGTACATGGAAAATAGATTTTAAAACTACCTGGGCAAAAAGGTGATTGTCCTGCTGAGCAACTGAGCAAGGTATTAATTAGCATCTTACTGGATCCTCTGTCCCTCCCACATGTCTGCACTGAGGTGTTACACATTTTAAACTCGCTGGGGTAAACCCCACATGCTACAATGAATCTGCAGCTTTTTATTTAAAACAAAACAAAAATCAACCCATAAAAAACCCAAACCACAGCTAGATCTTATAATGCCAATGAATTAATAAAATATGAGTCATTAAATGTATCAGCAGAGGGAAACAAAACAATCTTACTGCTTCGATCAGCCTCAACAACTGCTAATGAAGGTAACATAAAGAAAACTACAATTTTCATCATGAATGCAATAGAACCAACTAATATATTCTACATTTTGAACACAGGATATAAGAAGACAGATGTTGGCTCACCTGTAGGTTTTCTGCAAATCAGATGCTAGAATTCCAATGTCAACATACTCCCCACATTTACTACTTGCAAGATACTGAAATGAAGAAATTGAAGCAGGGAATAAAATCTTTGTCAATCACTTCACCAGAACAGCTCGACCAAATATGCCTATTTTAAATCCTGCCCTGCTTAAAAGTTGAAATGAGACTCAGAATCAGCTTTTCACTGCCTTGCAACACACCAGACACTATTTCCCAATGAACTGGGAAATGTTTATTAAAGCACAGATTCCTGGGCAGCTCTGCTTCTTGGGGAAAGGCAGCACCCTGCACTTGGGGGCTTCTGCTGGGTCAATTCTGTTACTTTTATTTAGCAAGAAAGCTGACTTTGTAGCCCACACACCATCTTATTGTCTTGGTTCCTCTCAGTTATCCTCCTTTTGGTTTAGATCTCCTGCCCTAAAAATGAATCCATCTATATGGATCAGCAGGGATACTCTCATAAGAACAACTTTAATCTTCACAAGACATTTCAGAGCATACTATAGAGAACTATGCTGATAAAGTGAATTCTCTCTCTCAAGCCTTTTTACTGCTCTGACAGCAGCTAATCCAAACCATTTTTCAAACCCCAATTATGAAAGTGTGAGAAAATGTACTAAATTTCATGCACAACTGTACCCACTCTCCAAATCAGCAGCAAGAACTTTTGATACCATAAAGATGGATTCCTTCTTGAAAAACAGGAAGAAAATACAGAATCATCCTAAAGGATCTGGTATCACAAGTATCACAGCAAGGAGGATTTCAAACCCTCATTTAAATTAATAACTCCATAGAAAACAATCAAATTGAACACATATTTAGCTTTTAAAATGATGCTGCACTTCAGATCACCCATGGGCAGCTCCTACCCTGCAGGAAATATCAAGGTTACCATAAACCCAGCTGGCTTTTCCACTTTGGAATAGTCAAGACACACTCAATGTGATCTTGTGAATTAAACCAAGCAGTCACTGCCTCATTTTAAGGAATTAGAAGTGGAGTACATTTATACAGAGGCTCAGAAACCAGGAGTTCAAGGTGCAAAGTCATTACAAACTGTCATAAGATGTGACACAGCACTGTGCCACTTGAAGGAATTATAGTTTTCCCTGTTGTTCCCACCATGTATTTGGGAAGTAACCGCATCCTGCCCTTTCCTCAGCTATTCAATAAAATCACTGTGCGTGTTTCCAAACACAAACAGCATTTGCCAGTGTCACAGAATTGCACGATCGTTTAGGTTGGAAAAGACCTCTGGGATCATCAAGTCGAATCCATGACTGATCACCATCCAGTCCTTCCTTAAACACCTCCAGGGAGGGTGACTCCATCACCTCCTGGGCAGCCCATTCCAATGTTTAATCTCGCCTTCTGTGAAATTCGTCCTAAGTTCCAAATATATACATATACACACACATATATTTACAGACAGATACCGATATACCACATACACACACACACATATATATATACACATAGGCATATATACACACAGATACACACCGTGTCTGTATATATATATACACATATAACTAAGAAATTGACACAGAAGAAAAAAAGACTTTACAGAAAATTTAAATCAATAAAATAAACCAATGGACCTTTCTGAAGCCTTTTAAGGCCTTTCTAAAGCCCTCAGAGGCAGGGCCGGGGTCGGCGCTCTCCTAGCACTGAGCGGGCCGGATGCTCACGGCCCCTCAGCCAAAGGAGGATACATGAGCTGGCTGCCGGTGCCGGTGGTACCGGTGGTACCGGGGGTGCCGGGGGTGC
>NW_005054434.1:1475209-1515085 GCF_000277835.1 Geospiza fortis | reverse complement strand
TTTTTCTTTGCACGTTCTTCCAGTCCTGATGGGATTTTTCAGGGACTGCCCAGTTCTTCTGACAAAACCAATTAAAAAAAAAATTACTCCTAGAAGGATAAGTTGTTGAAAAATGAATAGATTTTACCCGTTTTTTAGGAATAGGAAAAAGATGTCTTAGTGTTCATTCCCTTGGAGAAAAGAACCACGAGCTCTACATGAGACAGCGTGGTGAGGTGCACATGTGCATCCTAAGCCTTTTTTAAGAGGACTTTTCTGTCTGAAATATTCATATTTCAGTCTGAAAGTTCATTCAGTAATGAACGTTACCCTCTTATTTCCTAGCAAAGTATTACTTCAATATATTGTAAATGTTAGGGAAAAAAATGTAGATTCACTACTTAAAACGGCGCAGTTGTGTGAGGAGAGTTTAGAAGTGCAATAGTTTCTCCTGCCCATTAAGTTTTGGTTTCAAGGGTTGTAGTAACAATTTTGATACTAAAAGTACTGTTTGATTATACAATTTTACAAGGGCTGTAGTAACAATTTTGATACTAAAAATACTGGTTTATTCTACAATGTATCAATAATTTTGATACTGCAAGTTTGCCTGCCCGATCTGTTTTAAAGGCTGAACTGAACTTTAGCACTTGTGCAACAGTTGCCCTTGGGAATACATAATAAAATCACTTGGCCTGATGATAAAATATATCCAAACCTTCTGTCTAAAATAGGAGTGAGTTGTGACTAATTGAAAAATGCCTTTGACAGAGCAAGGCAGTGGATGCTGAGAGCAGAGGGCTGTCCCAAATTTATTGGATAAAATTAAAACTTTGTGTATTCTAAATTACCATAATGTGCTTCCTTATCCTGAACCTCAGATAATCACACTATCAGATCTGGAATGTGACTACATCAACGCTAGATCATGCTGCTCCAAGCTCAACAAAGTAAATTGCTCTTCTTTGCATTTGCTGTGGTTTGAGAAAACCACATCCTTCACCCAAGCATTGTAAATAACTGGGGTGTGATGGGTACCTTGATTGGCAGTATTTTGCATGTGTCTCTTATTTCAGCCTGCTTGTCTTTTTTGCGGTTTTTTTGGATGCCCATCTTTCAGTAAATTCCATTACCAAAGTACCATTTTAAATGAATCTGCTTAAAACTCTTAGCATTAAATCACTGTGGCCTACCCATCTGTGTGTTCACTTTGATTTAAAGGCATTTTTTTTCTCAATGTGAGAGAGAATGGCACAGGATCCTGTCAGTCCAAGAATGTGGAATTGCCAGGGGCTGACCCAGTTGAATGATGCCAGTTTTTATATTGATCACCTTTCTTATCTGTTCCAAGCCTGGGGCTGCTTGTGCAGGTTTTAATTATCTGAATCCCTAAACCCACTCCTCTCTGCAGTGATATCAAATGAGCTCCTTCTGCTTTCTCAGTTCTCTTTCTTGAATGCTTGTGTAGTATAGTTGTGTTCAGACTGTGGTGCTCCCCAGAAATGGTTGTGATGCTTGGAAAAAGCATCTCTGTTACAATATCTCAGGGCTTGATTTCTGCTTACTTGTGTGGAACCTGCCTGAAGGTACTCATTTGTCCACACTGTGATGGAACCACATGCCTCTGCTGCCAGCTTTTCAGATTTTATAATCAGACTGTAATCCCAAATAGATGTCTTTTTCATCAAGGAATTTACAGTTGTGCATGTAACTCTTTCCTCTTTCCCCTTTTTTTTTTGCAGTGGGTGGTGCCTGAGGTGATTGGCCATGCTGTTGTCACTGTATTAATGCTTATTTCATTGCACTGGTTCATCTTTCTCCTCAACCTGCCAGTGGCCACGTGGAATATATACAGGTGAGTGCTCAAGGATTTCTGGGGTTTCTTTGTTACTAGTTTAGCTTTAAGTGCAGTACAAAGATGAATAATATGTCATGCTGAGGTGTTTCAGTTGCTAACAGTCTTCATTGATCAAACTGACATAATTTCTTGTGACAAGAAACCCAACAGTGTAAAGGACATGAAACTTTTGGCCTTTGCTTGCATTCTCTGTAGTGCCCAGGAATCTCCACTTGTGGGTCATTCCCAAATTGACAGGAAATGATAGCACATTAATTGGGATTATGAAATAGTACTGAAAACAGAGTTAATAATGTTTTCATGCCATTCCTGATATGTTGTAAAACCATGGGGGGTGATGTTGTCCCCTGCACCCTCCTTCATTTACTGACTTGTGCCTTCCCCTCATCTGCACTGGTTTTGGCCCCCCATCCTGCAGGATACCATTTGGAAGGTTTGGAATGGAAGGAACCTTCTGTTTGGGAAGGTTTGCAGCCTTTTCACCCTAGGACAGCTGTCAGTGTTCCTGCTCTTTGTCCACTGGGCTGCCACCCTTGGAAATGGTTTAGTTACCAGTGGGGTTTCCATGTGGCAGCACTGGGACTGTCAGTTCAGACCATGTTTTCTCTGACATCATTTGGTGTGTGGAGAACTGACCCTTCACAGGGGTTTAGCTGATGGAAACTGGATGTAGATTTGTCACAAATTATCTGCAATCACTGTACTGAGGGAAGAGCCCAATGTTAAATGTGCAGGTATGGAAACTGGCTGGAATTCTTGTTTGCCTGAACCTGCCAGGGCTAACTGTTTGCAGGGATGGGTTGAATTGCTGGTAGAATTAAACAAAAAGTTTCACAGTTCTCATTAAAACAAAGTTGAGGATCTCTGTGCTGATAACCTGGTTGGGCAAAATAGCTGTGCTATTTAAATTTTGATAAATATCACCCTTGTTTCCTGCAGAACTGCCAGCAAAGCCTCCAAGTGTTTCTAAACTGGAGAAACATGAGACTATAACTTTGTGTTTAATAAATAAATGTTGCCTAAATACACACACATAGGGCATGGTTTGGCCTGTTTTAGTTTGTCCCTCTCTGTGTATAGCTCTGACCTGTAGTGACCAATATTTGGTTTGGGATCTGCTGGCAAGTTTAGGGTTTGATGTTTCATTTAGGCAAGGCTGAGATGCCACAGACAGAATGCATTTTCTTTGAAGCTGTCAAAATTTCTTGTGCTGGTTACCACCTTGCTGCTTCATACTGTGTGCTTCTATTAATTTTTAAAATAGGCACTTGCTTTCCCTTCTAAAACTGGTTAGAGAGTTAAATTCCTGCATGGAAAGAGTCTGATTCCAGGAAGGTAGAGCCTGTATAACATCTGAGTGAAGTTGTAGCCTGAGCTCAGCTGGAGTGAGAACTTCATGTGCTCCCTTGAGAAATTCTAGTGACAAGAGCACATGCTGCTGGCTCACTTGTCACAGGACACAAACATTTGGTTTGCTGGTTTCATGCTTCCTTGGCTTACATTCCACTTGGCTTCACTCAGCTTTTGTTCTCATGTGGGCTCAGACAGCAGAACTTGACATGTTCAGTTCTGCCCAGCTCACCCTGTCAGCCTCTGTCTGTGCTGAGGTGTCCCAGGATGGCTGTGACAGAGGCACCATAACAGCACAGGGCCTTGGTCTTGGCTTTTGCCATCTCAGTGTGACCACTGGAGTTTGTCATTTTCTCTGTGAGGTTTTTTGCTAAATAAATTACTGATTCTTAGTTAAATTAGATTCTTTTCCAGTCCCTTCATCTAATGCATCTTTCCAGTGTGGGTGGGCGTTTTCCCCACGACAACAACTAAATGTGAACAGCAATTAAAATGAGCTGGGATTGGCTGTTACCTGGAATCTCTCTCACTTATACATGGGGAAGCTGGGCTGATGTTTTTAGTACTTCTTGTTCTCTTATTATTTGTGGGTTGGTACTGGCAGAGACAGCTGCAATATCCAGAACTCCCTTACCTTGAATTGTGAAACAGCTCTTCAGATGAAAGTCCTTTCTTGGCAAGCTTTCCCCTGCTTCTTGCCCTGACACTCCCTAAGGTTTTTCTGTTTTGTTGTGTGCTTTTTTTTTTTTTTGTTTGTTTGTTTGTTTGTTTGTTTGGGTTTTGGTTTTTTGTTTTTTGTTTTATTCTTTAATTTCAGGTACATTATGGTGCCAAGTGGAAACATGGGAGTATTTGATCCCACAGAGATCCATAACCGAGGACAACTGAAATCACACATGAAAGAAGCCATGATTAAGCTGGGCTTTCATCTGCTCTGTTTCTTCATGTACCTTTACAGGTTAGTTTCAAAAATTGCTCCCAAGCAACAAAGGGATTGTCTGCCAGCTATTTTTATCTCCTCTATTCCACTGGTGTAATTGCTGGTATTCATGTCTTAGCTTTTTGCATCCTGCTAAGCCTTGGTAATACATTTTGACAGCTATCTCTGGGCTCACTATATGCCTTTATTCATTCTGATCAAACACTGTTTGGAAACTCAGGCTATTCCTTAAAATCAAAACCACAAGTACTACATAAAGATTTCATGTTTTCAGCACCTACAGTAAGTGGCATGTTTAGAAAGGAAATACTCCTGAGCACCAAATTTATTTTACAAGTTCTGTTTTTAAAAAATGAAGTTGATCTGGCTGAGTTACAAATAGATGTGTTGTGTGATAAGGCTGCTTACTCCAGGGTGACAGGCTGCTGTTCCTGTGCTGCAGTATTGCTTCTGCAGCCCTGTCTTCATAAGCACAGCACACAGCAGGGCTGCCTTCACTTTCTATTTCAGGTTCTCTCAGTGCAGCTCTCCCATGACACTGAGAGCTGCTCCTGCTTGCACAAGCTTCAGTAATCCACTGGTATCATGTTTTCTGTTTTGTCACAGTATGATTCTGGCTTTGATAAATGATTGAGAAGTTGAAAGAGAACCATTAGCTGCCAAATTGGGTCATCACTCCAGTGACTGGTTGTGGAGCCACAGACACCTCCCGAACACACCTAGATCAGTGTCGTCATGCAGTATATTTTTCCTCTTTGAACAAGAAATATTTTTCTGTATTTTTAACATAAAATATTTTCAAAAGGCATTGGATCTGTGTAGCAGTTGTTTTTGTTCCTTTACAAGCCAAACTTCTGGAGCTGCTGCTTCTGTAAGATGAAATCCTTGCTTACAGAAGTGACCTCATAGGAATTGAATGGTGATAAGGGAAACTCGTTTCAGCAGCGTTAGCCAATGATGGTTGTTCCAGAACATATTCAAGTGCAGCAGTGATACCTGATTCTTGCTGAGAGGTGTCAGGATGAGACTCTGGCTGCCAAGCTGTCCTATCAGAGCCCAATTTGAAGGAGCACTTGGAACAGATTTCAAAGTGGAACAGGAGCACAGCTTGCATCTTTGTGTTGGTATTCTTTCCGGACAAAAATCAATGGAATAAAAGTGATATTTTCCTCCCTTTCCCCACTCTGCTGCAGCAATCTATATGAAGTCTTGCATTTGGATGGATTAAGATCCCTTTGGTGGATATGACACTTGTGTGTAAGAGTGCAGATAAACATGATTAATACTTGCTTTTTCCCTTCAACTCCTATTTTGTCATTGAAGTGCATCATGGACATCCAGATAAAGATCATATTGCACTGGGGTGGAGTTGGTTACAGAGCAAAAGACTATCTGCAGTTGCTACTCCCTGAACCTGCTGTTTGTACAGCCAGTGGGGTGAAACAAGAGTCTGTCTAGCTCAGGGAAATGGTCTGGTACCCCATAAGCCCACTCACTCCAATTCTGATGTGACTCTGCTTCAGTGATACCAGCAAGTTCTCTTTGTGCAGCTCTTGCATCAGTGACAAGTGGATAAACCTGAGTTTGTACCCTCACTGTCCAATAACTGTCTTTAAGTTTTTTATATGTGCTTGCAAACAGGTCTCTTGGAACAAACACAACAATTAAAACACTTAAAAAATACACTTCTGTAATTACATCTGAAGATTTATGAGCTTTTTTAAGTACTTGGGGTTTCAGTGTACAGCTGAAGTCAACAACTGTTTTCAGGGCTAGCCATGAAAAGGCATCACTGATGCTTTACTGCCGTAGATAACCTTGTGTTTAGTGTTTGTTCTAGGAGAAGTTTGGCTTTAAATTTCTGATGGATGGAGTCCAAGTTTAGCTGTGTTAAAGATGGATGATGAAAATTATGCTCATTAAAAAAATAACTAAGGAAACAGCTACCCCAGCTGGATGACACTGACTACCTGACAGCACAGCATCAAACTACAAAAAGTACTGCCCTGTAAAGCCAAAACTCTGACAGGAGGTAGGTCTGGAGAAAGGAGAGAAAATAAAACTTCAGAAGAGTAGAAACTCAGTAACTTTTTTAGCAGATTATGGTATGCAATTGAATTACTTTAATTTGTGTGTGAAAAAAACCTACCACACATATTTTGGGTGTTGGAAGAAAGGGCCTAAGTCAGGTCCTTGCTGTACTCTGATAATAGATGCAGTTCACGAAACTTGTTTCACACTGAGAAACATGAGCATTACCCACATTTAATTGTAAGTCCATTACTCAAACTAGCAGCTTGGTATCTTATTCTAAAAACGTGATGAATAAGTTCTCTGTTCATTTATATCCAACAACTGATTATAAGACTTGTAAAAATCTCAGCAGCAGGTTTCAGAGACTACAATTCTGCTGAATATTTACACTGGTAATGTTGAAGCCTTCTTACTGTACAGGGTCAGTGCCTGCTTCAAAAGAGATCTTCAGAAAAAATGTATTTGTAATAGCTAAAAACATTATTAATTACCTAGAAATAGGGATACTGCAATTATGTCACTCCTGGGAGACCCACAGAGCACAGAAATTTTTATGGTGGTAAGAAAAAAACCCAAAACTCCCTATTTTTCAACAGAGAACAGGGTAATTTAAACTCAAGCTCACCATACAGAATTCAAGACAATAAGAAACTTCAGACTGATTTTTAAAATAAATTCTCCTATCACTATAAATTGGTGTGATGTCAAATACAGATTCCTTCCTATTCACTCAGACTATTTCCCTTTGGACTTGAGGTATTCAGGTATAACTTTGTGACATACCATTAGCTATGATTGATAGAAAACTCCTAATCAGTGAAAATACATCACTCCTGCAGGGATTTTAACTGATGTTACTGAGCCCTTTTCCTCACTGACAATCTACAGCCCAGCCAGCTTGCCAAGATGGTCATCTTGCATCAGTTCTCAGAGAGATTACAGAACACAGTGAAGAATTCTGCATTTGGGGAGTTAGTTAAAATGTGTAGAATTGCATGTTTCCCCCTAATTAATCATTAGTTACAGACTGTTGGTTATTGAACCTGTTTTTTAAAGAATACACTTGCCTCCACAATCCAGTAAATGACTGGTTTGATTTTCTAAAGTGGTTCTGTATTATGGAACATGGTAAATCAGTGGTCTGACCAGTAGTCCTAAGAACAATTCTACATGCAGGTTAACAATCAACCAGAAACCCTGATAAGCTCAAAAAGGCAAATCTTTATCAGTTCAGCAATGTCAGAGCTTTATTCTAATTCTTTCTTCTCACAAGAAGCTCTCTAGGATTTTGTTGTACAAGTGCCAAAAGACCATTTATGCCTTTAAGTATAGGGTGTGATGGACATTGGAGGCAGCAGTAGGACAATTTGGGTTGTGTAGTATGAACCAGTTATCAGTACATTCAGCACCTTAGCTCTGGCAGGAACAGAGGCATACAAACCCTTCAGAGAGTTCTTTAAAAGTGAGGAGACAACTGGCACTGCCATCCTTCTGGGATGAGGTGACAGCCTTGGCACATGTGAGGCACACAGGCAGCACAGGGAGCAGGGACAAGGTGTAAGGAAGGGCTCTTCTCAGGCAGAGTTTGGATTTAAGACGATTAGGAAATGCACATCTACTCTCAGGTTCATTGTGGAATTTCTTTAAAATAATCTGAATTATTTTAAAAAGCAAACAAAAAACAAAAAAAAAACCACATTAAAAAACCAAAACAGGTTTTAAAATAACCCCCTAAAAATATCAAATTCCAAACCCACAGGACTTCAATGTTACAAATGTTGAAAAGTCACAGGCCCATAGAGCTCATATATCTGTTTCTCTTGCACTCTTCTGACCTGTTAAAGGCAGACAGGACAGCAGATGAAGCACAGCTTTTTTGGGTGGGTTTGTTAGTAACTCCCTTCATCTGCTGTGTGAATAATTTATGGCTGAAGTGGGTCTGCAACCCAAGAACCCTCCTGCAAATGCCAGCAGCCAAAGGAAGTGGCATAAAGGAGGACATGCAGAGGAATGAGGCACATCCCTTCTCTTGGCAGCTGCATTTAAGCCATAATTATCTGTGTGCTGCCTACACTGTAAGGGAGAGAATAAAGTTAATACAAAGGTGCTACTAGAGGGACTGAAGGCTTCTAATCATTAAGTAAGTTAAGAGAATTAATAAATTTAATGCAAATCAGCAAAAGGTTTGAGTTTGGAAAAGCTACAGGGAGTGGAAATTCAGGCACAACTTTTTAACACAACATAAGCTAGAGCTGAATAAAAATGCAGGACAAAGATGATGTTCTGGTTTAAGGTACAGGGAGAAGGGACAAGTTGGAGGAAACACAAAGGCAGGAGATCCAAGTACTTTAGGAGCACCTTCTTACTATGAAGTATCAAAAATCCCCATAAAACTCAGAGATCACCTACAGCAACCAGAGGGAGGTATTGAAGCAAGCTGCAGTATTAAGGAATGATGGATTCACAGAGCCTCAGTGAGATAAGCACAGCCTGGGACAGGGGCAGGTCGAGTGCTAAAGTACAGCACAAACACAAGGGTGAGGTGCATTAGAGGCAGACAGCAGAGCCTGAACAGCACTGAGTGACTCAGCTGCAGCTACACTGCCACAAATTAATTTTCCTAGCGAGGAAGTGAAATAATATGGAAGAAATCTACAATTATTGATCAAGAAATTAACATCCAAGTCAGTCATATAAGTGAAGTTAGGGAAACTAAGAACTATTCATTCCAGTTATTTATTGTTTATTGAATTGAAAGAAAGGGAATACAAACATTTCTGTTAAGTGCTGTGCACCGACATGGAAAAAGTGTATTTTTTTTTAAAAATCCTAATAAAAACAAATCAGAAGTTAATGTAGTTCCAATTGAACAATTTTTAAAGATATGTTTAAAATACTACACATTTATAAAATAAAAAAGTTAAAACGGTGTTCTGTAAATAATTAGTAAAACAAGTGAAAATAAATACGAGACCCAAAGTTCTTATGTTTTTAATGTAATATAGCAAAGAAATTTTTAACTACTTAATAATATCTGAGAGTAACAAAAATCCAGAAAGTTTAAGAACGCAATCCTTTGAAACATTTAATATCAGTCCATAGCAAATAGTCATTACATACCAAAAGCTCTAAGTGTTAACTAGTTCCACCACAACTCCATATAAATCTTGACAATTTAGAAATCTTGAGATCAACAATAAAGTTCTTTTCTTGATCTCTACAGCTTGGTTTGTAAGTACATACATGCTTTGAGGATCCATTTTGTCCCATATGTTTTCAAGGAGCCAATAACTTTTTCCATCTGTGCCTAAAAATGTTAAGTTTCGAATCTAGCACGTATACCCTAAGAATGAAAAATGTTTATGAAAAAAAGATGGGGCACAATGAATTTCAAATTTATAAAAATATACTGATATTAACCAAAACCTTCTGGTCAAAGGACACTTCACATACACACGACTTAAAGTATGCAATAAAACATGACAAGTACCTAGAACATTTGGTTCTCTGTCTGTTTGTGGAACACATGCACACACACACTCACACCAGATGGGAGGAACACTCTCACAGATGTTTGACTGAATCCAGATTATCTGGATGAATAGACAGAAAACTTGGCTACAGTTTATTTCAACTAGAGGCAGCTACTGCAGCAGTAGTTCAACACTGCACACTTCAATTAAGTCCACCCTGTTTAAAAAAAGTGTCATAGTTAATGATTTTGCTTTCTAGACATCGTTAAAAGTAGCAGTTTTCAAAAAATCAAGTATGGCAGCTGAAAATGGACTCAAGCCAATGTGGAAAAGACAGGAGGAGGGCAAAAAGAGGATTAGCCATTTATGGGATGGGTGTTCCTCTTAATAGTCGTCTCAAAAAGAAATTAGATACAAGTGTATTTTGTAGCTAAAAATATGGACAAACTATTGAAAGTGCATTTTTCCTCCTCCCCCTTGAGTTACAGTAGTTTATTTGTTGGTCAGTAAATCCTGCTTTTTATGCCCATTCTTTTTTCTCTACCTCCCTCCCCATTTGGATCTACAACATATCCCCTCGAGCTACAGCTAATTGTACAAGTCCTGGCTTCCTGCTAAGGAAACTTCCAGAACTGATTTTGGGTGGGAGTATCACATAGCAGTGTAAAAATACACAACTAGACACCAACTCCCAACAGCAGACAGTTTTATTAAACATTACCTGGTTGAAGCCAAGTTGAGAAGTAACTGGCAAGATCTGGGCAGATTTCTAGCTTGCATCTTTGCTCCAATCATAAAGAGAAGTTAACTTTAAAGTTGGAGAACTTCAGAAAAGACAGAGGGAATTTAAAAACAAAGGTGTCATTTCCCCCACTTCCCTCCCCTCCAAAACATGAACAGAGCTACCATTTTCCCTTTTGTGTTCCATTGTGCCTTGAAAATTACTTACCTGAACAGCTAAAGAACATTCAGATTATAAAATGCTTCAGCATTTCTTTTTGAGATCTGCCTTGATAATAACCTGGGGCTACTGTGAATATTTGAAGCCAACAGGTGACCAGAGAAAGTTACAAAATGAGTACACACTTACAGTATTTTCTTCTCTAAAACCATGGGCCTGCTGACTGGAAATACAGTCATTTATTGTGGGTGTGTACTTCTTCCAGCCTTACACTCCAGCCTATAAACATTTTTAAGCACATGGAAATCAATGTGTTGCAAATGAGCAAACTAATTTGGGTTCCCCCACCCACCCCACCCCAGTCTCATTTTATTGTCTGTGCACAAAAAGTATTGGTACTTTTCAATCCACATAGTGTTGGAAATAATTTAGGTTGGTCTTTCATCTCCAGGTTGGGATGGTACTCATTGCTACATCTCTAATGACAGCTGCTGTGGGACTGAGTAGTGTGGCAAGATGAAGATGAATCTCCCCTTTCTGTCCTGCCTGCCAGCAGGCTGGCACTGAGACACTCTGGAAGCAGTGCCACCTGCTTGGAGCTTGCCTTTTCATGCCATGGCTGCACCAGGACACTAAGGGAGAGAGGTCCCACACGTGCTGCTCCCTAAGTCAGCTTCTAAATACCTCAGAGGGACAAACCAAGGCCAGAAGAGAGGGGCAGTGTTTTTGCAGAGGTCCTACATTTGAATTCCTGACTGCACTGCTGTGGAAAGCATGCATCAGCCCACACCTTCCCCCAGCTGCAGCAGGGAAGGAATCTCACCCTGGTCAGTTATGGCCACCACACTGGAAATGCCTGAAGTGCAAATAAAACTTTAAATCTACACTTAAGATTTGATCCAGCCGTCACCACCTGCCTGAAGTTCCCACTTTATTTCCATGAGTATGTAGTGACAGACCACTGCATGAGACATAAAGAGACATCAAAATCATTCTTCTCCTTACTCTCCCTAAACAATGTTTGGTTTGAAAACCTAAGTTCCAGAGTAAGACAATACTAGAGTAACTTCCAAAGATACACATGCTGGCATTGCTTATGAATTGTACCATGTTTTGAACATGTAAAACATTTTACAGTTTACTGTTTACAATTTAGGTTATTATTTTTTCCTTAAACCCCAAGGTTTAACTTACTCAAATACGACCATGGGAACTTGTCTGTTTTCCTGCAACATTAAGGCCACAGGCCTGACTCATCTTGCACTTTTTGAACTAGGAAGGGAAATAAAGAGCTTCCTCCAGAACTGATTAAAGGAAGAAGGAACTGATGTATAATCTTAAGTTTACATGTGTATTTTCAGTGCTGTGAAACAGTAATTGCTATCAAAGCATTCACCTTAGTTTTAAGGCTGAACATTAAGTTCCTACCTGGTTTTGGAGGTATTAGAAGACTCATATGTCAGATTTGGGGCTGGTTTCAACCACAGTATCAGAATCTTAACTCATGCTTAAGTTTGCACACAAGGCAAGACAAACACACACCACTGGATGGCTGGAATCTAAAAGAAAAAAAATGTCTAACCTGCTAACCTTTGTTTTTCTGGGAAACACCACACTCCCATTCAGAGTGGCTACACCTCTCTTCCCAGGAATCCCAGCAAACCTTCCCCCACCCTTCTTCCACACGTGACTAATAAGGACACTAAATCATTATCTCATGAAAGGATGAAGTCCACACTTCTGCTCACAGGACTCTGGTGGCATGCCCTTCCCTGCTCCTTCTTTACTTTGCAGCAGTACCAACACTACCTTTCCACCCAAGGTGGCAAAAGGGAATCCAGTGCCATCCCATAATGGATTTGTGTGTAGTGCAGAAGCACAGAGATGCCAGGCCATCTGTTTATGTCAAAAAGAATAAATATTTAAACTATAAATGTTTGCTTTCTCTTAATATGGGACATTAGTGGAACTATTCCTAGATGTGTCAAGATGTTCACAGCACCAGCTTGCAACAAGGTCTGGGAGAGGCATTTAAATCTGCAAACTTAAAAGTATATTCTCAACAATGAAATCTGTCCACCCCTGTTCATCAAATAAAGAAAAAATTTCCATCATAATACAAGTGTTTAATTATGATTTGTATGTAAATTACTTATACAAAGTGTTGACTTTGTGAAGAAAGGACTCTTTCAACACATTCTTCCCTCAAAGTGTAGTCTACCTTTTACACCAGCATTGTTGCATATATTTCTGTAATTAAAAAAACCAAAAGACCTCTTCTTGTTTCAGCTTTTAGACTGGTGGTGCAGTCTGAATGCCTTTTTTCCTAGCTAATACAGCTTAACTGTTAAGATGGACAGTGAATTCCTCCATCTGAAACAAGCTTTACTGCCTACACAAATCTCCTTCCAGCCACTGCTTTTGATTGGGTCTCAGGCCACTCCAGAAAAGCATCAGTGATACCGTGTTTCACGACACTTCTTGCATTGTTTTAATTCCAAATGTATACAAATGAAGTCATTTTAATCCTATAAATAATTTATTTTTAAAAAATTGTGCTGTTAACCCCTTTGCAGGGCAACGAGCTATGTGAAAAGTACAAAACTTTTTGTCAAATGTGATACTGAGAGTGCTTTTGACATAGTTCATTGGTTTATCCTCTCAATTGATAGATATACTGCGCAACGGGCAAGGCTAGAATCCATGAACCAAGCTGCAAAGATCTCAAGCTAAGTAAGGCGGAGAGAGACTTGAGAAACAAGAGAAGGAAATACTTTCCTATCCAATGTATACTCTTCAGACTAAAGCACTCTTTCTATCAAGCCTTCTAAACTGTTAAATAAAGTGTTCCAAACAAGCATTTAAACTTCATTACACAGAAGAGCAACAAGAACAGTAGCCTGCCAGACAAAAAGGCAGGAGGGAAAAATATATATACTGAGTTCAATGGTTAGCCTGAATGTAGCACAGTTCTTCACAACCGATGGGGGGGTAATTTCAACACGGTGTCCAACAAAGTTCTAAAGACGTGCTTCATCTCGACTGGTTACTATGAAGCAAAGGTGGTAAATGTTTGGCCCCAACTGGGCTTCAGAAATGGTTCTTTTTTCATGACGAGCATGTCTGTCCAGCTATCAATCATGTTTGTTTGCACCAAATCCCAAGCCATTTAAAATACGACTAATTAAGTTAAACTGAAGTCGTCTGCTCCAAATTCGCCATCAACTATCCATGCTACTGCATTCCTCTGAGCAAAAACAAAAACATAGAGAGAGAGAAAGAAATCACAGCTTGAAGATCTTAGCAACAGTTCATATTTCTATCATAAGGTAATTAATACAATCTATTTACATAAATTTTAACTGAACATGCACTAGTTAATGGATCTTGTACTGTAGCTAAATTCCATGCTTAAAAATTACTTATTTTAGATAAAATCATTCGTAACAATCTAGAAATTATTTTAGCATGTTAGGTGTGGGTACTCAAAAAGCATCTTCCAAAAAGACGTAACACACATTTACATACAAGTTCATGGGGAGTGTGCTAAGGACAGAGCTGTCTTGTCACTACCCATTTAGGATTCCTAAGTGGTTAAGTATTCTGTGCACCTACACCTCTTGTGAAAGCACTGCTGTGAGAAATCCATTTGTGGTTGGTTTGGTTTTGATGGCACTTACTGGTTCATTTTCTGGAGGAACTAAGAAAGAGTGAGCAAGCAGCTCACTGGAGAAAACCAAACAACAAAGCCATGAGTAAAACCAGTTGGAGGACAGGCTCTGACTCCTTATGGGGGCACTCCAGGTCTTACAGATTAGCCAGGCTGGTCCACCTAGTCCAAGACTAGAAGCACATGTATCAAAGCACTGGAGCAGGGAGAAGAGGTAATTCTTCCTCCTAACAACCTTCCAACTTTCAGCCATTTTTACCTAAGGGACATTCTGAACTAGAGGCGTTTACTTATCTACCAGCACTTAATGGATTTCTCTTTGATTACTTTGCCCAGGTTCCCCTTGGTGTCACATCCATGAGGTTCTGTGGCAATAGGATATACATGTATCATTTCAATGTCTCCTCTAAATTCTTACTGCAAGGTTGAATACGTAATGACAGAAGCATATAAAGTGTACAACAACTCCCCAGCAGTCACCTCCTTAACAATCTGGGGGAGGCAAGAAAGGCTGGGAACACCTGGGTGCATTTTGGCAGCAAAAAAATGAGCATTCTCTCTCTTTCCCCTGGACACATGTGGTTACTGATGGTTAGTAAAGATACAATTTTGTACAGGTTCCCTAGGGTAAAACTTTACACTCTGTCTAAATTCTGTTTAAATTCCTTTTGTAACCATTCCAATACCATTACTCAATTTGCAGTGTGGTTAGAATGCACTGTTTAAATTTTAATAACATTGTATATTACTAAACCTAAGCATTGAAAGCAAGGTTTTTATGGATAAATAAGTTAATATAGCCTGCATAAATAAGTTAACATAATTCTAGGCTCTTAGTGACACCACAGTTTTCTACAGGGCCATGTCAGAACAATGTTGGAAATACCGGCTGTACACAAAACGAGTAACTCGGATAAAAACCACTGATCACACACTAGAAAAAACCAAACAAAGCAGTGACTAATTTTTCAGTAAGGCCTTTTTTCTTTTTATTTACCTTCAATATCCTGGTTGTCTACGAAAGGCGCTGGTCCCCATATCCTGACGGTGCCGTCGTCGGAGGCGCTGGCCATCATGGCCGGGAGCTGGGGGTTCCAGCTGACGCAGTTCACCGTGCGCGTGTGGCCCGTCAGCTCGGCGATGGGCAGCTCGCTGCGCTTGTGCCAGATGTACACCTTGTGATCTGAGCCAAACACAGGGACAGCAGCCTGAGCAGCACTGCTCTGCACACACCCTCACACCTGCTCTCATTAAAACTCCAGTCTCTGGTGTGGAACGGCACTAACAAAATTTTGCTTTTAAAAGTGATCAAAAGAACGCAGGTGTCACGGACATGTTTTATGAAAAATCCTTTCCTTAAGATTTTTTCTCCTGAGAAGCCCAGAGGCCTCAGAAACAAAATGTAAACAATGGTTAATCTGCTGCTGTGGAATGCAATAGGTGATTAGTCTCATGTGGTTGTTTCTAATTAATAGCCAATCATAGTGCAGCTGTCTCAGACTCTCTGGTCAGTCACAAGATTTTATTATCATTGCATTCCTTTCAAGCCTTCTGATGAAATCCTTTTTTCTATTCTTTTAGTATAGTTTTAATATAATATATATAATAAAATAATAAATCAGCCTTCTGAAACAGAGTCAGATCCTCATCTCTTCCCTCATCCTGAGACCCCTGCAAACACCACCACACGCAGGCAAAGCCCTTCCATTAACACCTGCAACTCTACCACACTTGGTGTTTGAAGCAAAATGTTTGACTGTAATGCAAATAAGTCAATACAAGGGTAAAAAGAGAAACTAAACTACTCTACAACTCCATACCTGTAATTAAAATCTTATTCAAAAGGAAGACTTGCACATTTTTTTTCTCCCCCTCAAATAATTGTATTTGCAAATTAGTAAATGCATTATAAAGTCACGAGTACTAAGAATATTTATAACCACCTCCTGTTGATGAGTACCAGATAAGATCACAGCTCTATAGTTTATGAAAAACATCTTAATACTAAAAACCTGTAACACTCCAGAGAAAGTGCAAACAGAGCAAATGAGGGAGTGCTAAAGCTTAATGGCTCAAACTGTGAGCTATTGCTATCTTTGACAACCAATTACTGTGTGGTATTTAAAGACATCAATTTGTACATATTGAAGTAGATGCAAATAAACCCTGCACATCCTATTTTGTGATAGGAAGCTTTTAATTACCTCTAGCAACTTGATAGAAATAGACTAGGGGACTGGTTAGACACTCTACTGCACTGTTTAGAGAAGAGTCATTCTTTATAACCAACCATATTTAAGAATAAATGGGGGTGGGGAGAAGGAGGGGGGGTTTTCCCAGCTTTAGACCAGCAGGCTGTAAGAAGTCTGTGGGTTTACCTGTCTAGGATTGTCTGTGGAATATTCCAAACAGAGTTACACAAACTGGACAAATGTGTATTGCTAGTATTACACAAAAGCCTAGTATTGGGCTCTAGAAACCAAATGAAATTATTTTGATCTATCTGAAAGGTTTTCACATAGATGCCACTGAAGGCTCAGCAAACAAACCAATCTTCCTCTATTCCTCCTCCCAGCCCCTTATAAAACAAACTTGCTCTCTGACCTTCCTGCTAGAGAAGCCTCAAGGCTTTTTCCTACGTGGTAACTCCCCTGTCCTGTGCTGAACCAGCTCATTTGAGGTACCACCTTCACATGTTCTTGTGCTGATGCAAATGTCCTGGCTGTGCTTCCATTCCACTTAGGATTTCAAGGGGACTGCGCATCCATGCCATTCACCAAACAACACAATTCACACACTAGACACACAAGCTTCTGCTCTGTCAGGTAACCAAAGCCTAAAGACAAACCAGTGCTTTGGTCTGGAAAAAACAAGACAGCTACCTCAAGGCAGCAGTCAATTCCCCTCTGAGAGAGACCTCTATTTTCTTACTTTGGATGCAATTGCCAGGAAAACCCCTACCTAACCTGACAAGATGTTTTAAGAGGTTATGACAATGTGATCAACTACTTTAAGGTGACAGTTTCAGACAGTTCAAACCTAAGAACCCATCAGTTCCTTACTGCCAGTTTCAACTACAGTGGTTTTTAAACAATCAAAGTCAATAAACTGGGAGACAAAAATGACTGGTACACTGTAGTATCTACACCTGCACACAGTTATGGCTAAATCCTGAACTTTCAGGCACTCAGGTCTCACACAAAGAAGCTTGTCCAGTCATGGAAAAAAGGTTCACACTGGATTGGAGGACTGGAGGTGCTGTCCTTCAGTCATATTCCACTGGATATAGTCAGAGAGGGAAACTTGATTTTATTTTAGATATATTTCATATTTTCCAAAAACAGAGTAAGAAATGCCTTGGCCAACCTTGTTTCCTAAGAACTGTGAGTTACACAGTAGTCACAGTAATTTGTTTACATATTACAAGTGTAATTTTTGGCCCTGCATAAGCTTGAATTCAAAGTGACCTCCATGGCAGGTGATGGCACTACACCAATGACAAAACCAAACCAATTCAACACATAAGCTTTTAACAATTTCTACTCTTGCCACAGACAGCTGAATAGAAACATACTTCAAAGCCTTCAATCACCAAGAAACTCTACCAGACTACGTCAACAACTGCCTAATTTGAGACTACTCTGTCTGTAATTAAAATGATTCTATGGAAATTAAAATAACCTCACCACACCTGTTATCTTCAACAGGCAAATGAAGCTGTTATTCCCCAGAAGTACATTTTATTCAAACCAGAAGTCTAAATATCACACCACAAAAAAAAAAAATCCTCAAGAACACCCCACCCACTTCTAATTAAAACTGTGCAGATGCTTTTGCTGTAGAGGAGGAACACAAAAGAGTCATTAATGTGTTCTACCTCTGCCATCCTCTCAGAAGATTCTGTCTGCCAGCCCACAATTACTTCTTGAAGTACGCCACAATCCCAGCAAGCCTCAAATTTATTTCATGAGCCACTTGGTTTGCTTTTATAATGTTGTTGTTAGCAACTGTCATCTATAAGATGAAGGTATAGGAAGGATACAGTGTTCCAGTTTTCTGCACAAAGGAGAATGGTGTTACCTTCACTGCCACTCGCAATGAAATCTTCATTATGACCTCCAAAACACGAGTGAATTGTGTAAAATCCTTGTGTAACACCTTGATACTTTCTCACTAAAACTCTGTCTTGTAAGTCCCATAAGTGAACTCCCTGGAAATAAGAAATTTAAAGAATGTTATTTTATCATTAAGTATTATTAATAGCATTCTTCTGAACAATGAAAAAGAATTAGCCACGGAAGTGCACTACTTTAGAGCCAACTTTGATACTGTTAGTGGGTGAAAAAAGTAAAGATGAATCAAATTATTAAACTAAACTTCCACTGTAGGTCCCTTCTACTCTGAAAGCTTTATTTTTACCCAAGATTTCAAAAGCAGAAATAGAATAAATAAAATCAGTGTAATGTGCCACAGTTCTTGCTGTACTGGCTTCTCAATGCAACAGCCAGATAATAACATTTAATTGTACATATTTCCCAATATGAAACTCTTAACTATAAATCAGTCAAAAAAAAAATCAGGTCTCAAGAATAGGATTGCCTTCTTGTCAGAGAATTAATTCCATGCTGTATTTATGAATATTAAAGCCTTCATATTACACAATATACAACTAGTTAATCTCAAACATTCCAACTCACATCAAAATATTTAAAAACAGGTAGCAGCTGCAAGCAGATTTATTTCCATTTCCTTTCAACATGCCCAACTCACCTGAGTTGCTACATTTAACAAAGCTAAACGGCCATTTTTTGAAATAGTAAACGACATAATAGGGTGATCCTCTTGTACTCTGAAATGATAACACATGAGAGTCAAGATAAGCAGATAATAATGCAACATCAAAACAACAGGCATGTCCTGTCTCTGCAGTATGATCAGGGAAAAACAGTTCCAAATCTGAAATAAGGTATGACTCTAGAAACCAGTATAACCAGGTCTGCAATACTTGTTTATAGTTAGGCCAAACAGCAAGACCAAAAAGTACTCCAGACCTCAACTCCTAAATTCAAGGCAGAATCTACTAAAATATGTCAAGAATTGAGAGGACTACAAGTACTCCTGATGACAGAAATGCCAAAACATCCACCAGAAACCTACTTCAGTGCTCAGGAAGTTATTTCTAATATTTGATCAAATGCTGCTTGCTGAAACTTGCTCACTAATTCTTGTCCCATCTTTTAATATTGAGAATATCTAACAACTTATTTCCCATCCTGTCCCCCACAACTGCCACTAGGAAGCAGGAATTCAGAACCAAAGAGAGAGGCAGTTACATGTTCCTGTCTGTGAGATCCTCGAAGTTGTAGCCCCGAATTCGCTGGTGTGTGTCCGACGCTAGAACAGTTTTCCCATCACTCAAGCACCAAAGGCATTGTACTCTCACCCCTTCCCAGGAGTCAAGGAGATTACCATCTAAATCCTGAGCAGAAGGAAAAAAAAAAAAAAACCAAACATTTAACCATTAGTCTCAGGTTTTCGAGGAGCTGTGACACAAAAATGTTTTTCCCTTTCTATTCAGACAATTGCTACAGAAAGCAATCTTACCCTTCACAAGGTAGGACCTAATGAATTAGGAGTTGGTTGTCTTAACCAAGGGCTTTTGTAGGAATCCACCCTGGAGAGCTGAGAATCCCTTCTGTCACTTTCTCATGCCACCTGCACACCATCACTGAGCTGATCTTCACAGTGAGGTCTGCATACTACATTATTAATATTATTATTCTGGGAACCAGTTGAAAAAATAATCAAGAATGTGGTGAAACTGTGGACCACCACACCAAACCAGCTCTAGTCAAGTAATCAGGGTTTCACATCTATTTTCACTAAACAAAGACTGCATGCAAAAACTAAGAAAGATGGAGTCAAAATTCTGTGGAATAAAAACACTTGTAGGCAAAGGTAGTGCTTTTTATGAATGTTTTTTTCTGAAGCAGCTAAGAAAAAAAATTCCAGACCACAAATCCTCCTTGAGGCAGGTCAAAGATGCTCAAACCCTTCAAACTGCTCCATACAGAAGTGCTGCTGAAATATCTGCATTAATGTATTGCTTCTTTGAATTGCAAAGGATCAGAACCTTTAGTGTACACATCTACAAAACCCAAAAAAGCAATGACCAAGCTTTTAATTCTTTGCTTTGCTTTCAAAGGGACAGCTGCAGAGCACTTACACACTGATAGAACTGTCCACGCTGCCCTCCCGTTACAAAACGCTTCCCATCAGGATTCCAGGCCACACTTGTTAAACTGTCTTCATGAGACTGGCTCATCTTTGTCCTCAGCTCCCCAGTCTGGAAAATAAACAAAGGCAGCAGGGCCTTACACCAGAACCATTTTCCAAAAAGGCACTGGTAATTTTATCTGACAAGAATAGTTTGGAGGTGCATACATTTATTAAAAAGCAAGACATACTTATGAATAATGCAATGAAAAGGCAGAACTACTTTAGCATATCCAGGGAATTTGGACTTGATTTGGGACAATTTCTTTTGTCTCTGAAATCAAGAGAGATGGAATAGTTGGTGTGTCAGACAGCTAAAAGATTTTGAGTGGAATGAAATCATAGGAACAAGCCAAGACAGGCAGCTAAAAGATTTTGAGTGGAATGAAAAGAAATCATAGGAACAAGCCAAGAGAGTGACAAGCACTATCAAATGAAAAAAACCCAAAACACTGAAAGAAAGGAAGCAGGGAGAAACTAGAAGAAAAAAGGTGACAAAATATATTTTAGTAAGAAGTTAGGAATATCACAGTAGTTAGAATGTTTTCCTCCTTGAGCTGAAGCTCTCCATGCCAAAATTTAGCTTTCATGCCTATAAAGCCACCGTTTCACAAGACAGAACACCAATGAGTGGCATTGTCAGCAGTGCTGCTCACTGAGCCAATTTAGTCAATTAAACAGAAGAAAAGTGTTCCAAGGGTGAAGAAAGGCAACGTTTTTGTTTTAGGAAACTACATTAGTTCAGAGTCCAAGGCAGCACAAGGAAGTCTATACAGCTCTCAACCAAGGCAAGGGAAGCTTTTATATCAACTCAAGTGCCCATAAAATTCAACAGCAGAAAGTGATTTTCAAATTCATGGAGGGAATGGCAAAATGCCCAAGTGCCTGATGGAAAACTGAAGTTCTGAAATCGTAAATTGAAGCCTCTTTCACTGACATCACTGGGAGGGTTACATGAAGCAGAACAGTTTGCATCTTTTACTTTTCCTACTTGTAAAAATCATCAATGAGCAACTGCTTCCCTTCAGTGATACTTCTGCCGTCTGCTTCTCTTGATTCATTTGCTGTCCTTCTCTTCAGGAGCTCTCTGACATCCTATGCATTTATGCCATCCCTTCTCAGAATGGATAGTAACCACCCACACAAGAATTGCTGCACAGTCCCAGACACTTAGACTTGAACTCCAATTTCAGTTCTGTCCAAAGTGCAAAGAGCATTTGCAAGCTGCCATAATTATTTTTTCAAACTGAGAGGAGGGCAGCGAGATCAGCATCTCTTCTTTACACTCCCACCTTGGCACAAGCCTGCAGCGATTCCTTCTTTCAGGAAGGAATTTAGATATTGAAACAAAATCAGCACAGAGTTTTCTTTTTCACTCTTAGCCACCACTTACTTGTACATTCCAGAGCCAAAGCTCAGAACAATCATCTGGGCCACAGGCAACAAGGTAGTTGTCATCTGGACTCCAGGCAATGTAGGAGACGCCGTACGCGTGACCCTCTAACGTCTTAAGGAGTTTTAGCTGGTGAGTGTCCTGGAACAAGAGAGGTGTTCTTGAGACACTGCAAATCAACTCCCACCACATTTCACACTTCCACAGCATCCATCTACAGCATGAGAGTTTTAACAGTTTACAGGGCCAGAAAATGAAAGCGCCTAACTTCAACCTTCAAAACAAGAACGCTCACAGGTGTTTTTGTTCCAATGTTCTGTGATTCTGAACATAAAACTCAAGAAATACCACTGAGTACAAAGTTTGACATTACATTATACTTGCCTTAGTACAGAAGATTTCTGTAGAGTCAAGTTTTTCTACATCTACTGGAATATGAAAGTACTATCATCTGTATTTCACAGGATTAAGTTGCTTTCTTAAAAGTAAAGACATGTTGGAAACCTGTTCTGGTTAAATAGAGAACTAAAACCTCCACAGCTGCTGACAAGGGAAAACCTTCAAGTGCCAATATTTTTATAAACTTGCATGCATCTTGTGTGCGCTGCTCAAGGAAGGAGATTTACAGAAAGATATTTTTAAAATCTTCCTTGAGAGGTGTTCTTATTTCAGAAGCATTGCCTACAGCAAGCTGCTTTCTGCCAGATTTAGTGAATGAAGCATACTTGGCACATGCAGCATCTTGTATCATCTCTATATTACAACTGTTTTACTGCTGCCTCGTCAGAGGAACTTGACTTTTCAAGAAGCTTGTAAAAATAAATAGTACAGCTAGATACTGTGAAACAACCACACACTGGCTTCCTAAATACAGAAACATGCTTCAGTACAGTATTAGCACTGATTCTTGGGAACAGCAGATACACAAGTAGAACAGAGCTTGCTAAAACACTGACAATAATTATTTTGAAGCCTCTTGGAAAGGGCAATCAAATTGTCCTCCCTCTACCCACCCTCCCCTGTTTTTTTCCATGCATGGCAGATGCTTATATCTCCACATTTTTTTTCAAAAAGCATGACTAATTTGAAAATCTAGCTTGATTTCTCTAATTGTCCCTTCTCTCTTTTTTTTTCAGTATTAATCAACAGAGCACTTCTTGATTCTGAAGAGAAAGGCCAGAGGCAGAGTGACACACAGGATTGTTTCCTGAGATCAGCTGTGAGGGATTTGGTGACTCTCAGCCAGCCTGCAGCACTGGGGGTTCTGCTGGCTAGAAAAAGTAAATTCCTCAAAAGAAAGTGAGCTAAAAATAATCTCCAGAGTGCAGAGAAAGAGGGGCAAATGAATGGACCTCCTCAAGACCCCTTTTCCATTCTAATCATTATTCCGGGACTGCATTAGACACTGCTGTGTCCGTAGCTGAAGCGATTTTCAAGGAAATTGAGTCATATCTGACATCATCTCACATTCTGGAGCTTGTCTAGAACAGACACTTTTTTTTTACAACAGGATTAAAGTAGCCTGTCACTTCAGCATATTTGAAACTCATGAGGAACAAGATACATAAAATATTCCTCTTCTAATGATAGCACTCTGGGGCTGTTACTATCTTCCATACTGCTCTCATACTTCCCCCCAAATACCATAAAGCTGCTATACCATGCTCTAAAACAGCAGGCAGTGGTATTTCAGGCAAACATCCCCAAATGTAGTCAACCTGCCTCCCACCCACCACCAAAAGAAATCTCAGCACTTCTATCCCTTACATACAGCTTCCCAAATTTCGGTCGTGTATGACAAGCAACTATTCAGGCATCAACTCAAGTCTGCAGTAGCTGAGCTCCTTGGCTGAAACACCAAAAACCTGTCAACAGTTTTCAGAAATTGCAGAAGGGATTTTTTTAAGGAGCCTGTTAAAGGAGAACTCTTAACAAAGATGCATGTGAGACAAGGTGATGCACAGTGCGCTCATCCTTTGTGCTCCACAGAGGTTCTGCCACACTTCCTGACAGTCAAACAATGCAGCCCACACAAACCTAGTCAACTCAAGACACTATTTAATGCTGCTGAGCCTCCCTTAGAGCTTTGAAATTAGCACATGGAAACGACAACAGAAACATAGGTTAAGACAGTCTAGACATGGCTGGGTCTTAGAAAAGAGTAAGAAATTCAAGGTATGAAAGTAAGGAAACACATTAGAGCAGTGTACTTACATTTCAAGAGGGGCAATGAAGAAAGAAAAGGAGAAATGAAGGATTCTTACACATGTTAAGTGTGTGTGGAAAAATCAAACGCTGTTCATTTAAAACAGGGCTCTCCCACCACTTGCCCAGACATTGCTGGACGTTTGTTTCCACGTAGTTTATGCAAACATATTAGAATAATTCTGTATGCCTACAGCCTTGAAAATCACATTAAATTTATGGGTCAAAAGACCTTGTCAACTGCTACAGGAAATGTGAGAAGCATGCCCTGGCAAATATGAATCGCTTGATGTGGCATAATGCTATTTAAGTATCCACCTGCTTGAAAGCATTGCAATTTTTTTAAAGCACCCAAAAAGGAGACAAACCAATAAAACTCTACAAAACCACTTTCCCACTAACTATTTTTAAGAGATTTTCATTCTTTGGCAACCTTTGGTCAAAAGGCTTAGTCTAAACAATCACAAAACATTTATGTGCTTTTACTAAGCAGCTATTAGCTAACAATTCACTTTAAGATGTACTAATCAACATGTTTAGTATTAAAACCCATCAATATAGAAGGAAGATGTGCATCTTAAGTCAACTGACAAGTTAAACAATGACAGCAAAAAATGTCTGATCCTTAATTCACCTAAATTACTCTGTTAAAAAATACAAAACTAAAACAAAACCAACAAACAAATCACAGATAATTTCCAAACTAAATAACAGAAGTCAGCTTTGCTGCTATGCAGCTCTTGGCCCAAAGTAAGACACAAACCACAGCAGTCTTATGCCTGAAAAACCCATGGTGCCTGCTGTTAGTTCTAGGGCTACATAACATTTATGCACATGGAATGGGGTTTTCAAGTCCTCCCATCATTTTAACAGGAAAAACGACTCAGATTATATGGCTTCCTAACCTGAAGTGAAAGAAAAGAAACTCAGATTCAAACCCCACTGAATACCAGTATGGAACTGCAGAAACTTTTCATTTTCCACCTCACATACCAGCCTGCAGCAGTGTGGTTAAAAAACCATAAGGATCTTATTTCTGATAGAGTTTCACAAGCATTAGCAACTTCAAATGCTGTGTGTGTATGTTCAAGTTTATTCCCATTCTTCCATTATTACGAAATATATGGACATACTTTCATAATCACTTCTACAAGTCAAAACAGGTTTAGAGTCACCAATCAACTACTTTATTTATGTACCAATAGATACGTGTAGGAAAGATGTATGAAATATCCTACTGCTATGAGATTTACAAGACTTAAATCCCAGGAAATGGGATGTAACAGGGCTACAGTACATGTCAGCCTGTCCTACAAAAATCACACCATCCTAGCAGGAGAAAGCTGAAAGGGCAAGACAAGTTCATTCCATTTTCACACTTACTGGATCAACCTGCCATATAATGACAGTTGTGTCCTTAGATCCTGTTGCTAATTTCGTGCCGTCGTTGGAGAATTTACAGAACCACACTTCGTTACAGTGCTCCGTTAGGATCTGCTGGGTATAGCAGGGGAACTGTTTCCTGGGAAAACAAAGGGATAAAGTCACACATTTGAAAAAAAAATCTTACTGCTTTCTTGTAAGTCAAGCTATTAAAAAAAAACAGTCAAACAAACACCTTATTTAAGTGCAAGGCCAGACAACTTAGAAACCCCCTCTATTAACAGCTGCCTCAGTAAGTACAGAATGAAGTGTCTTGCCTGGCAACAAGCTCACACCATTAAGTCATCATAATTAACCATAAGAACATAGAACTGTTCTTATTTCACCTACATAATTTGTTATTCTTTCATGTAACTTGGAATTAAACTGACCTCATCAGGAGTGCAACAGTTTATTACAAATCATTTTCTACTGTATAGAAAATACTATAGCATAGGTCTCTTTGAACCACAGATGCAATGTTTTCACTCATGAGGTTTTTCTAGGTATCTAACTCACTTAGCTATATCTTGCTAAGAAATTATTCTTACATAGAACCTTCTTTTCCTGAATGTGACCTTGCAATAAACTACATGTTTCTTTGCCTTTGTTTTGTCATTTTTCACCTTTGCAGAGTACCACATACAATATCTAAGCATAACTAGCTAGATACCATTGAGCTTTCAGCTTGAACAGTTCTCCCTCACAAAATTTAAACTATTTCATAAAATGCTGAGTTTATCAAACAAAATATTATACTATAAACTACTGAAGAAGATTCAAACGTTCCTCTAGAGCCAATATTTAATATTCTAGTTACACACTAAAACAAAGCTAACAGTCAAATTATTAAGTTAGGTGAGAACTGGAGACAATTTTTATTTGATTTAAATCTTGCCTACAAGCTCTCAAATAAGGATTTCAGAGCTAAGATAAAATAAATATAGGCTTTTACAGCAGATGTCTTTATTTTGAAATAATACTGCAAGAGGTACAAGTTCATTGCTCAGATGCACTAGAAGAATCTAACCACAGACACACTTTCTTCAGCTGCAGAGATGCTGAAGTGGTTTAGTCTTAGGCTGAGTTTTTACAGCACCCAGTGCAAGGGGGCAACACAACTCTGATGGGACACAGTGACACTAAGGGAATGATGGTGCCCTTGAATGTACAGTTGTATTTAACACTGCAGATAAAACTGGCTCAAAAAAACCAATCAAAAAACAACAAAAACACATCACAATCCACCCACCAAAAGCTAAACAGCCCCCCCAATTAATTTAGACAGAAAACTTACTTCCTTCACATTAATATTTACAAATACAGTTTGGCAGCAGCCAGGCTGACAGACACCTAACAAACTACCTCTTCCCTGGAGCTGGAAAAAGTTCTGCTTCACACAGTGTCTGCACCCTCTCAGTGCATTTTCTTTTATTAGAAGAGGCTTCCTAGTCTGTGCTTCAAGGCTATCAAGGAGCATTGAACAACCACACAGTCTCATTTCCACTCTTATGGTAGAGAAAGATAAAATGTACATATATATGTATCTATATATCTATATTTGGCTTCCTTGGGTATGTCTATACTTACTTGTTTACAGAGAAACACAAGTGTGTTCTGCTTCAGCTTTCAGCTGACCAGGAACTGCCTGGCTGCCCCTGGAAGAACACTGAACCCAAGGTAAAAAAAGCCCCACCCATAAAAGAAGACTTTGCTTCCCTTCAAGTCTAGAGAGAAGCAGGCAAGTCCTCACACAGAGATGTGCACCTACAGGAGCAGTGTTTCATTATTATTTAGCCATATTGTTATAAATTAATGGTTTTGCTCTGAACAGCAACTTGCCCTAGGAGGTGAGGCTGCATCCCTAATTCACACAAAGTACAAGGGGCATGCTGTGTCCCTGGAAAGTCTTTTCAGCACATTTCATTTCAAAATAATACTCTGTGGAACAACAGCTCTTCCATCTTAAAGCTTAAGAAAAGCAGCCAAGGTTTTGCAGACATGAAAAGCAAGCAGGATAATGCTGGAGCACACCATTTTCATAGTAAGATACTTTTAGTTCCTAAAAGGGGTGACACAGCTATTAGGGCTGCTGCAGACACATCCCAATACTGAATTATGTTGCTCACAACTCAGCTGGATCATTGTGCTTCCACAAAAAGTCCTCTTCACCTAACTAGTGAAACAGAACTCAGCAAGTTTGACTTCACAGATAGCAAAGCCACATTAAATAACCTGGCTGTGGAAGGAAATAGCAGCAGTCTTGAAACAAGAAACCAGGAACCAGTTGTCTTAACAGCTTCTGGTTTTGGTAATTAGATATTACTGAAGCTCAAAGGTTTTTCTTGATCTTTTTTGAAGTGTTTCATTACAAATTGCTCTGTTCAGCACAAAACACCTGAATTATGTCATTCACTTACTGAGATAAAGCACCTAATAAAGTTTACTGTTGTTATATCTACACAAGTTCAAAACTATAGAAAAAAAACACTAAATAGCTACCTTTTTGTTCCCTGTACATACAATGAAAGATTTATTCCTCAGCAAAGAAAACAAAAAAGGCAAATGAACAAAAAACCCCAACACACCCAACTAGGCTGAAGGTTCTCAAAACCAAAAATCATCATTCCCAAGAACATCAACTGTCTGCTATCAAAATCTCTGCTATCAAAATCTCTGGCACAATAACATGAAATCCTTCACCTTCACTCCCAGTAGTGCTTCATTTATATCTCCCACTCTTACCAAGTGAGTTTTAGAGTTAAAAATCATTTTGCCTGTCAGTGCAATTTAAGCATGCTTAACCAAAATATTGCCATAAGTCCAAAAGGGATTAGTTCCAACTAAAAAAAGGGAAACTTATCAGTGTTCCATCAATTAAATAACACAGGACTTGAACTGTCTAAGCTTTTAGACTACTGTTACTCCTGTCACCTTCATCAAAATTTGGCTTCCACTGCCTAACTGACCCCACTATGCCCAAGAATGGCAGCAGTACAGCACACTACAAACTGGAGCCAGACCCCTGCAACAGGCAGCTACAGTAGGATGAGGACAGAAGGGAAGCCATGCTTTTAAGTGGATTTTTGGGTACCTTTTTGGTTGGGGTTCTTGTTATTACAGTAGCCATGAGTATCTACGTATATAAACAGCAAATATGCAAATTTAGGAAGTACTACTTTAGCCAAAAAAAAAGAACCAACAAAACAAAAAACCCAAACTTCTATGTCAGCAAATAGATTCAGGTGGGGGAAATTCAAACTCAAGTTTGTTGCATATAGTGCCTTTTCTATCTGGCTCTCTGTAGCCTGGCTTCAGTAAATCAAGCTCTTCACAGTGAACTGGAATGCTCCTTGGGATTTGATTAGTAATATCAAATCTGTTGCACAACTGCCAATACTACTCATGGACTTGTGTAAAGGTTAAATCTCTTCTAGGTAGTCTGATTTTAAGACTCACTTCTGAAGGAGGGAAGCCACAATACCAGTACATGATCATTTCCAATAGCTCTTAAAATGGGCAACATTCAAATGTCTGCACACACACCTACAACTGCTGAAACAATGCAATGCAGCCAAATTGCCAGCTAAAAGACTACTTGAATATATGAAGTGCCAAAGACAGTAATTTTCTAACCTTAAGATGGCTACAGCAAAGTACTGTGGAAGTCTGCATCTTTAAAAACCGACTCAAAGTAACCCAAGAATACAAGCCAAAGCAGCTGAGTTCAGAAAATTTCTATAATCAAGTTTATCAGTTCTTAATTAACTTCCTCAGAGGAACTAACCTTAACTGGAAACTATTCCCCTGAAAGCCCAAGTGTTAGCCTGTTACATGGACAAATATATAAGGATATCCCATACAGCCCTTATTCCCTTAATCCACCATGCACAGCACAGCAGTTTTCCATAAAAGCTACACTGAGTTTTAGGTCCTTAGCCAAGTTTTGCTGGATGAGGAAAAACTGCTCAAGTCAGCCATTTGTTAAAAACAAACACCTTCCGGTTCCATGTCTATTAAGAGTATTGCATTTTGAAGGTTCAGAAGCAGCCACCATTTTGTCACCAAAAAAAAAGTTATCCAGACAGTCTGAAGAGCCAATACAAAGGTATAAGAGACACTCAATTCTTACTACCTTACAAATCTGAGAAAATAGTTCTTTTTACTATTCATGTTATATATTATATAACTCAGAAAACTCCACTGTACATTTCTCCTCTGTCTTAACCTTTGTGTCTAAAAGCACCTGTGTCCACCCAAAGTTACAGCTGAAAGTTGAGTTCATACAACCATGCTTCAGCAGGCTTTCTGTATCCTTGAAGACAGAGTCTGGGTAAGCAACACACCACTGAATCTCCAGTGGAAAAACAGCAATCCTGTGTTGATGAATAAATAGACTGGAAACAAGTGGCTATGGATTAGCATAGCAGTATCTTCTTTTTACACCAATCTGATTAAAATTTTTAACCTTCAGTCTGATCCCATTACCCCACATCCAGCTACCAAAATCTCCTCTACACACCTCCTTTACTCCCCACCTCCACCGCTCATTTAGCAAGAATTCCTTTTTCCCAGCAAAATCCTGTTAAACCAGCTCAGAACAGTCCTCACATTTCTGACCATCAGATTATTTTAAAAGACCAAGAAAAGACTGCCCATCTCAGGAGTCAGGAAGGTTCCTTACCTACTACAAACGTGATCTATTAGCAGCGAGACAGAGTCGAGGTTGCTGTCGAGTTTGGTGTTGTGATATAGGCACCGGTCCCGTTGGAGTTCCACAGCCTGGCGCAGCAGGTTCTGTAAACGCCTCGGAGGAAGCATCACTGATGGGGGCAGGTAGGCTTCAGAGGAATTAGGAAGAAAAAATAAACAAATGAAGAAAAAAAAAGACTTCTCAAATGCAAGTTACAAGTAAGAGCATACTTTGATTTGAATGGTTTTGGAAGAGACCTTAGTAAATAATAGCACGTAGCTTGTTGAATTTGAATGTACAGCTCTACACCTGGAATTAGAAGCATGAACTTCTGGGAAGCAGAGCTGTATGCAAGGTATTTGTTGTTGTAGAGTGCATTGTCCCAGGCAACAAGCACCATTTACACAAGCTAACTCAAAATTCAGTATTTCACAAAATCTATAATGTTGCATAACAACACCATCAGCTGGGTTCCTTTAAGGAATTCTCTATCAGCATTATGAAAATAATAAAGAATGGGTTTTATAACTTTGGTCCAGAGTACTACAACAGCCACAAGAGAGAGGAGAAACCATAACCCAGAGCAAAGTATGAGACCACTATCACCCAGCACCAGTATCACTACAGGTGATAGGCCACACTTAGCTTCCACCACTCACTGTGGCAGGCATTTATAACACACACACCCCCCCCTCCCTAAACCACACATTTAATCACCAAGGTATATCACTACTGCATGCAGCAGAGCTAAGAAGTAACAATTCTTATTACAATTTATCAGAGACAGCAAAAGCTAAAGTACAGAAGACCAAAGGGTAAACGCACCTAAAGGTATCCCCATGAACCAAGAAATACAAAAATCCAACCAACCAACCAACAAACACAGTCAGTTCCCTGGGATGTGTAAGTTATACTGGATTTAACAGAGATGAGAAGAAATTCTAAACACTAGAACATCTTACTCTGGAGTTTGTCCAAAAGTTTAGATCTGGAAGCTGTTCCTTTCCCTTCCCACTCTGCTTTTGCACGCAAGTCTTCTGCATGGCTACACATCAGGTACCTGTTTCAAAAGGGCACATACACCAACAGACCAAGTCTTTTTGGAATCATTCTTTTCACTTTTAAGCATGATACAGATCATAACATTTTTAATGAACTGGGAACAGGTAAGTTGAGCTTGAGACCAACAGGGAAAAAGGCAGGGAACTATTTCACACAAACACATGTCTTCTGAACAAATGTCTGCAAACTGCCCATACAAAAAGAAAACAAAGCACAAGCAATTTTAGGATGGTAGAATTGTCTTATTTTCATCTAAGAACAAACCAGATTATACTCAATTAAATTTTAAGGTAACTGGCTAATAATTCTCAAGATCAGAAAACCATACATATGTTTTAATTTGGGTTCTAGTAGTTATTAGAGTAAAACACCATCAGGTTGTTTTCAAGCATCTGAAACAAAATACTGTCTACTGAACAGCATTCTTTACTCAGCATTTTATCACATCTCAGTACAGCCTATTATCCACCAGGATAGTAGCTTTAATACAGCTTGAGTCTTCACAACATCAGCTATCAAAAGCTACAGAATTCCTTAAAAAACATCTCAGCAAGAGCTCTCAAAGTGCAAACACTTACCCACTGAGGACATGAATGCGTTCTGTGTTATATTTCAGAGGCGTCAGTTCACAGCGTAGAACCTGAAGTGCCTCCAGGACCTTGCCATCCTCCAGGTATTCCAGGTACTTCTGCTGCAGCAGCAAAAACTTCATCCTCTGACATGACAGAAAGCAGCAGTCAGGGGAAAAAGGTTGACTGAAGTTTCAGAAAACGTTTGAGCCTAAACAGAACAGTAGAAACCATTCTACTATGCCCTTCAGAAAGACAGCTCTAAGTAATGTTTCATTACTCAATTTCTTTTGTTGCTTTTCAACAACATTGCAGCAATTAAGCTATCCATGAATTTCTTCCCTGCCTGATGGGGCTCCAAGTAGTTCCTATCTCATTCCTCAGATCTCCCCTGCAATTGTTCCCATTTTCACCTGCTCTCTCTTTAGTCATCATCTTTCAAACCCTGCATTACTCAGGTTTTCCAGTGAAACATTCTATCAAGAAAAGGGCCCCAAATCAGCTATTCACATATTTAAGACTGCATGACAGCACAGAACACAACAGGGCAACTCATCAAGTTCTCACACTGCTTACATAGGTGTTGACATAAATTGTTTGCATAGCTCCATAACATAAAACAGTAACAAACTGACACTGCCTGAGGTTTTGGTTTTTTGGTTTTTTTTTTTTTTTTGTAGTTCCATGTTTACTTGGACATGTTTCAGGATTACAGAAAAAAACAGTTTCCTATATTTAGGAGTCACTTCAACATTCTGAATTAAGTGCTGTTATTTCATAGTGTTTTTTCACTTTTACAGTTTTGGGTTGTTTTCTTAAAAAAAAAAAAGAAAAAAATCAAGCCTGCTATTCTAACAAATATCTGTGGGTAAAAAAAATAAAAATTAGGCATTAAGTTACTATATTAAAATTTCTAATAGTAATTTAGTACAAACACAGTTTGTTGTTTCTGGATGAAATCAAGTATTTTGTGTTTGTACACATTCTTTACTGCTACCAGAAATGACAGGTTTAGTCCACAAAACTCACCAGGTTGAAGAGGAAAATGAGGAAAATGTTCATGCTTAGACAAACTGGTAAGACACAGGCTGGAGATAAAGTGCAACAAACTACATTTGCTTTCCTAATGAACACACCACCAGTTCAATCACCAGTTTCCTTCGCTTTCATCAGACTTCAGGCACCTCACTATTTTCATGCTCATATTTGGTCAATGTTTACTTAGTTTCAAACACACTGCCAGCCTCCTTAAGTAGAGGGATAATCAGGAAGTTTAAGATGTTCCTGTCCTATTAAAGCTCACATGAAAGTTTAAGGCTCACTTGATGTTAAATTCAAAGTTAAATCATTAAGCATTTCCATTTCCAGAGACACTCAGCTCTTCAAAAGAATGAAGTTTCCACATACAGTGCTATTAACTTACCACACAGCTTTGTGAAGCATAAAACATGACACAGTAAAGATGATTTATGTTCAAACTTGTCTGTAGTGCTCTGCTGTCCTGTATCTGACAGGCAAACCTGTATTGCACTCCCAATCCAGCTCTTTAGTTTATTTGAATTTGGAATTATTAGACCATTACTGTACAGTTCTTCAAGGTGAGACAACTTTTTTCGATGTTCTGACATGTGAAAAACCAAATGAAAGATATCCCAATTACTTACAAGCCCAGAGCTTGGCTCCATGCAGCAGGCCAGCAGACCCCACGCTGTTTGCTTATATACCAGCAGCAGGAGGGATAAGAACTTCCTCCACCAGCTGTGCACATGCTCTCCAGGATACATGGAAATGCCCAGGTAGCAGACACACACTATATTTCACTGCTTTTGGTCACCTCACACTGATGATCACCACCAGATAAAAAACAGGCTGATATTTATTTGTAATGAAAATTGTAATCCCTCCCTATCTTCCTTCTCCATCCACTTCACATAATATGTAATTTATATTTCCATTAAATGTGATAACCTACCTTTTCTCCCTCCTTACTTTCAGGACTTCGAACATTAATTTCATTTTATTAGAGGAAAAAGTAAAAAGAGCAGAAAAACCCTGTAATATGGGTTTTACAACATCAGTCCCAGCAATTCCATGAAAGCATTACAGGAATACCACACAGAATGCTGTGGCCAAAGAGGTGTAATTTCGACTTCTAGCCTAGAAAGTATGGCTTAAAAAAAAAAAGAGGCCATCAGTGCCATGTGTGACTTAGGCATATTAGGAATATAAAGGCCCCCAGAAAAACAAGTATTATACATTTCATGCAGCAATCTAGTGTTCCCATAATGGAGAATTAGAAGAAGAGATAAGCAACTTGAAATAGTAACTTATCAACAGCAGAGGGCAGGGACTAAAGTCTTGATGGGGAAATTAAATTGAATTACTAAGCTATTTTGATAACTGCTCCAAACTTGCCCTACAGCATACTCAAACAATGGCATGAATTTCCTTGAGGCAAGAGTCACACTCCAGTAATATTACACTGCAGGTTATTTTTTAACATTGAGACACTGTCTCCTTATTTCTGTGCAATTACAGACTTTGCTGGCAAATAAATTTCTGTCAACTCCTTTACACCCTCCTAATAGTACTTCTAATTTCTCCCAACACCACCTTCTACAAAACCCAAGACCATTTTGGGTACACCATCTCTTTTAGAAACAACCTCTTCTAGAAGGAATGAGAACTGTTTAAAATATAGCAAAAGCACAAACTCTGCTGATTAAGAAGCTTATTCTTTCTCCATTTGTTTTTTAGGTGCCTTACAAAGAAGGGAAATCAAAATGACCATTATGAAAATCATACCAAAGTAACACAAGTGCCTGGGATTTGTTATCATCTCAGTGTTTGCAAAGGAAATTCAACATCATTACACTCATGACTGCTGAACAATTTAAAATTCAGACACCACCACTGCTTAGCTTATTGCCAAGATTCCCCACCCTGATGGACTCCTGGAAAAGTCCAATCCAAGTGTCAGCACTGCAGTCTGCCTGGTTTTGTTCAGTTATTATACCTCATCCTGTCTTTCACCTCTACAGAAAGGATGAGGATAAAGTGCATTACTTTGTTGTTTCTACAAGCTATTAAGTGTCAATTGAACTCTGATTACCCTGGGGCAAAACTAAGAGTTAACAGATTTACAGGATTTTGTTTGTTTGTTTCAATGTATGCACTATTAGCATTTTTCTTTCTTCAAACTACAGCCTTGGATTACTAACATGAATGCTTAGTACTGTACTCCTTCTTTGTCCTGTTAGTAGGAAAGCTCCTTCCAGAATCCTAAATTCTAGGAAGTCTGGCAGGTACCATAACTCACCATCACTACATACCCAAAGGTGAAAACCTCAGCAAACAAAGCTGTGAAAGGAACAGGACAAGCATACTGCCACAGGCAAGAAATTGGGCCATTCTGATCAGTAACTGGAAGCAGCAGTGAATCTTCAGAAGTTTAATGAGCAAAATGCAAAATAAGCTAATTTTATGTCTAGATTTTGGGGTTATTTTCAACCTGCATATCTTAACAAGCTCCACAAGAGTTTTACTAATGTACTAGGAGTCCAAAATAAGTAAACATTGCTGAAACAACTGCTCTTTGAAATTAAATAGGTAACTAAAATACATGGTGAAATTATCAGCAGATGTTTCAAAACAAACTCAACACAGTAGCTATCTACTTACAGCCTGCAGAACTAAGACCTCAGTTTTCTTCATCCTGTAGTCTTTTACGGTGATAGTTTTGTAAAACACTGATGAAAGCACTTAAAAACAATGCAAAACTTAAATGCCCTGATATGTAAAGGGCAGAAAACATTGTGCTCTACAGAATTCAGCAAGGAATTTAATGAGGCTTCAACCACACCACGTCCTACCACACAGGGAGTAATTAACTCCAGTAGGGAACTGCCCTTAATGCTGGTAGCAAGAGGGACACCATGCAGGCAGGTGGAGCACTTTACTCAAATGATAATATTTAACTCACTTTTAGATTGTATTGCCTGCTGCAGGCTGTATACCTCTGGAATAAGTAAAGAGAACAATCTGAAGGTATTTTCTAGATGACTGTAGAGGAATAATCCCAAAGTTTCTGCCTAGGTGCAATTAAGTACCCAAAACAGATGCCATCACATGCTTGAGCAGCCCCAAAGTAAGCAAAATCTCAGGCTGGCTTGAAGTTGGTATTTTCTAACTGTTGCTGAAGGAAAAACATCATGCTTAATTCAATTATAAAGTTTTCCTACAGATTTTCTAAGACAGCTGTATCTGATACGCTGGAAAAGCAAACATGACTAATCACATACTGTACAGCACTCAGCTGTGTTAACACAAATAGAAACAGCAAACTGTCCTGTGTGCTGCCACACCCTCCTCCCCCCAATACCAACACACTGCATCAAAGCTTTAAAAATTGACATCAGCTCCTTCATATTTAGTGTTTTCACCCATAGAACTTAAAGCACTTTGCAGAAATCACGAAATTAAACACAAGTAGGATTTTTTTAATACATATGCATCTCCCTTCACTGACCAGACATTTCAAGAGCAACTATGTATCCTGGTTATTTTGTCCATATTAACTGTAAGGAAAAAAAAACCAAAACAAACCCACCCAAACCACAAACCAAAAACAAACCACAGAACACACACCCTACTTAGTTAAATACTCCCTGTGTCATCTAAATTTTTAGGCAGCCATTCTTCTTGTATGCACACATTTTTAAAACATCTAGTCACATAGTGTGAGTCACAAGTCAGGAAACTCAAAATCCAATTTTCTATTTTTAAAGAGCTACCTGCAGCAGCACCTTGTTTGGACTTTTCCTGATCAAGACATTTATCACCTTCATTAGCTCTGACTTTTCTGCAGTGGGGAATACCTAAAGAGCATAAAGCATCCCTCCTTACCTGTCATGACCTTTCTCTAACTTCCCAGCACTAATACCCACCCAGAACCTCAACCATGTGCACAAAAGCTGGACAGGGAGGGAGGAGGAAACTCCATGCACACAAGCTCAACTTATCCTTGCAAATAATGCTGTCTTACACATGCAAGACATTCAAAACTGTTACCTGTTTTAAATTATTATCAAGTTAATATAAAGGAGATCAACTTTAAAAAGAAAACAGTTAATATTGGTTCAGGTAAAGTTCAGTTTAAACAAAGTGTTTTTACTGCACCAAGCTTTATGGAACCAGTTAAGATATCAATATTAGAGAATGCTTTTGTAGCCCTTCAGAACAACAGAAGGAAAACATTATTTTTTCTCAAACTGAGGTCTCCAAAGACTACAATGTTGAAATGCAATTAAATCTCTTGCAAAACATTTGATACTACAGACAAACTTTGTAACTTCAGAAGTCAAAAACATGAGAAAATTTGTTTCAAATGACCATTGATATTCCAATATAGCAGTTCCATACTTGCAGGCTACACAAACTGTTCGAAAGCTGCATGCAATATTCTCAACTCCTTCAGGTCTTTGACAAAAGAGAAAGTGAACTACTGGTCGGTCTAATTAAGAGGTGCTAAGCTTTGACCCAACTAATAGAACCAAATGTAAACTTCTGTCAAGTACCCTCTGATGTTTTGTTAAACATCTGTTTTTCCTACTTCATTTCCTGTTCTCTCTTTCTCTCCCTCCCCCACCAGACAGGAAATTGTCTTGACAACAAATGAATCAGCTAGAAGTGGAACTAAGCAGCCATCAGCTGATTCCTCATTGTTTACAGTCACAGACACTTCAAAAAGCCTTGATACAGTTTGCTTCCCAAGTGACCATAGCTGTTGTAACTTCATCTCATTAAAATAAACGTTTTACAACAAGAGAACAAGCTCTTTGAAGAGCCAAGTGATGATTTATATCTTGAGATCCAAAAATCAAAACAAGAAACACTTTACTCAGAGCAACTGAAATCATAACAACACATATTGTAGTGTCAAGTCACAGGATCCACCAACCTTCTATTTCTAGGTTTATCTTTTTTTTTAAAAAAAGCCACCCAAAGAGAAAAAGCTCTAAATAAAATCCCAAACAGCAATACAAATGCATTTGCTCTTTAAAAGCCATCTGGAAAAGCAACAGTATTGTTCATGGTCTATAGCAGCCTCTATATTCTTGTAATGCGCTACTACAATGCCAACTCCACATTAGTATCAGTGCATTTTATTTCTAAACTTCTCTTCCCTCAAGAAAACCTAACTCCTATAAACACAGAGATTGTGAGAAGTATTTCAAGGTTGAAATTAGTATTCAACATAGGCAGTTTCTACAGAAACTGACCTATTTTAGGACTGTGACAGGATTTATATTTTATCAGTTAGGAACATTTAATAGAGTTTTAACATTCAGTACACCAAATCTCAGCCTCAATACTTCAGGGCTGCCTATCTCACATTCTACAACAGAATTAAAAAAAGTTCAGATTAGTATGACGTTTGAGATAGCATGCAAGCAGCTTAAAGTAAACAAAAAAGAGAAAACAAGAACTATGGACAACCAACTCCATAGTGAAAGATTACACCACTACAATTAGTCCAACTACACAGCTCTGAAAGAGTTCAAGTGTGCCTCTTACCACAATTGCATGCGGAGAATGCACTAAGGCCTTAAGTTCATTCAGGTCGTTCTCAGCCTGCAGAAATCGGCATAAGAGAAAAAAAAATATATGAGGAGGATGAATTTTGAATTCTCTCATAGATACTATAAATTTCAACAGTGGTTAATACAGTCCTATAAGCCCTACGTTACCTTATCCCATTCTCCTTCCATGACATGATTGCGGAATTTGGTAGCTGAAGGATGTTCTAAACGACATCCTGACTCTTGCATGAGGAGATCAACAGTCTGGCTGCAGGAGAGATACAGTGTAAAAAAACCCGACCAGTTTCACCCTCACAAATACACCGCCTGCTATGATAACAGTTTACCATAAAGTAACTTTAATTAAACAAGAAAATGATGACCAGATTCAGATGCTTGTTCAAGAAGGTGATCTCAGTTGCCTGAGACATATAAAAAGCTACCTCTACCTAAAGCAAGTTGTCAAGGAGCTCGAAAGCTTTGCTGAAGTACCATAAAGTATGTGACTTACCAGCCACCACAAACAGCCAGCCCTGCACAGAAGATAAACCTCATGAAGGAAGATACACTCTAGGAAGCTGTTAGCTACTGACTGCCATCCCTTGCCCCCTCCCTACCTCCCCCCTAAAAGAACAAGGAGAGCTACAACATCTGGCACAGGCCTGATTTTTTCTTCTTCATCACTTCTTAAAAGACTGGCTCCTTAAAAAAAAATAAACAAACTCGGGAACCTGTAGCCCTCCCCCTTTTATACTAAAAATAGCTTATTTACTGTGGTGTCATCTATGAATAGTCACGAGTTGTCTGCTGCTGTAAACTTGCCTCTTGTGTCAGAGGCAATTTATTTTATGGAATATGTTCTTTATAGCTGACCCATTCTGCAGGGTTTTGAAGACTTCTTTTGTGGCTACATAAGCACTTCGCAGGACTTCTCTATCCTCCTTCCAAAATGATGACATACTGGCTAGCTTTAGCTTTACTCACAAAGCACTATGTTTAAACACTTAAGACTTCCCCTATTCCACTGGGAAATTATTTTCTCTATTCTGATTTTAAGGAAGGGCCAACATTCTCATTTCTTGTTTACAAGTAAAATTATTAGCAAAAAACACGTGTCCAGCACAAATGTAGAGAGGCCTTCACCATTTAGAGGACCAAAGGTTTCCAGAGTGAAACCAACCGGCCTGCTTAAGTGGCAGTTTACTTTGTGTGGCTTTCTCCGAGCCGACAAGCCAAATCTTGGAGCTCATCTGCGAAAAGCCGCCCCCCCACGCCCAGCTGCGGGCTCCATTATGTTTACCAGATAACTTCTCCCCCCACTAACACATTTGTATTGATCTACCCTTATCGGTGTGCAACTCGACTTCCATTTTGCCATCCCGGGCAGGGGAAGCTCCCGTCCCGTCCCTTCGCTAGACACGGACACGGGCTCGGAAAACACAGCTCCGGCTCCATTTTTCCGGGAGCGGG
>NW_005054434.1:1441026-1473866 GCF_000277835.1 Geospiza fortis | reverse complement strand
TGTGCCCGGTGTGTGCCCGCGCCTGGCTGCGTGAGGGGCGAGGGTGGTCCCGCATGAGGTGCGGTGAGCTGCCCCGACGTGTCCCGGTGGGACCGGGCATCCCTGTGACACCGTGGAGGTGACCGGGTAATTTCCGGCCTCAGGTGGTTTCCTGGTGCAATTTGGACAGGGAGAAATGGGTGCAAACTGGAAGAGGGGGAAATTAGGTTGGGTGTGTGGAAGAAATGCTTTTATGTGAGAGTGATGAGACGCTGGGACGGGTTGCCTAGGGATGCCCCAGCTCTGGTGGTGTTCAAAGGCAGGTTGGATGGGGCTTTGAGCAAGCTGATCTAGTGGAAGGTGTCCCAACCCAACGGGATGGTCTTTAAAGTCTCTTCCAACCCTGATCCTATGACTCTGCCTTTGGGGGTTTGTAAAAAAGGAAAATGCTTCATGAAGTTGCATCCTGGTGTTGTGCAGGTTGCTTACTGGAAGGTTTCAGGCCTGCTGACGGTCTTGTCTCTCGCAGCCATTGCATGGTTGACATGGAAAAAGGGAGGCAATCTACAGCAGTTTTGGTGTAGATCTTACAGGAATGGTGAGAGTTGGGGCACTTTTGTCAGGACAGGCTGTCAGAAGACAGTGGGAATTTTAAGGGTCTCTCTCTGCTAACCCTCCTGTGTGGTGGAAGGCAAACTCAAATGCTGAGCCAAGCCTCTGGTCAAAAGTCATGAGATGAGTGAAATCTTGGTCTTTAAAAATAGCATCTTGAAATAATATGTTTTATGTTATTTGGTTTAGAGCCTAGAATTTTTATCTTTGGTATGCTCGAACTTTTCTCCAAAACCCAGAGGAAAATAACAAAACTCTTTTTTCCATATTGAAAGCTCAAGTTAATATCTAAATATCTTCCCCTTCAGAAGCTGAGGTTTTAGGAGTACTGGCTTAGGTTAAACTAGTACGTTTGAGCAACAGTGCTTGTTTTGAGTGGAACTTTGAAAAAGTCCAGCTGGGGGAAACCAGAGGCCCAAGACCAGTGGAAAACTCCATGGAGGGACAAAATGCATGAAAGGAGTGAAACCAGAGAAGGAGATGAGACCTCATGGAAGCCTGGCCAGCTGAAGTAGATACCTTGGCCCTGTTTAGAGGCTGCAGAAAATATTTGGCTGATAACAGCTAAAGCACTCTTACATCAGAGGGAGAGGTTGGAAAGGGCTTTGTCCCTGACCTCTGCCCAGGTGTGGCTGTAGGGTTAAATTCAACATCAGTCTTCCAGAGAGGGGAATGTTGATTTTGTGTTTTTAGCTCACCAACCATTGCTGGAGAACACAAGGCTTGTGTTTTAGTCACTTCACTACTGTGTATACTCTCATTTCCATTGTTGTGTGTTTTCAGCATTCTTGAGTTCTTTCTTGGTCTTCCCCAGATGCCATCACTGCATCCATAATTCAAAGACTTGGGTAAAGATGACAGGAACAGTTGCAGAGAGCAGCACAGACCCTGTGAAGGCACCTAAAAGTGAACTTTAAAGATCAAGACTAGGTTTTCAGGAAGGCAAAGTTGCCCATCACTCTTTTCCTGCCCTGTGCCTCAGTGTCCAGGGGAAGGGGAGGGTAAAACCCCCTTCCCACTGTCTGCTCCTGTTGTCCTTTGTCACCTATGCCTTTCCTAGTCAAAGAGGTGTTTTTTACTTCTCCTAGACTTTCTCCAGTCACCAGGAGGGGATCTTGGAAGACAGGTCTGGGCTGGCACAGTCACAGGAAAAAGACAATTGTGAGAGGGGTAATGGCACCATGCTTTGTCAGTTTTTCATCAGCTAAGCCCTGACTTGGATCTGATTCTATTCTGCAGCCAGATGAGAGAGGGCAAATTTAATAATCCAAATAAGTGTGCAGCTTTTTGAGCAATTAGAGAATCAACTGGTAAATACAAAACATGTCTCACTTGTGACAGATGACTCTATTACAATAACAGAAGTATGAGTTCATCCTATTCAGGCATCTTTAAAGTTTCCCAAAAGTAGAGAATTAATGCACCAATTCAGCTGTAAAAAATGACAAACTTATAAATGCCCAGAAGAGGAATTTTGAAGAGAAATTCTGGCAACCTTAAATACAGTTGTAGTACCAGCCATGTTACTGAAGCAGAGTTACAATACACAACTGTGCAGAATATGTACAATTCTGAATATATTGTAATTCAGACAACTTCCTATTGTATAGTTCCACATCTTAAATAGAAAAAATATTGCAGAAATACTTCTTATTTATTGTGATATTTTAGAAAACCGAGGAGAGCAATCATTCCCTGCCAAAAACAACAAATGAAATTACCAATGTAGGATATTTTGAACTAGTTTTACTCTTAAGTGTAAGAAGCCTGTCTTGGGACATTCTAGACTAAATACAGATGCTTGAGAAGCAAGGAACACTTCTATTTTCTAGATCTGGAAAGTCAGAAAAAACAACCCTTGAATTTATTGTTTATGAACTGGCTAGAACTAATAAACTTTGGCTCATTTAGGTCTTTTTTTTTAACTTTTTTTTCCCCCACCATTTTTTTTAGAGGAGGATGGAGCACATAGTCCAGATCTGAATAATAGGAAGGAACTCTCATTAAGGGCCTGGGTTATTTGATAATAACCATGTGAGGCTGCTTCAGCAGAGCTGTAATACTACAAAATATTAGAGAAAATCCTCGAGAGATGGATTAGCAGTCAAAGCTGAATGCTGAAGGTAATTAATTGTTTGATTCCCTATCAGGTGTATATACTTTCCCTTTTCTTCTGCATCAAATTTGAGGTTACTGGAAACAAACCAACTAACAACAAAGAACAAAGGAAGAAAGAACAATTTAGAACAATCACATTTTCCACAGTACCAGCTAAATAAATGCTCAAACAGGCACCTGGATATGCTTGCCACTTCCAAAAAATTAGATAAGGGTGAAAGATAAGCACCTTCCTTAAACAGCATTTTTAGAAACCATTCAGCAGGTAGTAAGCAGATTACGCTGGTGTGAGATTCTTCATCACTTCATGCAGAGGAGGATGGTCAGTCTTTTAGTAGAGGAATGGAATATGGAAAGCCAAAACCTGGCTGGAGTTGCAACTGAAGGATGTGAAGGGGAGCAGAAAGAGCTTCTACAGGTGATTTGGCAGCAAAAGGAAGACAAGTAAATATGTGGGCCTGCTGCAGGACTGGGTGATTAAACTGGCCATAAAGGTCAAGGAAAAAGAAGAGACCTCTTTCATCTTAGACTTTGCTGGGAAAAAACCCTTTCCCATCTCCCAAGGTATACAAGTCCACTGGACCCCATCACACTCATTGGAGTGTTGAGGGAGCTCACCAGTTTTATTTTGTGCTCACACCCTGTGACATTGGGAAGTCCATGGCATTTAAAGACTTCAGGTGACTGAACAAAGGTTAAAGTTACACATTTAAGTTCAGTTGTGTCTGGCCCATTGTCACTGACTTTGGGCTTAGTGAGCATGGACAAAGCAGAGGATGTTGTTCAAGCTTTTTTTTTTAAGAGGGCTTTTGGTGGATTTCCTCAATAACCTTATAACTGGGGAGATGTAGGTGGGGTGGGCAGAAGAAACTGGCTGTACCCCCAGGCTTGAAGGTTGTGAAGGTTTGAAGTCTTGTCTGGAGGGATCAGTACTGGAGCAAGTCTCGTTTGACAAGGTCACCACTCAGGGGGTGGTACAGAGTGCACCCTCAGCAAGTTTTCAGCTGCTCCCCTTGCCAAGCTGGGGAGATCAGCTGGTGCACAGGAGGCCACCAGTCAGAGCAGGCTTGCCAAGCTGCAGGAGCAGGCCAGTGAGAATCTCCACTTGGTCAACAGAGACAGGGGCAAAGTCCTGAATGTGGGACAGGCTACAGGATGCTGAGAACCAGCTGGCTAGGAAGTAGCCCAGCAGAAAAGGGCCTGGCCATCCTGGTGGACAAAAGAAGTTCCTCATGGGATTTCAACACCTGCAGGGCTGCATTCTCCACATAGCCAGCAGGTATGAGCTCTGTGTGCAGCACTGGTGAGGGCACACTGGATTCACACTGTCCAGTTTGGGAACAGCCAGTTCAGCACAGGCTGCTGAGGTTGTGAGGGGCTGAAGCTCATGCTGTGTGAGGAAGTGGGTTTGGCCACAGCAGGATCTAATTACAATGTGCACCTTCCCAAAGAGAATTATAGCGAAGATGGCACAAGGCTTTTCTCTGAGATAGTCACCAACAGGATGAGAGATAAAAGTGAGAAGCTGCACCCAGAGATATTCAAATTGTGTGTAAGAAAACGAAAGTTCAAAGTGAGAGTGATCGAGCAGCAGAACATTTTCCCTGAGTGGCTGTGGATTTTCCATCCTTGGAAACAAAACTAGACAGGAAAAGACTTTGAGCAACCTAGATTATCTTTGAAGATAGCTGTGGAGAGAGCAGGAGGTTGAACCAGTGACCTTCAAAATATCTAGCCCAGCTTTAATTTTGCTATGATTATAAATATACTTTCTACAAGACTATCCTTGAGTTGGTGGGGAACAGTATTGGTGACTGGATAATTGTCATGTCTCAGGGGTTACTGGTGTTGTATCCCAAGGCTTCAGTACAGCCATCCTGTTGCTTTGTAGCTGAGCTTGCATAGTGAGGATAAGGGCAGTAGTGCTATCATTGCAACCTAATTAAATATTAGGTAATCACACTGTCTTCTGTCCGCCAGATTCATGTGCATACACTGATGTTGACCTCTGCACTCCTCTGGGTAAGCACAGCATGCTGTGGTCACAAAAATAAATGTCAGAAAGAGCCAGGGATCCCATGTGGTACAGAACGTCCTGTTTAATACAGGGTGTGCTGTATCTTTACGTGGTCAGCGCAATTTCTCGTAGGAAGAGCATACCTGGCATGGATTCCCCTGCCTTTCCATTGCCACAGGTGTTTTCTGGATGTGCAGGATGTATTGGGAGAGCTCAGACTTCTCTGTAAGGACAGATTAAACATGCATGTGCAAGGGATGTGCTGCCAGGTTGGTACTTACTGTGCAACTTCTCTGAGCAAGACAATATTGCATATGCTGTGAGTCTGACATGTCTGACTTGCTTTGCATGTTGGATTTATCTGTCTGGGACTATTCTAGATATCACCTGGCAAAATCTGTCTATGTATCCTGTGATGTATAAGGCATTTTCAGATATATTTAGGAGTCAGGTGTGGGCAGGATTTGAAAAGACAGCATGTCAGTGCTGCAGTGGATTGCACTAGACAGAATAACTGGCAGATATTCCACAGAAAAGCCAATCACTGAGTTTGTTCCATGGAGGATTCCAAGCTTCTTGTTTCTTGTGGTCTGTGTTCCTTAATATCAGCGTGTCGGTTTCATGTCCAGGTCTCAGATGGGTTATTGGTGTTTTTATGTGAGATTAGATTTGTCCTGCTGTTGTTGCAGTTATTTTACTTTTCCTACTTGAGGGCTGCTCCCCTGCCTTTTATTTTGTGCTGGCTCTCAAGGCAATTGTTATTTCAGCCTTGTTAATTGTGTCTGCCAACTCCCACATAGCTCCTAGAGCCTAACCCTGACTGGGGTGGCACACCACCTTCTATTGCCTATCCTTGGAATCAGGAGCTGTCTCTCCCAGAATGACATGTACACTTGGCCTTTCTCTAGGCTGCTGCAATGAGCTCTCACACCTGGAACTGAACATTCAAGACCAGGCATGTAGACTGTAGTATCTCATATCCACTCTGGAATGGGCAGAGGGGAAACTATTACGTAATCACCAGAAGATTACATCTTAACATTAGGCTTGTGAATAGCTCCTTGGAGCCCTGGGATTACTTACTAATTTTTTCCCCTTCTTAATCAGAAATATATGGTGTTCCAAGTCCATGTTTTAAAAAGCAAGTAAACCAGACCCTCCTTACTTTGGGCAAGGGATTAAAGGCTAGGGTCACAAAAATGTCATTGCACTATTTAGATGCCCCTTATTTTAAGGGAAATCATTACTTTTTCTTGTTACCGTACCTTTACTTAAAATACAACTTCCTGTACAAGCTCCTCCTCCCTTGTTAGTGCATAGTATTTACATCAGAAATAAAGAGCCACAAAATTAGAGAAAAGATTCCTTTGTGTGGCTCACTACTCTTTATGTAGTGAAAAGTCTTCACCACTTAATCTGATGTTTTCTGGTACATCACTTCTGGCTCTTACCTTCAGACTTAAGACCTCAGGAAGTTTCAAATACCTACTCTGATGAAGAACCAAAGGCACCAACACTAGTCCAGCACAAAAACACTTCTGCATGCTTGAAAGAGGGTTTTGTTCCAGAACTACACTGGCCTCAGATGCAGGAGTGGGCAAGAGCATTGCATGGTACTGAAGACTGATCACTCATGCTTTCAGGAGGATGCTCATGCAAGACTCAAGTTCTGTCTGAGGCTAACACCAGGCAGTAAGATGTTGAATCCATGTGATCCAGTTACTTCTAAACATTACATTTTGACTTCCAGAAGAGTTTCTTCAGATCCTTTTCCAAAGGCTCTGAGTATCAGAGGGTTCAGGTTTTTTGTCTTTGTTTCAAATACCTACTCTGATGAAGAACCCAAGGCACCAGCACTAGTCCAGCACAAAAACACTTTTTCTGCATGCTTGAAAGAGGGTTTTTTTCCAGAACTACACTGGCCTGAGACGCAGGAGTGGGCAGGAGCATTGCATGGTACTGAAGACTGATCACTCATGCTTTCAGGAGGATGCTCATGCAAGACTCAAGTTCTGTCTGAGGCTAACACCAAGCAGTAAGATGTTAAATCCATGTGATCCAATTACTTCTAAACATTACATTTTGATTTCTAGAAGAGTTTCTTCAGATTCTTTTCCAAAGGCTCTGAGTATCAGAGAGTTCAGGTTTTTTGTCTTTCACTAATGTATTTGGGTCTTTTGTACTAAACCAACCTGATTTCTCTAATTGAAAGTGTAACTTTCACCAAATATTCTATAACACTTGGGTATTTTTTGAAGAGGATGCAAGAGATAGTTTTTTACTGAGACATACTTGGAGCAACTTTGAATCTTTGAATCTTTGCCTCATAAATGATATAATAATTTCAAATACATGTAGATTAAACCTTTATGCTTTTGTGGCTTCTCTCTTCAAGAAGAGTGCCAAGAGGGTTTCTGAAGCATAGCGTGGTAGGTAGGATTTACTGATGTGCATTTGGCTGCATTACTCATCACCAGTTGGACTAATGGGCAGGACACCCTAGATATTGTCATTCCTATTTTTATCCAGAAGGATACGTTGATACAATAGGCACAATTCCATCTGTAGAATTTCTGAGGTAGTTCCTCATTTTCTATAAATACAAACACCTTTTTTTGTCAGTAACTCTGATTTATTTAATAGCACTTCCTCAGAGCAGCCTGTCTGAGAGAGGAGTGTGTCCTGCTGGATACTGCCAGTGCTGGGAGGCATGGTGGGAAGGAGTTCCAGCTGGAAGGAGCAAAGGGGAGTTTTGTAAAATTAGCATCAAAGGCTGGGTCTTTTAAATATTTCAGTGCATGCATAGACATACTTCTGTGGGCAGCACTGTTTACTGCGTTTTCACAGTTGGAACCTAGTTTTATAGATTATAACAAATCTGTCACCTCAGAGTGACTAATTATATTGCACACCATGGCCTTTCAAAGCCTCACAAATGCATCCTGAAATGAGCTCAAGCTTTCTGTCCTGAAAGACAAAGACTCCTCTCCCTGAAGCTAAAAGAATACCCATGTGTTGTTAGGAGGCCTGTGCCAAGGATGTGCAGTGCCAAAGACACAGCTGAATAGAACTAATTTCATTTTGCCAGGAGCATTGACACAAATGCAAAGTAGATAGCTTGATAAATATGCTTTGCTGTTATTGTAACAACAGTGTTAGCAGGAAAACCTTGATGGAACTTTCTTTTTGAAAAACATAGTTCATGGCATTAATCTAGCCTGACTTTGTACATCTCTAAGTTAAGCTTTTGGCCTAGCTATTTTCCTAGGCTTCCTCTGGAGAGGTGGAGGCAGCCACAAGGGTGATTCATCCCAGATCCTTATCATGGGATGGGTTGGGTGGCTTTCTGGTGTCTTGCAGTGACACCACAGGAGCCTAGCCCAGCAAGGTTAGAGCACATCACTCACTTGTAAGTGAGTAGAGTTAAAAGAGGTGAATTCTGGCCTACATTCTACCATTGTGGTTGTAAATTTGGAAATTCAAACAGTGTCACATTGGCTGTGAGATGCCAGTGTGCCACTGACACCCTCAATGAGCTGTGGCAGTGGAGCACTTACTCCTGTGTTACTGGGAGGGCAGCCTGTGCCTCGTGGATTTTGGAGCTGTACCATCCCATCCCTTCTTGGTGATCTGTCATCATCTGTCCTCAAGGCCATAATGGCTCCTAAGACCCAGCTGTGGGAGGAAACCAGCCAGCCAGGGGTGTTCAGGCCAGTATTGACAGGTGGCCTGAAGGAGCAGAAGGTCTCCAGGGATGTTGGCAGGAAGGATCCAGGGGATCTCTGAGGGTCAGGACCTACCATATCTTATCTTGAAGCTGCTCCCAGGGCTCTCCATCCTCCTGGTTCTTCAGGGGATCTTTCTTGTGACCCTTGGGCCTAACTAGAGCCAATGTGCAGTTCATTAGATAGTAAAGGGTAGTCACTGATGCTTAATTAGTTTTGTTACTTTAAAAATATGCACACTATTAAAGTTATTATGGAAGTAATAATCAGATGAACAAAAAGCAAGGTGAAAGCTTAAAAACCTTTCCTGATTAAGTGCAGTAAGCATTTTGTGTATACAGAGCTGCCAGCTGTTTCTCTCCCCACCATCTCTCATTCTTTGTAAAAATAAAGAAGAAATACAAGTAATCCATCTTGAAAATAAAGCCTTTTCAGCAGAACTCTAAAATAGGCACTTTTGTTCACAAAGCCCATTTTTCTTATTAATTTTTATATTTTATAAGGTCAATTACCCCATAACACATACTTGCATGCCTTCTTCAACAATATTTTGATAGCATTATTTCAACACTGAGAAGAGACTTAGGACCATCTACTTCATTGTTCAAAAAGTTTTACCATGCAGATATCCTAAAATATCTTGTATAAACACATTATGACTTCCCTGAAATCTTCTGAGTTATTTGATGCTAAAACACCCTTAATCTGTCTTCTACACAGAACTAATATATTACTCTGCATCTTACTTTTATAATGTGTTCAGTATTTGTGTTTTATCAATATTAAAAAATATTGGTAATGAAATACATTGCAAATATTAAGTGGATAATAAGACAATGTACTTCACATATGATCAGAAGTTTGTCATAAGAATAGCAATTTTGGCTAGGTCTTTCAACACCTTTAATGGCTTTTTATCATTTTATCTATATAACACAAATACCTATAAATATTCATTTAAATTGTAGATAATTTAATATATGGAACAAACCCTATGGATATTCAGTCTGGTTTTTTTTTACTAGAAGACAGTAAATTGAGGCAGACTCATGTTGTCAACAACTGCTTCCATGACTTGGCTTTTGAAACAAGCCTTGATAATAATAATAATACTGCATAGGTATTGCACTATCAAGCATTTTCAAAAAATAATTAAAATAGTAATTTCTTTTTAATGAAACCGTCTAGAATGCTCAACCTGCTGAATTTTACATTGGGCCTTTGTATTCCTTAGGGAATAACACTAGCAATGTCCCAAAAGGGAGCATTTTCAGGGGCAAGGCAATATAAAACCTCTGAGATGGGGAATTTTTGCTGCTTGGATAAACATAATCAAAAACAGAATAGTAGAAATCATGTCCTCTGTGGTGTTCAACCTGTGCTGATTTATTCTTTTTGTTTCTTTATCAGTGGATATCAGACTGATATCAGTCTTCTCATTTCTAAAGTTGTTTTTGTTAAGAGTTTTCAAGTTCACCTATCATTTTCATTTGCCATTACATTGGATTTCTCTTTGTCCAGATCAGGCTGAAAATTTTTCTTTCAGTTTTCCTCCAAGGTTTTCATAGGGAGGAAAGAGGATTGTTTTGAGTGACACTGGCGTGCAAATAAATAACACTGAAACTTGGAAGAGTGTTAATTAAAAATTATTATAACCTGACTGACCTGACTTGGCACCATGGTATCTCGCCAAACTGGCTCTTTATTCTTACACGTGTCTGATTTGTGTTTGTGGTGTGCAGCTAATGAGCTCATGGAATTGTTTGGCCTAATCCTGCTCTCTTTACACTGCAGAAGTTCTCTGTGAGGAAGAACAAGGAACATCAAAATGAGGTTCACTGCGTATGACTCGTGGTGATTAGCCCAAGTAATATTTGGTGTAGACTGCTATTTTAATGAATTCAGGTAGATGACATATTGAGGCTGTTGTTTGTTTACCTAGATGAGATTTACTTTGTTTTAACACTGGCTTACACCTGTGTGTAAGCTCTGTTGGCTTCAGTGCACATTTTTTGTGATTCTTAGCTGTGTGGGGCCACATAGGTTTCACTGAAACAAATTAGAATGTGTTTAATTTTGTAATTAATCAATAATAATGTAACACTCAATTTGCTGTGACTTCTGATCACACTGCCATCTTTAGCTCTGCAGAAGAAGAGCAATTTGGGTGGTTGTGAACAAGAAGGACTGGAATCTTAGAGAGGTCTCTCAGTTAAAAGAGAAACAGATCTTATCTTTATATCCATTTGTGCTACACAGACAGCAAAGGCTGTTTCTTAGAGTCTTTGAAGTGAGATGGATCTAACAATTGTCCCGTTCCTCATTCCCAGAGGGACACTGGGCTGTGGGCTGGGGCTGTGGAAGGTGCAGGTCTCCCACCTCAGCCCTCCTTCCCAGCTGCTGCTGTGCTCATTACAGGGTGGAGTGCCCTGGTGACACACCTCTGCAGCATCTTGTTTTGGAGTTACTTGGTAGGAGTGCTGTGCTGAGCTGTGCAGCCATATCCTGCATTTAACTATAGGGTTACATGAGTAATAATTCAGGCAGTTCAACCAAAGTCATTCAGAATATGTAGCACAGGTGATGCAGTTACCAAGCACACGCTGTGGGACCCCACTCCATGGCCAGTTCTGTATTCAGGAATGGTCAGTGTGGTTTGACATGTAACCAGCACATTCTCAATATGTTTTATCACACTGTCCTTTTTTGGCATCTCCTTTTTTTCATAAATTTTTGTAATATTTCAAGAAGAATGCCTCGATTATTCCCTCTGTTTCCTGAGGTATGCAATAGTAGCCACAGTCTGACATTACATTACATTGCATTATTAACAGTACATAAATGCAATGTTTTAATGTCCATGTACCAGTAATCCCAGCAGACCCAGGCAAAGTAGATACTTAGATATTTAGTAGATATTTAGACTTTTGTAGATACTTAGTTTGAATTTAAGTCTGTCCATGCCCCTGCAAGCTTACAGTTTAGAAAGAGGAGACAAAATGGAAAGGTAACATGGACAGAACAGGTTGAATAAGGGGGATTTCCCTCCCTCCCCCTGTACATTTATTCTTAATGTTGGCATCAGTCTTTGAAACTATTGGGAGGGAAATTATTGCTGAGAAGTGATGGGAATGGGAAAGGGAAGACAAATAGTGCCACAGCAGTGTGAAGAGAAAGAGCAGAAAGAATGAATTTGACTCAGAGAAGCTTTTGATGACTGACTTCATAGAAATAATACAATAGAAAGTGGAGAAAAAGTCCATGGTCAAATCACATGAGGAGTCAGTCCAAAATTTCCAAATAGGTCGCTGATGTTTGCTGGCAGCTTTTAACTTCAGCTGGAAGAAAAGAGCCTCTTTTCTCCACAAACCAGAATTAATCTGTAATGCTTTTCTCCTCCAACTCAAGTGACTTGTGTTAAGAGGGCAGCTTTGGGACAAGGACCTTGGACCGAGTCCTGTTTGGGTACAGTGGAAAATTTCCAGCTGTATTTTAAAGCACCATTCACCTCTTGTGTCTGAACTGTTAATTTGCAGTGGGGTCACTCCCAGCTTCCACTACTGCTAGGACATTAATGGTCTAAATAACTGCACCTGCTATGTTAATGAAAGTGTGCAGAAAAGCTCAAGTAATTTAGAAAATTAAGTATTGTGTTGGGGTGCCAAGAAGGACAGAAAGGTGCAAGTGGCAAGAAGTTGGTCAAAAGAAATGGGGATTTCAGATCACTTGCTGTATTATTGCCACAGTGTTAGCAGTGCTGCTAGTGCTTTCAGTATTTTACTGACTCTATTCAGCTTTGTAGTTGAATGTGTTGCAGAGTGGGAGGGCTTTTTGACTAAGAGAAGGCATTGGAATAATGTTTATTTTTTAAGAAGTCCTTCTTATTATTTTGCTGGCAGGTTTTTAAGATGGTGAGATTTGTTTAAGACCAATCCCTAGCAAAAAAAAAAAAAAAGGTCATTAGGCATCTTTGGATCAAACAATCACAGGAGAACAGAACTTTAAACAATCCATTCCTTGCTTCAGTCTACAAACATGAATCCTACCAATATGATTCCTGATAAATATTTGTCTAACCTGTTTTTGAAGTCTTTTGCAGCCTCCTCAAGCAATCTATTCAAGTCCTTATTATGCCTACTGGTAAAAGAAGCCATTTCTAATGTCTAGTCTAAAACTCCCACCTGCAGTTCACACCCATTACTTCTTATCATGCCATGCTGGGCATGAAGAACAGCTTAATTCTCTTCCTCTCTGCATCCATCTTTTATGTATTAGATAATGCTTGCATCCTCCTGCATGTGCCTTTTTCTGTGCAGCTGGACTTGGATGAATATAGATTAAAAGGGGGAAAAAAAGTTTAAAAAAATCACATTTCTGGCTGAGACAGTCATTTTAGCTGCTCAGGCAGCAAGTGGCTGAGATGGAGGAGTTAGAAAATGCTGGGCAGGGCTGGGTGATTTGGTAGAGAGAGTGAGATGCTGGTGCCTGCCATGTGTTGCACATCTCTCATGACAGTGCCTGTTTGGCATTTCTGTCTCACCTGCCCATGTCTCAGCCTGCATCTCTAACCTGAACTGTGGCCAGGAACCGTAGGTGCTTCTGTGGAGCCTGATTTTCAGGGATTAGGTCAGTTCTCTGCTTCCATTTTTAGTTGTTTCCATTGTTGAAGATGGGTAAGAAAAAGTAGGGAATGAGAAATGTGGCAGCTGGTAACTGACCCACACTCCTTGATTCAGCCCTCAAATGTCATACTCCAAGATACAGGAGATATCCATGAAATACCTTCGTCCTTCTTTTTTCACATCTTACAAGTCTTGGCAAAGATCCCCAAGACTCTGATGTCCAGAATTATCCCAAACATGAATCCCTGAGTGCTCTTAGCATCTGCTCCAGACCAGTATCCCTTAGCACGGGTACAACAGAGGCTTCCCAAGGATCCTGCAGATATTTCTAAGCACTTAGGAGCACCAATCCTTTGGCTGTCCACTCTGTCTTCCCCCAAGTGTCCCAGCCATGCCAGCTTTTCCTCATGGATCATTTGCATCACCCATATGGTGACACAGCCTCTAAATTGCAAGTTCACTTGGTGCTTGGTTGCTTGGGTGCTGCCCTTGCTTTGGGTGCATGGAGCAGCTCTCCAGTTCTGCAGGTGGGAGACACACACGTGGGTGGGTGAAATCCTCATCTCATGGGGATTTTGGGAGGTGAACAGCCCTTTGTTCCTCTGGGGCTGACAGCTGAACAAAGACACAGAGCAGTTAGCATGATTTAAAGCTGTTATTTGCAAATCTGAATAGTCACTGGGGTCACATTTTCTTTTCTATGGTGAAGACCATACACTTTTAAATTAAGAAAATCACGTTCTCCTACTAGTTGTGTGACTCTGAGAGCTGGAACCTGAAGCATAAGGTTATAATGCTATTTATAATGCCAAAATATTTAGAGAGAATGGGATTCTTGGAGTGGAGAGGACATCATTGTTTCTCATGTCACTTAATTTTTGAAAGAGAAAGCCTATGGAAATTTTTCCTCAAGTCCATGAAATCTAGAATTGCCTCATTCCACTCCAGTAGTGAACTTCACAAATGTGCTGTATGACAAAATCCTACCTGTAGGCTAAATTTGAAAGAGAAATCTCCATTTTGGTACATTTTAAAAAAGAACACAGTTTGTATTAACTCTGATTTTTTTTTTTAATTGAGGAAGCCATTTTCTTCTCTTGGAATGGGAGTGGGTATTAACATTACAGGTATAGGAATTGGTTTTACCTCTGATGATCTGAGTCCCAATTGAAATGAACCTGGAAAAGTCCCCCAAGCATTTTCTGTTGATAACTGTGACACCCAGTGGTTATTTAAAGAAGTATAAAAATGTAGTACAGTAATCCTAAAGGCTGCACAAAGTACTGAGGTTTATACAATAAATGTGTGCTTTTAGAGTAGTACTCTTTTCTTTAGTAATGTGTTCAGATACTAAATTTAAGCTACTTTAGGAGTTGTGAGGCTTTAATCCATTAGGTTTATGTTTTGTCATATTTAAATATACACACACACATACGCACACATATAAATATATTTATGTATTTACTTATACAAAGCTTTTTAATACATTGTGAGGCTGGGTTTAAACTCTGCTGAAACACTGACAAAAAGTAGCTATGAAGGATGAAATGGCTTTTAATTCCTGTTGGGGAGAAGCTGGCTCAGAAGAATTCTGGCAGATAAAGGAACCTTGTTTCCTCTCCTTTGTTTGCCACTGACTCATTGTGTGGCTTAGAACAAATTGCTTGTGTGCATGGCTGATAAGTGCTTCAGTCTGTTCATAAAGGTGCAAGGTGTAATTTGTATTAATCTAGGTGGCATTCACCTCCAACCATTTATGCCAGAGTCAAGAATGATTAAGTTACATGCTGTGTATAATGCCTCATATTTATATTCCAAAGCATAATATTGCTTTATGAGCTGTGTTTTATTACAGGGCACTGAACACAGATTTACTCCCATATTCCTGGTAAATGAGAAATTAAACCCTATTGTTTAGGGATCACTGCCCATTAAATATTTACTCTTGGTGGCATGTTTAAAATAAAGGAATGCTGTTAAAATTCAGAATATCTGTGCAGTGGACCAAGCAGCAGGTGCCCATTATAAACAGATTACTGTACCTATTGTTTGGGAATGTCTCAGGGAGCTGCTGAAGCTTTTTCTTACGGGTAAGAAGAGTTACACAGCAAAGGGGCAATGTCAGAAGGCATCCCCTTATAAGCCTGGAGATTAGACAGAGCTGCAAAGTCAGTTGCTGCCTAAGGCCCTGTCTTGGCTGCATTATCTGTGGTTATACTGCATGCCTCAGCAGTGCTCTTCAGCTCCCTGAGTGTGTGCCTTGTCTTCATCCAGAACTGGGGTGACATCTGTATTCCCACCCTTTATTGATCTCCAGCCTGTGACTGTGTTCACAGGAGTCTCAGCTTGAGGGCAGAGATGAGGATCTGACTCCATGTTTCAGAAGGCTTGATTTATTATTTTATGATATATATTACATTAAAACTATACTAAAGGAACAGAAGAAGGGATTTCATCAGAAGGCTAGCTAATAATAGAATAGTAAGGAATGATAACAAAGGCAGCTGTCTTGGACTCTCTGTCCAAGCCAGTTGGGCTGTGATTGGCCATAAATTAGAAACAGCCACATGAGACCAATCAGAGATCCACCTGTTGCATTCCACAGCAGCAGATAATCAATGTTTACATTTTGTACCTGAGGCCTCTCAGCTTCTCAGGAGGAAAAATCCCAAGGAAAGGATTTTTCATAAAAGATGTCTGCGACACTACCCTATCCAGTTTTCATGCAGGGAAACTGCAGCCAGAAGGGGAGAAATGAGACATTCTGGCAAGTCCAGCCATATCAGGGTGAGGAGAGAAGCAAGACACACACATACACAGAAACACAAGCTGAATGGCTGTGCTACAGCATCACTTTTCAAGGACATAAATATTATCTATTTCACACTATTTTAAAATTTTTTATGATTCATTAAATATGAAACACTCATATTAATTCATTATTTCATATTGTTTCATATTTAATATGAAAGCCTCACATGAAATATTGAATTGTCATAACATCCTTAAATGCTGAATTCAGGATAAAAATACCTTAGAACAACTGCACATGTTGGAGCTAAACTTGTTTATCATGAAACAAAGCAGGGTTTGGATGTTAATACTTGGAATTCTGTAACATTTAGTAGTCCTTGTTTCACACCTGCTGCCCAGTCTTTACAAGGACACAAAGAGATGGAAACAGAAGAGTGAAAATGAAATAATGCTTGATAAAGTGCAGTGTTTACTCTGCTGCTAACAGATTGTCACCTGTTGTTGTTAAGTGCAGGATGAAGAGTGCTTTTGTCTTCCAGCTTCTGATAAGAACAAATATATGTGATAAAATGTTGTTCTAACAGAAGAATATATCCTGGTGCTCACTGATATGCTAGCATATATATACCCTTGGCTCAATCCTGGTTTAGTCTCCAGAAGGAGATGGTGAACAGACCTTTTACTCTTTAACCTAGTCCTGAAATATGGATATGCAGCAATTTGGTTTTGCTTGGTGCCCCTCCACTGTTTATTCTATACTCAAATGACTTGAATTCTTGAATTCTGGCTCTGGGTCATTGATGCCTACTTTTAGTTTTGTTTTTTTTAATTATATGTAGCTCATTTCAGTCCTTCCACTAGTTTGGCTGGTTAATTGTGCTGGGTTTTAGTGTTATAAAGTTTGGTTTTATTCCTCAAAGACTGGACAAATAATGTTAAAAACCAATTGGCTTCTGCTTTGTTTATGGCATATTTTGCTAGCCAGCATAAACAAAGCCTAGGGCAATTTGCCATCCTATTCTAGACAGGATGTCCAACAAGTGGAGTAAGTGCAAAGTCTTCTGTTTACACTGTGAACTGAGTTTGGAGTTTTTTGCATCCCTATTCTGGGTTCTTTATCCCAAAAGTGATTTCTTATCCTATGAGGAGAAAACTACAACTCACAGTGCACAAATCTGCATTTTTAGGTAAAAATATGTAGTAGGTGGAAGAAATATGTCCCAATACTTGGATTACAGGAAAAAGAGTATGCTGAGAGAAGAAAGAAGTCTGCCATGTATGTTGATATTCACCTTAGTTTCTGTTGGGAAGTTGGGAAGAGCATACTTGAAAGACGTGAGAAGTGATGTGCTCTATCCCTTCCCACACACTGGGGCTTGGCATGCCCTGGAAGAGAGTCTCCCAGTAATTGTTATTTATGGCTGTGCTGCAGCACTCCAGTGGCTCATGAAGTGCCTCTGGTGTCTCACTGAAATGGAATGTTTCAGATACAGACATGAATATCATAAAAGACACTTTTCCCAATAAAGCTACACCCCTGCTGATTAGCCAGTGCCCTGAGGTCTTGTGATAATAAGATGTGACTTAAACCTCCACACTCATCCCTCTGCACGCCTCCCTTCTGTGTCAACGCGGCTCTTCCAGCACTCAAGTTCATTTCCATAGCTAAAATTTGGCTCCTCACTCTCAAGAACATCGAGGTCTGGCTCTTTGCAAGTGGTGCCTGCTAGACATGCACATTAATTTATTAATTTCAGGGAGAAAACAAGAACAGGGAAGAAAGAAGAGAGCTTAGGAGTGGAAAAGGAGCAAGAAGGTGGCTGCAGGAGCAACCCCACAGCCTGGCAGTAGCAGGGTGAGCCACAGTGCTCTGTCAGGAGATCAAAACAAGTGGATCCACCCTCATAATCTTCTTCTTGCACAACCCCTGACATGGCTGTGTTTCACACTGAAAAGAGGTGAATAGAGGACAGACTGCTGACTTAAACAACATTTAGAGGAGATAGAAGTGGATTTTTAGGCAGTCCTTGCAGCCAATCCACTGAATAAACTGGCAAGTATCAAGGATGCAGTAAGCAAGTTCGTTTTGTATCAGGGTGCAACTAATTTAATAGTTACCAGACCAAACTCCTGCCTTCTGGTGTTTTGAATTCTGAGGTATGAAAATAAAATGTGTGAAGTACAAAATAGGATTTCTAGATGGTGGGAGTGAGCAAGATTTTATTAAGGATGTTTGTTTAAGTACTGCTACAGCAGATGTAATACAGATCATAACTTCCCACTAAGTCACAGGAGTTCAAGAGTTGAAAATGGCCATTTAAAACTTGTATGTATAAATAAGTGTCAGAGAAACTGAATAAATTCTTTTCTCTTGAAGTCAAAAAACCTTCTCAGACACTATAAATGACAGAAATTTCATCTTATTCACCAGTAAGCCTTTCCAGAGCAGTCAGTGACTCACAGATTCAATGTCAGTCCTAAAAGCCTTCCAGCCTGAGGAGAATATGAAATTATGAAGCATCCTCTGCTGCACATCTGCTTGCAGTACAGCATAATGCTGTTTTAGCCCCCTTGATTTCAGGAACACAGGCACAGTCTCAAGTCACTGAACACCCCTGTTGTGGCAAGACAGGACTGTCCCTTTTCTGTGGAGTTTTTTGTTTAGATTTGGTTTTTTGGAGTTTTGGGCGGGGGGAGGGTTGAGGGAGGAAGTAACTGGCTGATTGATTACTTGTGACTACTGAGCAAAGGCCCCTTTAAAGAAATGACTTAGAGCTTAAGCAGACAAAGTCATCACTTGATAGCCTGTTGATTTGCAGTAGGAAATCACTTAAATAGATATTCTTCCTGGAAAAGTCCTGTCTGCTGCTTTGCAGAAGCTCAGATGGAGCACTCTGCTTTGCTTCATCATCACTTACAATGTGTAGTATTCCTGTAGGAGTGCAAAGAACTGGCAAGAGACCAACAGAGAAATTTTTAAAAGTTAGTGACAGAATATCTTGGCCATTGATTGTAGCAGGATTTAACCCAGGTGTGCTGGAAATGAGCTCTGTTAGTCTGGACAAGCAATTGCACCCATTGGCACATCATGGCCTTATTTGATTTAGGACAGAAGTTTCACTATTAACTTAAGCCCATCTGAGACTGTACTGCTGCCAAAGGGACACTCCTCCTCCTCCTCTCACGTCAGACCAGGCACCCACATGCTCATACAATAAACTGATCCATCTGAAAACCAGCCTGGCGTGGGGGCAGAGAGGGAGAGATTACTTTTTCAAGTCAGAAAGTTAAGCAAGAAGCCAGAAGGTTGCTGAGGCTTATGAAATGGGTGGACTGGCAACAAGGATCTAGAGAGATGGAGAGGTGAGACCACCACCTCTGAGGCAGTGGGATTCAGCAGGTGAGTGTCATTTGAAGTCCCTTTAGATGCAGTGTGGCGAACCAAGAAGGTTTGCTCTGGAGAGAGAAGCAGGTTGTGCTGGCACAGCTGTGCTGAGTGTGTTGGAGAGGCTGTGCCTCAGGTTAGCTCTGGCCTTGTCCCTGTGGGAGCCTGCTGTGCTGGGTGAGCTCCTGGAGTGTGTCTTCCACTTTAGTTGATCACACAAACTTATGTGGATGCACCCAGTGTGTACCTGGGGACACCACTGGTACACATATTTGTTGAGATGTCGAGGTGCTCCCATCATATGGAAGTGTTTAGGGTCTGTTTGAACTCTCCTGTTTGGGGGTGAGAGGCAGGAATATAGCAGAGCTGGTGTTGAGCAAGAAAAGAGAGACCACAGGGATTTTGTCTGGTTTTATCCCCACAAGAAACTGAGTCTGCTCTCTGGTTCTGGTTTGAAGCCATGGGGGTGTGCCAAGGCTGAAGCTCAGCTCTCTGTGTGGTTCCTGTTGGCCGTGGTGCACTCAATGTTTTTCCTCTTTGTGGTCATTCCCAACAGAGAGCTCTGCGCTTCTCAGCTCCTGGCTGCTTCACCAAAGCAGTCTGTGAACTCACACTCTAGTTTGAATGTGCCTTTTTGAACAGCATCCTTAATTTGCCCTTTGGGGGAGTTTTGTGCAGTTCAGTATGTTTAATCACTTATTCATATTTTTCATAGGTCACTCTGGTAATAAAAGACAGCAGGGGGCACCAAATCTGCATAATTCTGTTAAAATTGCAACATCTAGCTCCATGCTCATAAAATTTAAGTTATTAGGCATACTTTCAGTTCAACTATTATTATGCATACCTTCAATTTAACATATATAATTTCATTCTAGCACCGATATTGTCTAAGACACCTCCTTGCTTCTCAAAAGTTGCAGTGCTGGAAGTTAGGGTTGAATTTCCACAAAAATAAACATTTAGGCCAGTAGCAGATTTTCTCCTGCCTATTGTCATCCCATTTCCTTCCCTACTTAGTGCTGTAGGCCCCAGAGTTCATGCCCAGGAAGATACTCTCTCTAATACTTAATTCAGGAAGCTGTTTGTATTTGCAGAATTGGATTACCTGAAGGCTGTGCTTTCCAGCTCCAAAGTATCCTCATATTTGCATTGTGAAAAGATTTTGTGCTGAAATCAGTGTTGGACTATCTACAAGACCTCTCAATGGCCATGCAAAATGTTTTCAAGCCTAGAATAACCAATGTAGCTGCCTCTGTTCTTTTGGAAAAGCTGGAACTCAACTGTCTTACAGGTTTTTCAATAAAAAATCCTCTGCAAAATAAAAATGAAAGGCAAAAAATATTCTCTAATGGCTCTTTGAGTACTGATTTAAAAGTAATCTGTGAGCATAGATCTGATTCAAAAGCCTTCCTAAATTGAGTGGTTCACACTCATGACACAGCTGTGGGCATACTCAAAGAAGTAAACACTATTATTTGTGTATATAACACACAAGTATTATTTGTGCTTTGGAAATGCTTCAGGGTTGGATCCTCACTTGATAAGATACAAAGAAAAGTAACATTGCAGTTTGACAGACACTTTTAGAAATCTTTTAATTGATTAATCTATAAATTGTGAGCTACTGGTAGTGTATTCCTGTAATGCACTCAAGCCTTGCTGAGATGGTCATCACATGATTTTTTTTTTCTGCCCTGCATGCCCAGTCTTGGATTTCTATTCTCCTAAATTTAAAATCCTTCTTTGAAAAATCAGACCCTAAAGAGATAGAAAGAGTCATGCAACTAAGAAGGGAACCTAGGTCTGAGATATGTCTGCTCATCCTGTAGTTCCTTTAGTGTCAGATTCATGAAATAATTTGGTTGTTTGAATTGTAGGTTCAGCTGGGTAGCTGCATGCCTAAATAAGTAGCATTTCCAGGCTTATTTATCTACTTTAAATGTAATCACTCATTGGGTAAAACAGGCAAACAACAGACCTGCTAAGCTTTCCAGAACAGCATGTTCTTACAGGCAGTTGCTGTTGTTTCAGTTAGCAGGAAAATAATATCTTGTCAGATGACCAAGACTCAGGTGAGAGCAAATAATGTGCATATTAACAGCTTGGTAAGTGTCTAACAGCACCTGTCCTGCTCTGTGCTGAACTGATGGCACATGCTCCACTGATCTCTGCATGTACAGTCCACCCAGTTTTTTGGAATTCAGTGATTTGGGCAGATCTGAAATGTTAAAGGCAGGAGCTAGAAGAGTGATTTCCTCCAAAATACAACTGGAATTACTCTTCATGATTGGTTTACTGAGCATTTTCTCTTTGGGTTTGCAAATCTTGTATTTTGGATTGTGTGGTCTCACAGATTCACTGACCTTACAGCATTATTGTGAAGAGAAGTACATTAAAAATTGGGAAGAGTACTAATACTGCCATAATGAGGATTGCATAAATATCTTGTGTAGGTAGACTCTACATTACCATTGATTTCTTTGGAGAAAATTTACATCCCTGAACTTTCGGCTTCTCACAATAGCAGGCTAAAATAATGATTTCAAACCCATATTTTATAGTCACCTGTCAAAAACTGTGTAAGACTATAAATAATAGATTTGGATGGTTCCTTAATCATCTGTAGGATTGCTGTGTTTTTTGTGTCTCCATAGTTCTTAAACCTTGTCAACTGGAACATCTCTGGAAGCATCCAAGATCAAGCTGGATGGGCTTTTGAACAACCTGATGAAGCAGAAGATATTCCCGGATCTGTGTGCATGACAGTTTTGAAGGTGGGTTATGGAAGCATGGTTTGGTTGGCATTTTTACATTAGCATTAATGTCATGTAGGGAACATGCAAGTTTAGTGAGGTATTCTCACTTTCATTTCTTTGTAATTTTTAACTCCTAATTTAAATCACTTTTTGTAGTTTCAGACCATTACATTTTACCCTGTCTGTGGTGGATAGAGAATATTGTAGTTCCACATTTACTACCACTTTACATTTATGTTTTCATGTGTGTCTGCAGAGTTTTCTTTTGGTGGAATGAGCTCAGTTCTTTCTGGTTTATCTCCAATAGCTCTAATATCTCCTGAATTATCTCAAATATGTGCATGCAGATTATAAAAGTGTAATGTCCCAAAATGTCACTTCACATCTTCAGTGCTACTTTTTGGCTTATGCATCCCAGTACAATGTTTTCTGTTTTCATTCTGGATTGATGTCATTCTGTTTGTTCCATTTGTGATAAAACGTGCAGCTATTTTTTTCTGAGTACTGCTGCAGCATGCTGGGAAAACGCAGCTGGTTTTACTAACCATGATTCATCATCAAAATGAAAGGATTCTGCACATGGGATTTGCAGGATCCTACCTCAGGTCTAGCACTAGTCAAGACTTCCATTAATATTTTGGATAACATGGTAGAGTGGATTATTAAATAGCATCCAGCCATCAGCTGCAGAGGATCCCTTAACTGCCTGTGAAAGGGTAGGATGGAAATTGAGAATCATCATGAGAGTTCAAGAAATCAGGGTGAAAAGTGTACACAACTCAATAAATTAAAATGAGAGCTACTTCATTTAGGTAGGAATAATTAAATATACAATAGTAAGAGTGGGAACAATCAGACAGCACTGTGAAATATTTCAGAGCTAGCATATATACCTTTAATTGCTCATTCTTTTTCCCAAAACCTATTACTTTGTTATAGAAAGAATTTTGCTTAGTTTCATACAATTTCCCTTTGATTAATCATTGGTCCTTGCTATTTTTTTAGTGCTCTCTTTTGGATACTTGTTTAATTTAAATCAAGAGGAAAATAATGGAATAAACAATTCAACATGCCGAAATATTGACTGTTCCACAGCTATTCCATTTTCTGAAGATAGTTTTATCTTTTCCAGTCTTCTGGAACCTCATCTGTCTTTCAGGATTTCTCAAATATGTAGTCAGTCTGAGATTACAGCAACTTCTGAAATATAAACCAGACTGGAAATGTGTGCCAGTCTCCTTAAATAAACTCATTTTCCTGGAGGGATGTTTCATGCATATCTCAGACTGCCTCACTACGTCCTATAGTATGTAAGAAACATTTTTGTTGCTGTCAAAGATAGTAAAATATTACTTTTTGTGGAGAAGCACATTTTCATAGTATATAGAGATGCCATAAAACTTGCATATTGAAGCAGAATCTCATTGAAGAAGTTGTATGGACAGAAGGGAGAATATCTGCTGCACTTGTGAATTTGAGAAATGTTCAGATATAGAGTTTTGTGGCAATTCACTTTCACAACATAATGTGACAGTAAATTCAGATACCTCAGATTTGCAGGGTTTGGAAGGCACGTATGATGTTCAGAGACAGAAGACACTAAAGTTAACAAAAGAGACATAAAATGCATAAAATGAGTTTATACAACTATGATCTGTACAGCTGTGGACTGAAATACAGTCAGGGAATTGCTCTTGGTTTGTCTGGAGACTCCCCCCAGTTTGGTTTCACACCTTGCCTAGGAATTCAAACAAGCTGAATGTATCTTTGCCTTGCAGCACTGTTAAATTAGTGTTCCTACAACTGGGATTTCTAAACTCAAAGTTATCTTTTTAAAGAGGACTCTGGCTGTGTAGTAGGGAACAATGGAAGATTTCATGCAGTTTCCATGTGCTTTTGTAGTTAAGATCATATTCTTATTGATTTAAAATAAAGTCCTACACCTGACAACAAAGAATACTGATAAATACAATCAAAGAACTGCAAACAGTTTGGGTTCAATTCAGGCCTGGCAACCCTGCAGGATGAAATAATCCATGTAGGATAATTCTGGAATGAGCAAAGGCATAGACAGTCCCCGATGTAGTCTCTGGATTTTAGCGTGGAGTTTCCATTTGTTGGAGCAGAAGGATAATTAAGTTTTTTGTTCCTCTCTGCTCGCACCAAGATGATTAGCAGGGGAATCTCATGCTGCTGAGTTTTGCAAGGCAGACACTTTTCTGATGAGAATTGAATTTGCTCATTTCAGCCAGTCTGATAAACAACCATCAGAGGACAGCTTCTCCCAGCCTGTGTCGGGCACACCTTGCTGTGCTCAGCTCTCTTGGCTCCTCGGGTGAGCACTTACTTAGCAGCACATCAAACTCTTTGCTCAGCTGCTTAGGGTCATTTGCAGTTATTCTGCCTTCCTTCCTTCCTTGGGATGCACTTCTTCCTCCTCTTCAAGGTGAGAGGAGTTCAGTAACTCCATTTGTGGACGTACCTCATCTTAATTCACTTTCCAAGTGACTTGTGCTACTTCTATGATATAATATTTTTTTCTTTCTGGACATCTATTACCCTGTCAGTCTGGTCCAGCCACCTGCCCTATTTATGGGCATTTTAACAGAAGGAAGTTAATAGAAACTCATATTGGGTGTGAATTTCCATTTCACTAATTCACACTATTCTTGCTGGGGACACTTCAGTGTTAAAGGAAAAATAGCTTACAGTACTTTCAAGGCCAGATTGCTTTCTCCCAGCAAGACAGAGTGGTCTTAGTGGGAACTAGGGCAGCTAAGCTGCAGTGCTTGGAAATTTACACCCTAATTATCACAAATTAGCTTTTCCATCCAGGCCAGAACAAATATGTGGAGAAACTCAGAAGGTTGTCCAGTGTGTTACCTTTTCCTATGGGATGATCTGCACTGGGTGCGCGTGGGTCATACTGAGAGCATCTCAGTGGAAAACCCTTTTGCAGTTCAAATTAACAAAAGTGCTTTCTGATTTTCAGTTCCCTGAATGTTCAAAGTACTTCTCAGAAGGCAGCATGCATGTAAATTACAGCAGTGACTGATGGATTAGAAGCACCTGTACTGCTAAAATGTCTTATTTGCTCCCATTTCAAGCCTGAGTCCCCCAGCTTGGCTAGCTTGGCTTAACTCAATAGCTTTGCTTATGTTAATTGCTTCAATGGACACAGAATTATTGCCACTAAAATGAATGCTTCAGAAGCCAAAATAACCCCTCACTGGAATAATTGTTGAAAAAGATTTTTCTTTTAGAACACCATGTCCTCAAGGAAAACCTACCTGGAGTTCATTTGATTTTGAGAGTTCCTTTACTTGCAATCCAAAGCAAACTCTTACAAAATCTCTTTGTAAGAGAAGAAGAAAAAAAAGTTAATTTCTGTTATGTGTTGTTTCACGGAAGTTTATAGGTCAACAATTTATGTAGCCCAGTCAGCAAGAAACACACATATAGCATCTACTTCTCTAGAATCAGAGAGCTGGCTGATGTCAAGGTAATTACATTGGTATAGGGCTGTTGTAGGCTCAAGGAGATGAGAGCTGAGTTTCTCTATAGAAGAACTAAATGCCTTGAACAGAGAAGACTCTGTGTGTATGAGTGCCTGTGTGTGCAGTGCTTGTGAGTCATGATATTTTCCAAAAGGCTGTTTAACTTTCTGAAGTTGATGTGAGTCATAGTTCTCTTCCCAGGTAATGACTAGTTAAGATCCCATTTAGCTCTTCCATTTTTCTAGTAATCTCTGAGACCTGTGTTTCATTGATCTTCCAGTGAACAGCAGCTTCAGAGCTCTGAGTGGCAGGTGAAAGCTTTAGGAAACAACACAGATCCTTCCATTTGGAGAGCACAGATGACTAGAGCTGGAACCTGTCACTGCTCAGCCACTTTTGTCACATTAAAGTGACAATTGGTTTAACAAAAGAAAGCTTGTACTAACTGTTTAATGTAGGTACAAAACATACAGGATTGGGATAAAGGTGACTTTGAATGACACAGAATACAAATAGGCACAAGGGGAGATTTTTTACTTATGACATCACAAACTCTTTTTCTCCTAATTATTGCTAGAGTTAAACTGAGTATTTCAGGGGGCATACAGAATATATTAAAGATCTAGACCCAAATTTATCTTGTGATTTAGGGAAGTTTATCTAGACGTTTCAAGGTTACAGAAAGAAAAAGAATCACAGAGTGGGTCAGGTTGGAAAGGACCACAGTGGGTCATCTGGTCCAACCTCCCTAGGGTCATCCTAGAGCAGGTGGATTGTGTCCAGATGGTTTTTGAATTTTTCCAGGGAAGGAGACTCCACAACCTCCCTGGGTGCCCTGTTCCAGTGCTCTGCCACTTGCACAGTAAGGAAGTTCTTCCTAATTTTCAGGGGGAGCATTCCACTGTTCCAGCTTCTGCCTCCTGCCTCTTGTTCTATTGCTTGGCACCAATAGAAGGCAGAACAGAAACTGAAATACTTGCAATACAAAATGCCCTGGAACATTTCACCAGGATTTCAAACCTTCTCTTCTTTGTAAGAGGTAGGTAAATTGCAGAGAATCACCTTGTCTTGCTTGTTCTTCCTCAGACTGACAATAAAAATATATTAGGATGTTAAAGCCAGGATGTATTAAATGTATTAAAGATTTATATTTAGAATAAAAATGATCTTTCAGCGCAGTGTTCTCATGAGATTTCTTGCTAAACATGTTCCCAACTCCTCCATTGCCACCTCCAACCTTTTCTTCTGGTATTTTTCCAATTTACAATATTCTTCAGTACTTCTGAATTCAGAATTTACAGAATTCTTCAGTACTTGTTGTCAAATGCTAAAATAGTTTTTATAAGGGATTTTAGCTGAAGTGACTAGAAATTCTAAGTGATACAGAGTGCTATAATCATTAGTTTTACTCCTACAGTTAAAAATATCCCTATTTATGGCTTTTCTATTTTCTCTGGTTTAACATGAGGAATATGTTCCAAAGTTACAAAAGCTTAGGGGATCAGTTTGGAGAGGGTTTAAATTCAGTGTTTGATAAAGAGTTGCATTGCTGATGTGCTAATAACACAACTCATGTTTTTTTGGCAACTGATTTATCTATTATTTTCAAATAGAGATCAGTCAAACATGATCCTAATTTAATGAGTTAGAGGACAAGGAGACAGGGCTACAGGGGTCCTGAGCTGATGGCAACCAGATAATTCCTACTGTTACAGCAGCACATGCTGCTGTACACCTGCATGGCCTCTCCTTCCTTTTGTACCACAGATGAGCCCACCTCTCATAAAACTGCATTAAAAACAACTTTTCTGAATTAATAAAGCCATAATTGAATGTTTATATATTCATTAGTCAACACTGTTACTTATGCAGACCATATTGTAGATATTCATTTATGCCTGCAAGTTAAAAATGACTAAGACCATTAATTCACTGAGAACACATATGTCAGTTTGGTGAAATACTGATTTTTTCCCTAAATTATAGCAAAGACACCAGGTCTAGGTTTTCTGCAACAGATTGTTATTTTTGGGACAGCAGGGATGAGCATTCAGTATCAGTCTCAGTACAGAAAGACAAAGAGCATTTGGTTTAATTGGAGATAATTTAATCATCCTCTGAGAAGGAGAACTTTTGAAGGGCATTGCATATTTGACTTTGTTCTGGCATCTCTGTTCACAGTGATGGAGCAATGGGGTGTGATCTGATACAACCTGCAGTGGGTGGGAGCACCAGCAGGTCTTGGAGATTAGCAGAGTGTTACAGGGTGGGAAAAAATGAAACATTGTCAAAATCAGAGGAATCTGGCCCAGAATGTTATTTCAGTGTTTGGACAAATGCATATCTTATGCAAATTGTCTTATTAGAGGTCTGCAGGGTCTTCAGTGACTAATGAAGGATTTCTTATGAGAAAGCTTATTCAGAAAATTTGTCATTCCTCTTCCATTTCTTTGATGGAATTCAGTTATTCAGAATTGATGAAGTTGTAACCCACTCTCTCCCCAGCACAGACACAAATTAAATTTCTTCTTGGCAGGATTAAGCAATGTTAGCAAGAATTACTTCTGTATGCTTTCCATGTATTGATTTGAAGCAAAATAGGTAATGTCAAAGGCAATTAAGACTGTTTCAGATATTCCATGTTAAGATCTTTCTATTCCCTTCATGGGCTCCCATTTTTATGTTTGGCTTCCCCTCCAGACCAAAGGTCTTGACCAGTTCAGAAAAATCTCCTTGGGAAAAACACACAGATGCTATTTTGCCAATGCTGAAAATTTCATTACTAATTTATGGAAGGTTCCTGCTTTCCATGTATTGGGAGGATTTCACATCTGGAAAGAGGTAACTTTTGCACAATGAAGATGACTTCTCCTGTTGCCATGAATAATTATGGTTTTGTCTAATTCCAATCCTTCTGAAAGTTCCACACATAGACATTAGAGATGTGTTGTAATTAAGCAATCCTTTCCCCAATCCATTTCACTTTAAAGCAGGACCTCCCCTGCAACTGCTTTTTCCACTTGCTTTTTCTCCTCTGTCCTGGAACCAAGGGCAGAGATCCTGTCCTTCAGGGAGGACTAATATCCTGTCAGATATTTCACCACTGGTGAGGAAGCAGTCCTGATGAGCTCCCAGGAGATAAAAGCTGGATTTGGAGGAGGTATGGAAGTGAGAGGCAGTAGATGGACTAGGCTGAGACTATGAGCTAACAAGAAGATAAGGGGAAAACAGGCTAATGGGAAAGAACTGTGCAGTAGAGGGACAGAGGAGGCTGGAGCAATGAGAAAAGAATATCTTAAGAATTAAGAGATGGAAGGGCATCTATGCTCACAGAGTTGCTCCACTAATCCTGGAGGTAATGGGAAAAGTCACAGATTCCCTGATGACAAACACTCTTCTATTTGCTAGTAGATCACTGATGACATGAAGAATCAGCATGAGTGTCCTGCCTCTGTGGTTATCAGAGCATGGCACAGAACAGTACTGAGATCACTTTGTTTTCAGCTGGGGGATCTGAGCTGCAAACCTGAAGCCCCAGTTTTGCCAGGGGCCATTATGGATATGAGTGAGATTCTGTGTAATTCTGGTACAGGCTGGAAAGAGAACAGTAGAAGCAAAGCCATTATAGTGCTCTGAACAGGCTTATTTTGCTCTTTAGGAATATTTCTGTATCACATATTAATCCATGCTTTTTAAAGTGGATTTCTATAATATGGAGTTTATAGCCTAACAGGAACCTTACAAACTTCACCAGAGACAAAGGTAAAGATGTGTACTAAGCAGGGAATAAGCCCTGGCAATGAAATAGGCTGGGACCTGACAATTCTGCTGGAGATGACCTGAGACAGGCAGTGGAACAGGTTGCCCAGGGAAGCTGGACTGTCTCTGTCCATGAGGCTTTCCAGACTGGTCCAGATGAAGCCTTGAGCAATAAGCCTGACCTTGCCTTTGTCACTGCTTTGCACAGGAGGTTGGACTAGAGACAGCCTGAAGTCCCTTCTGACATAAACTTTCCTGTGATCTTATGATAATGTACTTAAAATATATTCATCCAGGTCCTACAAAAAAGGTGGGAACAGCTGGCAGTAAAATGAGATTATTGTCAGTGGGTTTGTGAACTATCTTATTCTTGGAAATCTGAAAATGAGACTTCATTAACAAAATGTCACTTGCCTTTATTATTGCAAAGGTAACCTTTTAAAAATGAACTGACCATGAAATAACAGAGTAGTTTCATCTAGAATCTGCAGATAATCTGAAATAATAATGCACAAGGGTATGAAATGCTTCTATTAATCTCTGTGGGAGATTAGTGGTAAAGCCCAATGATAGCAATTTGTATATAAGCATTGTTAATAATTTAGTATTACTTAAGGTTCACAAAAGTCACATATATTATTAAAAAATAATCTGTGAATGAGAGTTCTCTACTATAATTAATATAATGGCTTTAACAGGCATTCAGTAACATGTTACACTTAAAGAACAAGGATGTAGCAATAATATATAAATCTTAAAACCATGAACTACTTTGGCTGAGGGTGTATCACCTTGTGGGTGGATTTACAGTGATTTTAGCCTCCCACTTCAGGGACTGCAAGCTTTAGAAAGACTTGTCCTTTAGGTTTATCCAGTTGTGGTAATTATTTGGGAGTTGAAAGGACTCATTAGCAGTCCCTTCTCATCTCTGATGCTGTTCTGTAAATTAGCCACTGGAAATTTCTTTAAGTACCTTCGAATTCTTTCATTATCTAGCACAAAAGGTCATTTCACATAAAATCAAGTGCTCTGAGACCTGCTAATGTAAGGACATGCTGAACTCGTGAATCTATTAAATCTGTTTTCACAATCTGTTTTCACAATTGGATGTTTGTTTTTGAGGGCTGTCTACTGCTCACCAGATGTTCTCTGTTATTATTTACCTAGTGACTGAATTTTTATGGCTCCTTCATAGAGGTCCTCACAAAGTAAAAAACCATCCTTACGTAAAAATGTCCCTGATCCTGTTTGTGCTCTGAGCTATGGTGATGTTTGCAGAGTGATAGCTTTGAAAATCAGCACCTCAGTACTATTTGTACAAATGCAGCACCACCATCTATCTGCTTGTGATGACTCTGTGTGAAATTGGGATCAGACTGTACTGCAATCATATCTTTCAACAAATATGCAAAATAAAGAGAAATTCTTTCTGTTTACAAGCACCAGATCCAAAGAGAGATAACTAGCATTCCAAAATTGAATCTGCTCAAGGACAGCAAGAGCCCTCACAATCTTTTGTAAAACCCTTTTCTCCACAAGGTTTACATATGCACCGTCACGATCTCTCTGTGGGTACTGTGGGACAAAGCCAGCTCATGTACAAACTTGTGCTAGGAACTGTTGTCAAGCTTGAAATGCCTTGTGTACCCGTCATCAAATATATTTAAAAGAAAGATACTCTGGTTAAAGATGAACCCCCTTTTTAAATCAGTCTGAACAGAATTTACTTTCCATTTCTTACTGACTCTCTACTTTGTCTTCAATTCATCTCATGGTTCAGCTTTCTGACTATTTTTTCTGTTGCATTCCTGAGTTACAGGTGTGAGCCAAGAGAGAGAGAGAAAGAGAGAGAGCAGCAATCCCTGCTGGAAATGGCTTGGGAATACCATCGAGGAAGCAGGAGAACTTGTGAGATTTTGAGGATGGAAGAGTGAAAGATGGAGTGCTAAATCTGAGACTGTGGCTGCTAAAATGAGCTGCTGAACATCAGAGAGCAGGAATTACTGCATTCCCTGAGAGTGCTGCAGAACCTCTGAGCCTTTTATTTTTTAATAGTAGAAATCCACACGGGTCTCAAGAAGTGTTAAAATAGCAGGTTTTGAAAGCAACAGTTTTTCATCAAGGCAAAAATATATTTTATATGTATAAAATAGGTATCTTATGCTCTGTGTTTATCTGTTTTGCCCATTCCAGATTCCCTGAGCAGATAATCCTGCAGTCTCAGCTCCCACAGCCTCCACCCTCAGCTGCCTCTCCCTCCATCCTGGCTGCTGTGCTGTACATCATTTCAAAGGATGACAGCTGGGTGCTGGACTGTAATTTCTCATGCAGCTCAGATCAGGTCCATTAGTTTATTTGAAGGTTAGGACCAAGACCATGGAAGTGCACGAGGAGCTAATAGACAGACCAGTGCTCCTGCTGTTCTCACGGGGGCTTAAACCATGGAGAAAATAGTCAGGCACATCCATATTATTTTCACCTTTTGCTTCACGATTTGCAGCAGTCTCATTCATAAATGACAAAGAAACATCTCCCTGCTGTGAGGTCCTCATACCACAGAGAGCTGTAATGAGTTTGTAACGAGATGGAGATAAGGAAGGTTTTTTGTGATTACTCAGACAAATCTCTGAGTGCAAATCAGAGATGTGCTGAGTGAGGAGTACGTCTTTCCATCACTCTCCATGGCTTAAACATCTGAGGATACTTAAGGTATTTTCATGGTATTTTGTGAGAAGAACTCAGTAAGACAAAAATGTTCTAAATGCATCTTTATGGATTTCTTGCCTTCCTTGTATGTCAGAATCTTTTGTAATTTGACAGCCACTAGCAGTGATTAATGGCTAGCAATATGGCTAGGGGCAATGTGTGTTTCAAAGTCAGTATCAGGGAAGCCTCTGTGATGTGGGAAGTCTTTGGCTGTGGAACTGTCTCCTTGCAAAATCAGAAACAAGTGTTTTGCCTGTGTGCTCCTTGAAGAGCTCCAAATAAATAGCTGGAATATTAATGAAGATGAGAGTGGAAAACAGGGGAATATTCACCTTGGAGTGTGGTGCTAAACTGAGATTTAAGGGTTGTTTCTGTTTCAGTTTTTATGACAGCTATAGTAAATTTATATTTTTCATATGTATGCATATATATTTGTGGAGGTGTATACATATAAATGCTCCAGAAATAAATGTTTTGTTTTCTTTTTCTTAGAAGCATCAGGTGTTTTCTGTGTTGAATCTTAGCATGGGTAATATATATCCAGATATTAAAGTAACCATGGCAAAATAATTAAATAAATATTTCCAAAAATGACTCCTGTACCTTATTCACTGTTCTTTTCAAAAGGTATGGTTATGAACAAACCATTTACATCCACAAGTACATACTCTACAGGATTTCAGGTACAAAAAAATTAAAAGGTTAGAGAATTACAATAAATAGGTTTACTGCATCCCTGTATAACATAAATCTCATTTCTATTTGCCATGTCCTGTCCTTCTTAATTAGAACATCGGACCACATGTACAGTCTGGAGCAGCTCAATTATGAAAGGTCAGATCCATCAGTTTATTCCTGATTGGTTTATTAATTACTGGCCTTGACTCTTGATTCAAATCAACACTCT
>NW_005054434.1:1440024-1441016 GCF_000277835.1 Geospiza fortis | reverse complement strand
CTTTTAAACAAAAATATATTGGAAACATTTACAAAGAAAGCTTCCACTGGACTTGGCTTTGATAGAATTATGTTCTCTTGTGCCATGAAGTCTGACTTTCACAGGTGACCGCTGGCAAGTTTCTAAACAGTTTTGTTACTGAATCACTTTAATCCATAAAATGAATGGATAAAAAATGCTGTGAGCTGACATTCTGTTTCAGTTTTGTAAGGACACAAACATATAAGTTCAAATACATAAACTTTCAAATACATAACTTTCATCCATGGTTTTCAAGATATTTTTAAATGGGACTTCTGATGGTTCTCTGATATTTTCTCATGAAAACTTTTTGCTTGCAAACCTGCTGTATTGTGCCAGCTGATGTCCTCCAAAGAAGTGGAAGAACTTTTGATGGTAAATCAAAACCAGATCTGCAGAAACAGCTAAGTTGTGTCTGGAGACACTGTGGATGCTGTTAAAGACAAGGTACTAATGAATCTATCCATTAAAAATAAGAGAAGGCAAGAGCTTGCTTTTCCTTTCTTATTTTACATATGTACTTCAGCAACTTGGATATTGCATATCCCTGAAAGCAGTGGCAGTTAAGAAAGGCTTTATTTATCTACTCCAACAGTAAATGCCTTTTTCAGCTGATGGGAAAGGGCAGACTGATCCTGCTTTGCTCAGCTGCTCTGCTTTGGTTCATGAGCTCTTGGGCTGGGCTCCTGTCCCCTCTGCCTGAGAGGATGGACACCACCGCTGGTCTGAGCCTGGGGAATGCTTCACCCACTTTAGCTGTCCCTGAAAGGAAAAAAAAACCCAAAAAACTTCAAAAACCCTCATCAAAGCACTTCAAGTTTAGGCACATAATTATCTTCTCAAGATTTGGCCCGAACTGATCCCAGCCTACGCTCCTTCCTCTCACGCTGTCGTGACAGGATTTCAGTCAGAACACGCTGCTGTCTCTGCCTGCAGAGACGCTCGAGCGGCAGAGGATCCCCCCGCCAGCC
>NW_005054434.1:1424652-1439336 GCF_000277835.1 Geospiza fortis | reverse complement strand
AGCTCGGTGCCCGGTGCTCGGGTCCCCGCTGTCCCGGCCCCGCGCTGCTGGCGGAGTTCGGCGCTCTCCAGGTAACACCATCTGCTTCTCTCGCCTGCGAGCAGAGCGCTGTGACGGGGAAACTGCCCCGTATCTGATGAAGCAGATACGGTGTTTTCCCTTAATAACTTCCTAAAAAGTTGAATGAGAAACTCTCTCGTCCTTCGGATGCACGACCCGCTTATTGTGGTCCACCTTTGTTAATTTCACTCCACAGGGCTGCTGCGCTGTTCTGGGTGTCTGTGGTAGGCGTAAATGTGTAACTCAGAAGATGTGAGATCATTCTAATGCGTAACTTGCAATTCTTTTGAACTGTTACATATTTTAGAATTAATTACACTTCGTGTGTGCTACACGATAACTCCGTGCTGTAAGCGTTCAGGATGGAGCAGGGTAAGTTGGAATATTGAGTGAGTCTCATGGATGCTTCTACAGCTCCCTGATGGACTATGATTAAAAGAAAAACCCTCCTTTGACTAACAAGCATGGGAGCTGCAGAATTGGTTTTTATTGAAGTGGAAGTAAAGATGCTATCTTAGTTGTATTTGTACTCTGAAAGAAATCCTTCTGTTGCAAGAGTGCTTTGAAATTTAATTATTTTGTACGCTTCGTGGGACTGTTGCGTGTTCTTTTTTTTATTATTTTTTTATTAAGGAAACCACAAAGGTGTGATGGTATTGCCAAGTGCTGTTGTGATGTCAAGTACTGCAGGGCTGGAAAGGATCTCCAGCAGCCAGCTACTGCACTACTGTGAAAAAAGGAGTAGTAAAATTTAGATTATTACTCATGTTTTCTCTCCTCCTCTTCTGCAAACCTTTAGGTCTCCAAAAGTGAGAATTCCACAGCTTCCTCAAGGGGCTTAGAGTTAGAAGTGTGTTCTCCTTTGAATCTCTAGCTACAAATTAAACTGCAGCAATTTTAATGGTTGTTTTATGTGTTTTAAGTCTGTCACTGTGTCCTCTTTTTTTGAGTCTGGAGTTGATGTTGTGTGAATTCATAAAGGACTTGTAGCAAATCTGGCAAATAATTCTCCCATAAATGACTGCAGTTACTGCGAATTTACTCTTAGTGAAACATTTTTAAACTTTCATTCTATAAACTCATGAAGAGCAATCCCTGAGTACAAGAGCTCTGTAAAGGCAAGTAGGAAAGAAAACCTTTTCTTGATACACTTATGTTTATGCTGCATGTTTCTTACATCTGTTAAAAAATTGTTGAGGGATTGAAATGGAAAATGTCTGGAAATGCTCTTGTGTTGTAAGAGCAAAAGAATTGGCACTACCTTTTCTAGAAAATAGAAATATAATAAAATACATGGTTTGTGAAGGAAAGTCATGGAATAACAGATTTAACTCCTTGCCAAAATAAACTTTTAGGTGTCCATGTTATCCACATACACAGAACACAAGCATTTTTATTATCCTTTCTCTATGAACTGGTGCAGTCTGGTTTCTTCTCTAAGTTATGTATTGAGTCATAGGAGTTTCTTTCACCTTAAACATCTCAGTAGTGAAAATCTTCCCAAGAAACAAAACTCCTACTCCTTCCCCGTGACCTGATTTTTCTTCCACTATAATATACTGGTAAGGGACAGTAAATATATTACCCATAGGTTCTAATAATGGCAGAGGAGTGTTCCAATAATTACATTGTTCTGTTTATTTTTTTAAGACATTCTGCTGCTAAGAATAAGTTGATGAATAATCTGAGTGTCCTATCACTCTGGAAGATTTCTGAGAATAAGAATTTATATTTTGCAAATTATTTTAAAGGACAAGAAAAACGGTAGCATTTGGACTTGATATTGTTCTAACCTGAAGCTGAATGAGGTTTGGGCATATATCTGGAATGATTTAACAGCAGATTAAGTAAAACTTAATTTTCTTCCTGCTGGCAAGTCAGATGAATTATGAGTTTCATTCATATTGATCTAATAAATATAATAAAAAACTGTACAACCAAAACAAGAGAGTAAGATGAGGACTTTTATTTTTGGACACTGTGCTTTTCTGGTGCCTTTCCTCTGAGAAGTTAGACTGTCTGTACATTCCTGTGCTCCTTACTCTTGGGAAGCAGACAGAATGAAGCTGCTCAGAGCATTTCAAAGGAATTGAGAACAAAATGCACACAGTCCTCTGGATACCTGGAATATATTGTAATATTTTTCCTGCCTCTGGGTGATTTTCTTGTATAGGTAGCCAGAGGTGTCTGTCATAAAAAAACCTCCCAACAAAAGCAAATTAGATATTATCAGAAACATTTGTTTATGATAATTCCTGTGCAGAGCTTAATGTATTATTGCTGGAATTTCACTCATTTATATTAAATGGAAGAAAAAGGCTTGAAAATCTTCATGTACTGCATTAAACCAACGTGACACTCTGTGGTGCAGGAATTTTTACAGCATTTAGGTTTTTCAGTGACCACATTACCTCTGGGTGTAATGTCACAGTATTAGAAACACCCTATAGAAGTGTGTGATACAACAGCAGAATTTGCTCTACTAACTACATAATTTGATATTCTCATCTGATCTTGTTGGAAGCTCAAGAACAGTATTAGTCCTCCTATTAACTACCACAGACACTTTGTTTTGCTGCCTCAGCTCTTTTTCTTCTTTATATACAGCTTTTTACTGATCAGTTTTATTCCATTCCTAAATGATCTTGAACTAAGATTTTAGCTTCTTGTTGACATTGAACTGAGCCCTATCAAGTCTGTTTGAACTCCCAACAAGACTTGACACAGCACACTGATTTCCAGTGTAGCTCCACTGAGTAGTGTCTCAAGTGAAGTTAACTGAAGTTGACCAAGTTGTGCCTTATTTCTCCTCAGTTAAAAAGGGATGTGCTTGTGTTGAGTCCTGCAGCACTATGTTCTCTTAAAGCATATTGGTTTTGAGTAATCTGAGTCCTTCCCTTCTGGTGATATTTTAAGATGAAAAGCCTTGCTTTGAGATTTGTTATTTAAAGGAAAGCTTTAAGAAAAGAGCTTTTCAAAGTGGTCCATGGCAAAGCAATTCATAAGTACCAAGAACATTACTGTTAAAAAGAATAGAATTTCCGTGGTGGGCCATCTCTTTTTCAACTTGTACAAGCGTATCTTTGCATGTGACTCCTTCATAGCCTAAGGATTGCCAGAAAGTTTCAGGGGTATCATGCCAGTGAAAAAATTGGCAGTGCCAGTGTGAGAAGCTGTGCCACACTGGATGCTTTTTGGAGTATTTTGATATAGTTGAGAACAGAGATGACTCCAGGAACAGCCCTCTGGCACAACAAGAGCAGCGTGTTGAAAGTGATGGCAGCTACTTGAGCCAAGCATAAGGAGAATAAAGCAGCAAAAGATGGAGCCTTTTTGGTTTATGCCCTCCACACCACCTTATTTTTCTTTTGGATAGTATTAATCTTGATAAATTACTTAATATAACTTTGGCTTCACTTAACAGTTACAAGTTCACAAGTATAATTAAAAACAGTGGCAGGCTGTGACTGACCAGAGTGATATAGGCCAAGATTGACTTGTAGTTTTAATCAAAGCATCCTTTTTTTTTTTTTGCAAACACCAGGGAATTAAGCCCCTGTGATCTGTATTTAGTGTTGTTTCTGCTAATGTCTTTGTGTGTTATGTTTATCAGATACCTTGAGTTATCTATGCCTTGTTTTCTCATTTGCTAAGTGTGAGAACTAAACTGCAAGTACTGCCTGTCACTTTATTTAAGACTATTCTTAAAACGTCTTTGCTTTCTGACAGAAGGTGCTATACACATGTAAGATGTTGCCACTTCTGGTTTTTGTCACTGCAGCATCCTGGTGATGTGGACTGTGTTTTATTAGCACTCAAGTTTCAATAGTTCAGGTAAAAAATCCAAAAGCTCTCAAAGAGTTGTGCATGTAGAATTTGATAAGTATTTGGTTTCTGACTTACTTAGGCTTCCTCATAAAACTCCTAGCCTAATTTTTGATAAATTGTACAGCCTTAATTTTGAAGATATATAAAAAGCACATAAGCTTGGCTTGATAGCAAATTCAGTTGAGCAAAATTATTTGTTCACAAACTGTGTGCTGATCTGTCAATGTTCTCTGTGTATCTGTGTCTTATTGTTTCTGTAACTTAGATTTGGAGGAGAGCTCTGCCCTAGCTAAAGCTGTAAAGGGATCTGTGATCTGACTTGAACCTGTGCTTCTCTCTGGTGAAGGCTGTCAGTCATCTCAATTTAACCTCTCTGCAATGCTTTAGAGCCTCTCTAGAAAAGAAAATCTGTAATTTCTTTGCAGACTTCTGGTCAAGCCTGAATTCTTTTTAGACATTAAAGCTCAGTACTGTTCTCTAATGAGTCATTAATGCATTTCTCTGAGAATGTTGGATAATTACGTGCTTAAAAATAAAATCAGATTAAGGCTCGATGAAGGGGAGCACAAATGCTATTGCTGTGTGTTATACATATTTCTTGAAAATGTCTTTTCTTGCCTAAGCAGCTAAGCACATTGTCCCTCAAGGTTTTATAGTCAGGACAGTTTAAGGAATGAGTCTGATATTTCCACTCTTTTTAAAGACAGAGCACAGCCAGATCGCCCTGGCTATAACATAGCTTGACAGTTCCCTTACAACTTTTCTTTCAGAAGTTTGTCACATTAATGCTGACAGACACATATTAGGCCAGGCAGCACAGGCTGTGGAGCAAACTGTATCTTTTATATTGGGAAAGAGGTATATCTCAGTTTAGTAACCTTGCCATGCTTAAATAATAACTAAAAAGATCATAGAATTCAGTCTGTGGGCTCCAGCACAGACTTAAGCAGGATCTCTGTGTATGCTTGAACTGTCATGATGAGATTTATTTGGAGAAAGATTTTAAATTGTGTGTGTTTGCCACTGGCTGTAATTCTGGATGCCTCACAAGTCACAGTGCCTCCATTATCTGTGTAAAATAAATTATTCTGTGGAGTCTCGTGCCTCCCACAATATGTGCAGAGAGCTATTTAAATCTTATTTGGTTGTCACTTATCCGAGGGGTTTTTGGTCTTAGGATTAGTTGTAAAATCTACTTACTAAAGGGATTTATATCCAAATTGGTAAAGAATGTATTTCTAGTGCTTTTAAGTAACTGCTATGCTTGTTAATAAGCAAGGCAATATAGCTGTCATATTTTATTAGACCATGAGTAAAACTCTTAGACTGAGTTGGAGGCATGAGTTTATAGCTCATTACATGTGTTTGTTTATTCAGCCACCACATACTGCATTAAATCAAATTTAAAACATTGAATTCAGCCTTCAGACCTCTGGCTTAGTGGATTACCCTCACCCCAACATAAATATCCTTTCAGCAAAGTATTTTTCAGAAGGAGGAGGAAGGTCAGCAGAGAATGTTTTCCATACAGATAACAGACATCTCTTTGACCCATTCCTCTTTGTCAGACATGCCCCTCATTTATGACCAGTGTGGCTGCTGACAGCTGGAGGTGACTCTACCAGGCAATGGAACTAGGTCTCATTTAAGTTGTAAACTGGGGATACTGGGAGGCTTACTCTTCTGGTGATGGTAGTTTGGAAAATACTTCCAATTTCTGTGGAAACAAAGTATCTCTCCCACATGAAATAGGTAAAAATTATTATTATTTCCACTCTGAAAAGAGTCACTTAAAGTCACAGGGCAGAGTCAGCTGATGGGGTAAAGGCAGAAGAATGTCAAATACTGTTTGATTTACTAGGTCACCTTCCAGGGTTTCACAGTTGGAAGTTCCCTGTTCAAAATTCAACTTGTGACCATGATGGTGTGCAGAGAGCAAGAAGCAATTTTATTAACTGAATGGTTCCTGTATCCCTTGTTAGTAATTACAACTCTAGAAACGTCTTGTTCCTGATAGAATAAATGGTGAAAGGTTCATAGAATAATTTTGTTTGGAAGGAATCTAGGAAATCATCCAGTCAAATATCTTCTTCAAGACAGGCCTAATTTAAAGTTAGGCCAGGCTGCTGAAGGACCTGACCAGACCACTTATGAACTCCATGAGTGGAGAGATGAAACACTGCCTGGATGGATGAGGGGAGAGCCGTGGATATTGTCCACCTCAGCAAGGCTTTCCTCACTGTCTCTCACAACATCCTCACAGGCAAACTCAGGAAGTGTGGAGTGGATGAGTGGACAGTGAGGTGGATGTGGAGCTGGCTGAATGCCAGATCTCAGAGGGCTGTAACCCATGGCACAGGAGAGCGGTGTCCCCTAAGGGTTGATACCGAGCCCAGTGTTGTCTGGCTTACCCATCCATGACTTGGATGAAGGGGCAGATATGTCCTCGGCAAGTTCACTGGTGGCACCAGGCTGGGAGGACTGGCTGATACCCCAGAGGGCTCTGCAGCCTTCAGAAGGACCTCAGCAGGATGGAGAGAGGGGCAGAGAAGAACTGCCTGAAGTTCAGCAAGGGTAAATTCAGGGTCTTGCACCTGTGGAGGAATAACCCCAGGCACCTGTATAGGCTGGGGGCCAACCTGCTGGAGAGCAGCTCTGTGGAGAAGGACCTGGGGGTCTGGTTGGACAGCAAGCTGTCCCTGAGACAGCAGTTTGTCCTTGTGGCTGAGGAGATGAATGGTATCCAGGGATGCATTAGGAAAACTGTTGCCAGCAGGTCAAGGTCCATGATCCTGGCCCTCTGCTCAGCCCTGGTGAGGCACATCTGGAGAGCTGTGTCCACTTCTGGGCTCCTCAGGACAAGAGAGATGTGGAGCTGCTGGAGTAGGTCCAGTGGAGGCTACAAAGGTGATCAAGGGCCTGGAGCTTCTTCCTTCTGTGGAAAGGCTGAGGGAGCTGTTCTGCCTTGAGAGGGAACCTCATCAATGTCAGTATCTGAAGGGAGAGTGCCAGAGGTTGGACCAGGCTCTTCTAGAGTGGTGTCAATCAATAGAACAAGGGGCAATGAGCAGAAGCTGATGCACAGGAAGTTCCACCTGAAGATGAAGGAGAAATTCTGTACTTGCAGGTAACTGAGCACTGGGACAGATTGCCCAGAGAAATTGTGGAGTGTCCCTCACTGGACATATTCCAGAACCATGTGGACACAATCCTGTGCCGTGTGCTCTGGGATGACCTTGCTTGAGCAGGAGGTTGGACCAGGAAACCCACTGTGGTCCCTTCCAACCTGATCCACAGGTGCAATTTCTGACTTTTACATCGTCCTCGTGGTGCATTTCCCTGAGAAAAGTTTTGTGCTGACTTCTGTGGAACCCACCCCAGGAAACTGAATGCAAGATCATGGAGCAAATCCTCCTAGATGCCATGCTAAGGCACATGGAAAAGAAAGGAATGGTTGGTGACAGCCAACACAGCCTCACTAAGGGCAAATCACACTGAGAAATTTGGTGACATTTTACAACTGTGTTGATGGATGAGGGAGGAGCAACAGGTGTCATCTGCCTGGACTTGTGCTAAGCATTTGACACTGTCCTGAGTGACATCCTTGGCTCTAAACTGGAGAGACATGGATTGGACAGATGGATAACTCAGTGGAATCAGCTGGACAGTTGTGCTCTCAGAGTTGTGGTCGGCAGCTCGATTGTTGAGACAAGTGGTTTTCCTTGGGGGTTGGAATTGGAACCAGTGCTGTCAAACCTCTCTGGTGACACAGAAGGTGGGACCAAGGTCACTCTTGGTGGGTTTAATGACACCAGGCCATGGGGTGTGGTCAATATGTGGGAGGGAAGGGATGCCATCCAGAGGAACCTTGACAGCTGGAGAGGTGTGTCACAAAACAACACGAAATGAACGACACTCACACACTGAGATGTCCAAGGCAAAAAAAATGCCATTTCTGGACCTTGATATTTATAGAATTGTAAAAGTGACAATGGATTGGAGGATGAAATTCCTGCTTCTCCAACCACACTGGTCAAACTAACGGTTCATCAATTCTCTCTTCCTCCAGAAGGGAATGCAAAACAATCATTATTTACATGAAAGTGCGTAAGAAACTCCATTACAAAAATGTAAGCATCAGAAGGCTTAGAAGAACTTCAGAAGAACAGGGCAACAGAGGTGGACCTGTGTGAGCCTCATGACATTCAGCAAGGCCAAGGACCAGATCCTGCACCTGGGTCAGGTGCACCCCAAGAACAAACACAGCCAGGGTGGAGAATGGATGGAGAGCAGCCCTGAGCAGGACTGAGGGGTGTTGGTTGATGAGAAGCTCAGCATGCCCTGGCAATGTGTGCTCACAGCCCAGAAACCCAGACATGTTCTGGGCTGCATCAAAGGAGATGTGACCAGCAGGTCAAGGGAGGGGATTCTCCCCCTCCACTCTGCTATCCTGACATCCCACCTGGAGTGCTGCGCCCAGCTCTGGAATCCCTAACGTAAGAAGAACTGTTGGAGTGTGTCCAGAGTAGTTCCACAAAGATGGTTTGTGGTTTGGAGCACCCTGAGAAGGGTGAAAGAATTGGAATTGTTCAGCCTGGAGAAGAGAAGGCTCCAGGGAGACCTTACAGCACCTTTCAGCACTGGAATGGGGCCTACAAGAGAGCTGGAGAGAGACTTTTTACAAGGAACAGAACAAGAGGAAATGGCTTTGAACAGAGGGTAGGTTTAAATTCAGAGAGCCATCAGTGCACTCTGTGAATGCAGGACAAAAGTCTTTACGTTTTTCTCAGCTTCCCATTGAAAAGGTATTGCTATAAAGCAAGGATTTATTTTAGGATTGTCATTGTGGAAAGTTACATTAAAATCACAAAACATTTACAATGGAAGTAGGTTTTCTCAGCAAGATACTGCGGGAGTGCTGAACTTGTGGCTCCAGTTTTGATAATGTGAGCACATGAAGCAGAACATAGGGGAGATGAAGAGGTAGTGCCATCACTGAGTTCTCCCATTGTACACGGCTCACCAATGTAACAGCTCATGAAAAATCTGAGTTAGTCTTGGGTCCTTTTGTATTTCTATGCTTTTGCAGGTCATGTCATATTCTAGCTGTCAAATATAGGTTGGGGTTTTTTTAAATACATCCAGAAGTCTAAGCACATTGCTGGAGAAACCAAAGCTTAAAGAATTAAGGAAACTGACAGTGAAATGGTGATAATTAGTAACTTATAGCCCTTGCAATTATCTCATACCAGATAGTGTGCAAGTGCCAGGCATTGTTGATACAAGCACCATTTTTTTAATAGAATGACATTTGATTTTTTAAATGCATTTAAATGCCAACCATCTTCACGCTGTGTGTGAGTCACGGTTTCAAGTGTGTAATTGTTTAGTCAATCTTCTGTTGCATTATTATTTTATCACGCTATGAGTTTGGGCTAAATAGTTCACATTGTATCACCATCTAACTAGAATCTTCTTTATACATTCACAGAATGGGCATTTATGAGCAAACATAATGAAGGCTCCACTGAAATCAATTTGATTGCATGTGCTTCAGAGTTGTTCTTCCCTCAGTATTATATAAACACTATTAGCAGATCCTTTAGAAAATTGATTTGCTGATGATCCAAGTGACAGGCCTGTTTGGAGCTATGCTGAAATGTATCTTTATCCTTAATCATGCTTTTGTCATTAAAGTAAGGAGTTTTATGAGAACATGGCTGAACAGATGAGGATGTTTTTGGGTGTTGTTCTTTTGATCTCAGTTTTTGATCACTTTTACACGTTGTTGTGTCCCTTCCCCTTGCCTCTTTTCTGCACCCACAGCTCCAGTGCTGCTTTATTGCTTCCCCTTGCTTTAGCCCTGCAAACACAGCTGTGTGGCTGAAGGCCATTTCATATCTATCTGTGTGTGTACCTTGGCCTTGGAGTTATTTCCTCCAAGTTCTGCCTGGCCTCTTTTTGGCCAAGAAAGAAAAGTTGGGAAGGTCTTTAATGTGGTCATCCCTGCCTGGTGCTGCCTGCATTTAGAAGAGCCCCTGCTCCATTGTCCTGCCTCTTGCTGGTCCAGCTGGGCTCCTGCTGTGCCCCTGAAAGTCAGGAAGCACAGATCCAGCAGAATTTCTGCCTCCCACAGGCTTCTTTCTGAGACAGCTTTAGTAGAACCCCACTGCTGAGTGGGTAATGGGGAATAAAAATGATGTGGGAAGGGAGAAAATGGAGCTGTGGGAGGGAGGACTTCAGGGAGAAAGATGTGAAGGAAAGAGGAAATGAGAGGAAAAAAATCCGTGTATGAGCAAGGGGGCTAACAAGAGGGAAGATTGCTGTGTTCTCATTTGGGAGGCAATTATTTGGGCAGAAGAGGCTGCCTGAAGCCAGAAGGTGTGGTTAATTCAAGTGTTGAATGTTTTTGGGCAGCCCATGTTATGAGTCTTCTGTGTGGGTATGGTGTAATGTGTGACATGCTTGAGCAGATTTTTTAGTGACAGAACCCAGATTCCTTTATGTGACTCCTGGGTTTTGGTGAATGTGCATAAATTGCTGCTCGTAGGAATGGAGAACATGGGAGAGGGGGGAAAAAGTATCAGCAGCAATGAGAGGAAAACTAAGGAGTGTGTGGGGAAAAGGAAGGTAATACTTCTCCCAAGCATGTATCAGCATAACGGAACTTTAAAATATCAAAATAATAACTTGTAGCAATGTGTAGGAGTCTTTGGAAGCTCAAGAAAAGAACAAATTGTGTTGTGGTGATAAGACTGGATACTTGCTTAGAGACAGCACCAGCCAGCTGGCCAGTCTCTCACCCATGACTTTTATCTACTGATACTGAAAAGAATCTTCTCTTTTGATCTCGTTCTCTTACCGTCTTCTTTGGGGCAAATATTTTTTTCTAGTTGTACCTATTTTGGTACATTTTCCCATCTGTTTACTACCCTTTCCCTGAATTTATTCTGCAGAAACAGTCTGTTTATTCCTAGCTTTGGATTATCAGCTTTGAGCTGTTAAGTAATAGAAAAAGTGCTTTGGTTCACTTTGAGAATAATTTATGAAGATAGAGCTTTGTGGCTGCAATGCATCTGTGTGTTTCTCCTTGCATATACTATAATTCTGATAAGAACTAAAAGTAGAAACATTGCATGGGAGCACACTGAATTTAAAGTGAGATAGATTGGAGATTATTTGTAATTTTGAGGAAAACCAGGCCACCTTTCCTGCTCCCTTGTGCACCTGGCCAGCCTCTTGTACAGGTGTTTCACCAACTCATGTCTAGCCTGTCCCCAGTTTGGTGTGGAAAAAACTGGATAGTGAAGAGTTTGGCCTATGCAAGTAGCAGATGTACAAATCTGTAGTGGTGCATCTGTGATATAGGGGCTGTGAGAAAGACATCAGAGTTGTTTAATTTCTTACTGTGTTTTCTTAGTCAAGATGGAGTTTAGTATAAAGAGAAGCAAGGACAAACCAGTGCTATCTCTGGTGCTGAAAGCAGAGTTCTGCAGCCTCTCCTGGACATGGACAGAAAATCACACTGCTTTCATCTCCACCCGCTTGCTTGGGGGACCTGCAAACCAATTCATCTGCACTAGATATTCCCTGAATCACAGATCTGAGTTTGACACCTCAGCTGTAAAGCTTGGATCCAAATTCCCATCATTTCCTCTTGGCCCATTGAAGACATCAAGACTAGGGGTGAAGTCTTGGCCTAAGTTTATACATATGCTTGTTGAGTTTATCTGCAGATGTGGTCCTTGTTTACATCCTTTCCAGGACAGAAGACAAAGCTGGTGCAAGAATCTGTATGACTTTGTTACAATGACCTTTGCTTTGATCAAGGCACTGGAGCATCTCCCTTCTGAGAGAAGACTGAGGGAGCTGGGCCTGTTCAGCCTCAAGAAGGGACAACACATTGGGGACCTCATCAAATGTCTGTCAGTATCTGAGGGAGGGTGCCAAGAGGACAGAGCCAGGCTCTTCTCAGTGGTGCCAGTCAACAGGACAAGTGGCAATGGGCTGAAACTGATGCACAGGAAGTTCAGCTATGAGGAAAAATATTCCTGTGAAGTGATCAAGCACTGGAACAGAATGGCCAGAGGAGGTGTGGAGTGTCCCTCCCTGGAGATGCTCCAGAGCCATGTGGACACAATCCTGTGCTGTGTGCTTGAGCAGGGAGGTTGGACCCACTGTGGTCCCTTCCAGCCTGACCCATTCTGTGATGCTGTGATGCCTTTTCTTAGTTTGCTGAATGTGTGGCTGTGACGGGGAATCCTTGCTGTAGCAGGTTGTTTGCTTTTCAAGTCCTGACCATCGCATCAAGTTAATACCTAACTAAGAAGCGACAGCATTCCCAGTAATGACATGTCAGTTTGATGTCACTGGTGCTCTGTGAATAACTGATCTTGGGGTTTTGGTGCTGAACTGAAGAGATCAGAAGCAGTTAGAGACTGAAATGTTTAAAAGGTTTTGATCTTGTTATCTAAATTGAAAAACCTGTTTGTTTTATAAGGAATCCACATTAAGTACCCCAGTGCATGTAGGAGGAGGAGACCATATGCATGAAGAGAATATTGGCAGCATACTTGTGTCAAAAGCACAAGGAGTGTGGGAGATTTATACTCTGTTCCCTATTGCTGCAGAGATTCCACCTGTATTTCCCCCAGCCTACAATGATGCATAGATATTGTGCCTTTGGGGCTGGTGGGAAACACTGTCAAATTCTCTGTAAGATTTTATTGGAAGAAAGAGAAGAGCACAAATGCAAGTGCTTGGGAATGCCAACCATACCTGCTGCCTTTGGTTCAGACCCTGACATTAACTCACCACTGACCCATGGAGTCTTCAGCCAACTGAGATAGAAGAATAGTTTCTACCACACTGAATGTAATTAAATGGAAGTATTGCATCTCTACATCCAAAAAAGCTTCCCTTCTGTTCAGAACAATGTGGTGTATGCACCAGTTTAGGTGCTAATTGAAAATGTGGGGGTTTTTTTCTTCTTATTGGTATCAAGTGTTTGTGTCCCACTGAGGGATGAGTTGTGGAGTGTGTTTGATTCACAGAACACTGCTGCCTTCTGAACTGGTTCCCTGTAGTGAAAGCAGTAAAGTAAGGTGTTAAAAAAAAAAGGGAAAAAAAGAAGAATTGTGACAACAAAATGATGAAATCCTTTGAGAGGGAAGAAGGATGGTAGTCTGGACAGACCTTAAAAATTCCTCCTCTGCTGGAGGTCTGTTTGGAAATGTGTTCTAGCTGCAGGGAGCAAAACTATTAACCTATTTAGAAGCAGGCTCTGTACAGCTATATTAGCATCATCCCTCCTGCACAGCTTGCTGCTTGTCTTCCTTCTCTTAACAAAATGCACTTTATATGTGCACAGCTGAATTTTGTCTGGCTGCATTTCAGCTGGTGTAGACTGGAAGACAGCGAGTGGGTATAAAGTTGTGATAAAAGCCCAGGTCATCTCTGTCTGTGGTGAATCAGTGGGACATTTGTCTCTCTGCTGCAGGAGGGCGTTGACATCTCAGTTTCAGGATGACTGGGGAAGATATTTCAGTATCTGTGGTGAGTGAGTGAAATCTGTGACCAGAGTCCTGTTGTTAGCCAATAAAAACTGTTTCACCTTGCAGTTAGATGAAAATATTTTTAAAAGTCCATTTTATACGAGTTGTAGAAATCTGTCAATAGATGCTTGTCAAATCATCCTTCTGGAAACATTGTGTGCACAACAGAATTTTGCAGTTGCTGAGGGTTTTTTGGTGGTTTTGTCAAAATTAATAACATGAATTCTTTACATTCAGGAATCAGTTTGCTTTTCCAAACTGTGATCTGCAGTGTTGCAATAATAACTGATACCATGGACACAGTAACTTTCCAATCAAGGCACTCAAAGCTTGGTACAGTGTGGTTGTATTCCTGAAGATAAATTTCCTTATTTTTTCCCAATGTGGATGGAGTTTTTCGTGCTTGTGCTAGTAGGTGTGAACTGTTTTGAGTGACTGCCAAACAGTTATTCTTGATTCTTAGTGGTTTCCCCTGCACCTCACTGCAGGCTTGGAAATCTGATTTCGTGTAGCTGTTGCAGTAATATTGCTTTTGTCCATCTGTATAGCGTTGTGGTGTTTTTTAATTTTGCTACTTTTTCGCTTGCATAGTTTTTATCTATGCAGGGAAAAATAGAGGTGTAAATATAGCAGTTCAGGCTGGCATGTTTGTGCACACATGCTCTCAGCAAAAGAGCCTTCCTCTATGGATATTCATCAGTATTTACAATTATACCTCTATATTTCCACTGGTAGGTAGGAAATAATTTTGAGTCATGTTTACAGAATGAAGATTATGCATTTTTAAATTTGCATACTGGACTTTCTATTGGAAAAGCCTTAGGATCTGGCTTAAATGCTGGAGAAATTACATTAAGATTTTCATTACTTTAATTAGCTTAAGCTTCCAGTTAGAGCCTAAAAAGTTTAAATCATATTGTCCTAAATGCAGCATCTTTTACAGAAAAAGAACTTGAGTAAAGGGATATAGGCTGGGTGCTCAGGTGTTTGTACAGCACTGGATAGAGCCACATTTTGGATTTCTGTGTGGAGGGTTGTTTGATGGTGGCAGCATGTGAAATTCAAGCTAAGTAGAGCAAGGAAATGCCATACAGTTGTTAGTGTGAAATCTGACAAATAGAACAATTTTCTACCCTTGAGTGACTTAAAACCATTTGCAACCTTAATCCAAAAAGGCTCTGCTCAAAGCAGTGTTCTGCTCTAGAGATGAACAACAGCACAATAATCAGGCAGAAGTGCATG
>NW_005054434.1:1408686-1424605 GCF_000277835.1 Geospiza fortis | reverse complement strand
TTATATGGTGCAACAATCCAGAGGCTTTGGTTCTTCTGCCACCGATTCTGTAAATAATTTAATTTCTTTGAGCTTCATTTTTTCCCTTGTATAAAAAATGGAAATTATATTTTCCTTTGTTAAAGCCTTCATTGCCTTGGAGGCAGATTTATAACTGCAAAACATTGTTAATTATTATTGTTTACTTTTAATAATATGCGGTGAATTAATTACTCAGAAAATGAAAGAGAAGAAAGGAATACTTCCCATCTCACTTTTTTCTTTGCCCTTGATTTGGCTCTATTGCTAGGGCTCTCATCAACACCAGCCTGTCAGATCCACTGGTCTGGGAAGCCACTGTGTGGCATAGAGAGGTATGTGAAAACCAAGACTGGAGACTTCTTTCCCTTTTTAATAGGAGATGCTTAACAAGTGGATATAGACAGGAAATACAACATGATAAAAAGCATAAAATTCACTGGAATTTGGGGGAGGTTGCCCCTCCATTCATACAATTTTGAAATATCTTTCATGCTTGGTAGCATTAAGCAGATTAATTCAACCAGAGGGCAAAGAGGGATGAAGAACACCTCATAGATAAATTTCTTGTTCAGGTTCATTTACTATCACGATAAGAATTGGGTAGCAAAAAAACATTCTCTCAATCTGTCACTTGGTTGTTGCCCCTGTTCTCTGTAGCTCCTTATGGGCTCCCTCACATCCAGGCAGTGACTTCCCTTCCAGGTCCTTTTTCATTCCTCCCTGGCTGACTCTTACCTGACTGACATTTTTTCAGTTGCTGCTTCTGCCCAACAAAATCCAGCCAAGTACCTCAGCCAATTTCCTCATGATTCAAACACATTTTCCCAACACAGTTAATATCTCTGTGCATCCATTGCTGGGCAGCCATGAAGTTTAGGAGCTCCTAATCTTCCTCCCTTCTGTCCAAGTGCTGACCTGCAGTCAGCCTGGGTGCTGTTAAAGCTGCCTGGGAGAGTGCAGGGGGGACAAATTGTCTAAAAGAACCATTAAAGACAGTTCCTTCAATATGGGATGGTGGTGCATTGACAGGGTGGTGGCAAGGGAGCATATGTTAGGTGTTACTGTTCTGTTCTGTGGTTGGTGTGCTTGTCATCAAGTTCTGTTTTATCTTAACTTTCCTGAGATGCCAGTAGGCAATAATATCCAACTTCTTTGCTGTCACTGCATTCACACCTACACCAACTTCACTGCCACCCTAAACCACCACATTCTCAATTAAAATATGTTTCTGTAAGAGCTCAGTGATTTAAAAAAAAAAAGTATCTTCCCTAAAAATGAGATATCATAGCTAATTTCTAACATCAAGTGAAATTTTCATTTTGGTGGGTACATAAGCATAAAAAGAAAGCAAAATTCATGTTTGGTTTTGTGTGAATACTTCCTTATTCAAAACTGTTATGGTCTCTCTGATAAGCAGAGAGAGTGCAGGCAATTAAAACAAATTTTATAAATTTACTTGCAATTGAAACATGTATTGTCATCACGATCTCATTGATGCATTATGTGTATAAATTGGGGCAAACTCCTTGCTGGCTTGTACTGGGAGTTTTGAGATTTGCAGATGGTGTGAATCACCAGAGACTGCAAGCAGTGTTTTTATAGAACTTCAGTTTTATTAGGTGGAAAACACACACAAGTACTCTTCTCTCACCAGGAAAAAGCATGGCTAGGGCAGAGGCAGAACAAACTTCCTGCAGTGATTTGCAATGTGGATTCACAGGGAAAATTCCCCAAGACAGAAGGTAATGCAATATCCATTGTCCATTCAATCCCTGGCCTGTTTCTGCAGTAATTATAAAAAATGTTGCTAAACATGATGCACTTTTTCTTTTCCTCACAGGGCTTTGCAAGTCAACAGATAACTTGGTGTTTTGGGTTTTTTTCCTTCAAGTTCCTAGATAAATGTCAGATGGTCCTTATTCTCTGTCTATGAAGCTGTGTACAACACTAATGTTTACTAACAGAAATAAATCTCTCCATTTTGTGAGAGCCAGTCTCTAGTTTTCACGTTTCCATTTGGAAACATGTTTCCAAATTCTGTTCAGTACTGTGACCAGGGGCTGGTCATTTTACTTTGGAGCAGTGTGTTAATTGTGTGGCCTTTGCAGAGATTGGGTTGCTGATGTCCATGCACGTGCATGATTTGTAGTCTTGATTGCCACCCTCCATCAAATTAGATTGGATAGCTGAAAGATAATGAATGCTTTATAAAATACATTCATTTACAGGGGTGAAACTATGTCATTTCTTATGGAGTGCCCTGCCTGGGATCTATTTCATTATCTCAAGGTGAGATGAGATGAACTGCTCAGCTCAGGATGCTGTGAGTGTGGCAGGTTCTGAGGTGAAACAGCCCCTGAGAATGTCCAGGTGCTGTCCTAGAGCATTCAGCACCTCTGCTCAGCAGATGTGTGGGAATCAGTATTATTGGATTTGTGGGGTGCCCCGTGGCAGGAAGGAATGATGAATCTGACTCCATGTTCTCAGAAGGCTAATTTATTATTTTATGATACTATATTATGTTAAAGAATACTAAAGAATACAGAAAGGATACTTACAGAATGCTAAAAAGATAATAAAGAAAACTCGTGACTCTTTCCAGAGCCCTGACACAGCTTGGCCCTGATTGGCCAAAGAGTCAAAACAATTCACAGAAAACCAATGAAACAATCTCCAAACACACTCCAAAGGAGCAAAACACAAGAGAAGCAAATCAGATAATTATTGTTTTCCTTTTTCTCTGAGGTTTCTCAGCTTCCCAGGAGCAAAATCCCAGGCAAAGGGATTTTTCAGAAAATATGACAGTGACACAGGATGAGCTGCATCCAGCTCAAAAGGGAGCAGGCACGAGGTTGTTCTTCTTTCTGTGGTCAGAGCACTGCAGCTCCCCTGAGAGCACTGTGAAATACTTTGTGCAGACAAGTACTTGGTTATTTGGGGTTTGGATGGGAAAATGGCAGCTCCAGCCACTCAACGCCCCAGGCCATTAAACTGCCACAGAATGGGAGTTATAACTGAAAGAGGAAGATGTTTCCTAATTAATTATGCAAACTCTGCTGCAGCACAGCCCAGCTGTATTTTCAGTAATATAATGTATTTGTTGCACAGTTACTCAGTGTGTTGTGAGCAACTGCTACTCTTAAGAAACTACAGTTTTACTCAGTTGTGGTTTTAGATTTAGGACAAACCACATTGTAAGATCTAAAAGCAATGAAAAAACCCCAACACACCCCACTCCCAACAACAAAACAGAAGAAAACCATGCACCCAAAATGCTTTGGGAGTTTCTTTGTATTCCTCTAATTCTGAGCCTGCCTATGCTTTATAGTTTTTCACTGTAACTGAGAAATAGGAAACAGGAATGTGCTTTTTCATAAATTAAAATAGGTATTTTCATGTCATCACTAGACTTCTATTTCTGGAGATTTAACAAAATATAAAAATATTATGGAACTTTTTTTTGAATAAATTGAGGAGAACTTATTTTTGTCAGCCTCCTTCCAGAGAGACACTGAAACTTTCATTGAAGAAACTTTCCTCCAGTCATGTGTGCTTGAAACCAGACCTCAGTCTCTTTCAGGTGTAGCAGGAATGTCTCTTAACATTGTCATAACTTGCAGGCGTCTCAAAAGGTTTGTCTGTGAGACTGTTGTGTTTACACTTACTGGTTCTGTGAAAACCATGTGCTTAAATACCTGTCAGATGTGTTTCACTTACATGCAATGCAAGCATGACATAAATTATGTGCCAGCAAATAAAGAGTGGGAGTTTGGCTACAGAGCTGGGAATGCTGGTGAAGTTAAAAAAAAAAAGAGGAAAAAAAGAAAAATATAAGTAAACATAAATGTGCAGTATATTTGAGGCTAACCTCTTTTCCAACCTTCCTCCTTTCTGTAAGTGCTGATATCCAGCTGCAAAGAGACACCCAGTTCTGTGTGTCTGACTCACCTGTTCATGTGTAACCCTCTTAGCAGTTGCTCCAGCTGGAGGATATGAAGACCTGTCCAAGAAATATTAAATACAGAGGTGTCATGAGCCTTATTCTTCACAAATGTACTGCAATACCCCTCACAGCTTCTCTCAGTTGCTCTTTTACCATTGCAGATCTAATTCCTAACTTGGAAAGATGCTGCATCCGTAGGGAGAAATGCTTCACTTGTAATCACATTTTATAGTTCCCTTTGTGGTTTATTCTGCCACTTTGACTTGTCATAGTTGAATAAATTGAATTCTGTGGAGTTCTCTTGTAAAGTGCCACACTTTTGATTTTTAAATGTGTTTCAGTGGGATGAATGCAGCATTGGAGCAGGATGTGGAGCAGTGCTGAAATTCATGGATTGTAGCTCTGGGTTTTATTCTCGAGCCTCTCGCCATATTATTGTGATTCAAGAACAGGCCATTTTCAGGATTTCTTCTCCTGCCTTCCATCTCTGTTAGATGAATGTGTTTTGGCTATGCAGCAGGTCTGTGCTGACACCCAGCTGGTTCCTTTCTGAGCAGCCAGGCTGCAGGCACGCTGTTACACATCAAGGAATGGCTGTTGCACTCATCTGCTAATTACCAGACCTGCTGCCTTGTACTTCCATCATCTTTTATTAACAGCAGACACTTTAGGCTGTAAAGTGTCTAAAAAGGAATCAGTGTTTTAACATCTGTTTATGTGGTGCCTGTCAGGGAGCTTTCCTTCCTTGGGTGAAGCAAGACAAAAGCAGCAGAAAAGGTATTACTAGAATGCAAACACCAAGTTAAGAATGTGCTTTGAGATCTTTGAAGTGAAGTGTACTGAGGATTATTACCGCTGTTTTCTTTCCAAGAAAAGAGTCTTCCAAGAAAATGCTAGCTCTTCAATAGGTCTAACTGAAGATCTTCCAAGAAAATGCTATAAAACACTATTATTTTTATAGACAAATTGTCTGCTGTACTTTAAAAGCACCAGTGATTTCCAGGATGTCTCAATCCATCTGTTAATGGAGGAAACCGAAGGACCTGAGCAAAAGACATCTCTCCATTAATGAGGTCTGAAGTAAAAGTTCTAAAACCTGCCAGAATTTAGGAAGGGCATGTTTGCTCTAGAGTGCTTTGCCTTTTGAGGAGTGTGCTTGTTAATGAATAGCAGCTTAATGGTGAAGCTGATACTAATTCAGAATTGATATCTGAGGTAGGCTTAACAACTAATAAAAACCAGGATGTTTATGTACTAAACCTGGAACGTCATATCAGATGCATCTCTGTGTTGTAGGCAGCTAATGACTTTTTCCATCAAATATGGAGATGTATTCGTTTGTGAAGTAGTTTTATGTCATGTGGAAATCTGAAAAAAGAAATCTTGCTGATTTGAAGGAAGAAATATGGAAAGTAGCAGCACTGAAAAGGCTATAGATATGATTTTGCAGAGTGACAGATTAATGAGTTCTAGGTGTCATACGTAGGAGTATCCCATGTTTTGTTTTAACTACTTACTTCTAAAGGGAGTGTGTCAGGGAAGCTATTTTCCCATATTTTCCCTGGAAAGTGAGGAAGGCAGGGAGTGCATCTGATTAGTCCCTTAAGGAAAAGAAATGTTTGAAGGAGCATTCATTACAGGACTTGAAAAAATTGTTTTTCAGATAATTGCATTCGATGAGCTTCGGACAGACTTCAAGAGCCCCATCGACCAGTGCAACCCAGCCCATGCAGTGAGTACAGCCTGGGGGCTGGGGCTGCTCCAGAAACAGGGAGCACTGAGCTGTTGGTGAAGGATGAGTGTGGAAATGAACTGGGAGTCTCTTGTGAAGTCAGCTGTGGTTTGGAAAATTGATTTATTGGGCCAGTCTGAGGAAGCCAGATGGCAATTTTTATGTTAATGGCTTTCCTCTTTGCTGAAGGAGGCAGGAAAGTAATTTGGAAATTCAAAAACTGAAGAATGTCATGTGATGTTAATGCTTTCTTTTTCACCTTTTCATTCTGTGGCGCAAGTTTTCCTTTTTGAAACACTTTGCTTTCTCTGTGTTTGAGCATGGGATGATCACTTTCTCCCCTACTGCCTGTATCAATGAGCCAAAAACTTGAAAGAACCGGTTAAGAGCTGCATGCCTGGACCTCTCTGTCCCATGGTAGGCCTCTGGACTCTCCTGTGCTTTAGGAGTAAATATCATTTTCTGCTGCATCTGCTATAGGAGAGCATTAAGTGCCTTGGACTGTAAACTCAGTTTTAACTAATGAACCAGAAATGCAGCCTAGATTTAAGCATATCCAAATTCCTCTGTTAATTAAAGCTGTAATCTAGGGTGATTTAGCTGACTACAGCTGCACGTGCCAGTTTGTACCACTAGAACTGAGAGCAGAACTTGGCTCCCCATCACCTCACTGGGAATGACAATGATTATGGCAGGTGCTGAATTTGATCTCTACAGAGATCTGATTTTTAATTCACTTTATCTGTTTTTACTTCCTATCTGAGAACTACACACTGAATTTATATGTACCAAATTCCAGTAAATTGTTCACTTCTTAAAAGTTGAGATGCTCTATGGAGATAATCTCATTTTATTTTAAAATGGTAATGGAATTGGTCTCCATGATAAAAAAAAATTAACAAGACTCCAAAAAGAGGCACAGCATTTTTCTGTGGGCCTATCAAGTTGCCACTGCCCCACTGTCTTTCCAAAATGATACTTTTTTTAAAAAATGGCTTAAACTTGGGAGCAGAAAAGGAAAAAATCTATTTCTTTGGAGATTAGAATTAAATTTGCCACAACCTTGAGTTTTAAAACATTTGAAAAGCAGAAGGCTTAGGGAGAGTTGGCTTCTCACATTGTTATAGTACATTACCTGTTTAAAAACATTCATTGTTTGGAATATTTTGCCATATCTAAATGAAAATATCAGGTAATCTTCTGAGGACAGCAAGCCCACTCTGCCTTTTGCAGAGTAACTAACATTAAGTGGAGTCTTTCACAGTAACTCCAGTCAAGGGACTATGCAGTGAAATTTGGTTTTGCTGGTTAGCTTCTCATTATGAGCCATTGAAAAGAAAGCCTGAATTTCATTTGTCTTCTTTCTCTGAGTTGAGTTTTTAGAACACCTTTTGAGTCACAATGCTTAATTACAGTGATTCTCAGTATTTTTGAATGCATCTGTTGTTTAAAGTGGCATTTCTAGGCCATTTCAGATATTTTTCACTAATGTGTACTGTATTTGCAGGGTGCCCCAGTGAAGGAAGGAATGATGAATCTGACTCCATGTTCTCAGAACGCTAATATATTATTTTATGATACTATGTTATATTAAAGAATACTAAACTATAGTATACTAAAGAATACAGAAAGGATACTTACAGAAGGCTAAAAAGATAATAAGGAAAAACTTGTGACTCTGGAGAGAGTCCCGACACAGCTTGGCACTTGTTGGCCAAAGAGTCAAAACAATTCACACCAGAATCCGATTAAACAATCACCTGTGGGTAAACAATCGCCAAACACATTCCAAAGGAGCAAAACACAGGAGAAGCAAATCAGATAAAATTGTTCTCCTTTTTCTCTGAGGCTTTTCAACTTCCCAGGAGCAAAATCTTGGGTGAAGGGATTTTTCAGAAAATATGACAGTAACAAATGTGTTAAATTCTAGTATCATGTGTTCAGGCACCATCTTAGTGACAGAGAAAGAGCTGCCATGCAAACTTCATTGTTTTTCCCACTCAGGTTTATCTTGAAGCCAGAGGTTGGGTGCCTGAAAATGCAAGCCCAGGTCTCTGTGGTATCAACTGGCACAATTGGATAGAGTCACAAATGATGACTTAGAAGAGTTGCAGCCTCTGGCTGAAGGCTAACACAGGCTTGAATCCCCAGCTGATATTGTTACACCCAGTAACAAATGAGAAATAACTTACTGGCGCTTAGAAATGGGAAAATCATTGCGTTTGCAAGCAGTGGGTAAGAAGTGAATGCTGTCAATCCAGATTAATAACATGTGCTGCTTCACTGCAGCCATTAATTAAAACATTGACCCCTTGTAATTGTGATATATTGTCTTCATTTGTGACACCAGCTAATCTCCTGCCTTTCCCCCACTTTCTCTTGACAGAGGGAGAGGCTGAGGAATATTGAGCGGATTTGCTTCCTCCTGCGAAAGGTGAGCGTGAACCAGCCAAGGATTTGTGAAGTTTATGAGAATTAAAGCCATCCTGTGGCAATGTGCATTTATTTTCTCTTTGATCCTCGCACTCTGTTGATGGAAAACTGGGTTCAACTGAGAAGTGAATGTGAGGATGACCTTGTAAGGACAGAGCAAGACAAATTGTAAAAGGTTGACATAATAGAGGTTGTCTGCATAAAAACTGAACTTCAGAACATCAGCCCATTTATTTTGGAACGAGCTTTTCCAAGGTGGCAAGTCCTTTTACAGTTGCAGCTGGAGGTTCTTTTATAACCCTATTAAACTGCTGTTACTGTTGTAGTACAGGCTTTAAAAATACCCTTTCTTTTTGAACAGTGGCTTCGTATTTGACATGCTGAACATTTTTATTAGTTACGTATCTAATGGTCAAGGTTTCTGGTTGATGGAATAGAAAAGTTTGTAACAGTATGTGTTTCAGCTTGACACAGGTGAGATGCTGCCTGCCTCAGCTTCTGAGGCATTTGAAGGAGCTGATAGATTGTGGGTTACTTGTTTGTGGCTTCAAATAGGATTTTCATAAGCAATCTTTATTTTTCCTGACTGTGTCCCATTGAAGTAAAAATAATCACGGTTCCAAACTCTTTTATTCTATGTTCAAGTTTCTATACATTGTATTCTGCAGAATGGTAACAAAGCCACCTAAATCCTGCATTTTTCCTTAAAAAGGTCATCGCTGCCATGGGGACTGCTGAACACAACCTAATCAAGCTAAGACCTAAATTCAGATCGGATTTTAAGGAACATCATCCTCAGAGGTTTTGGGAAAGCCAGTGCTGGGGATTATCACTGTGGGCTGATCCAAAGGCATAACTGTGACTCCATGCAGAACCTATGGGCTGCCATCCTCTGCTCAGTCAGAACCTGAGTCCTGTCTGTTTGGCACCCCTGTGAGCATGTGGCTGCTGGGAGCCACATCTGAGTACTTCCTGAGCCTGGTTATGCCACTTGGGATACAAAAATAAGGGAAAATACTTATTACCAATAGCTTTCCACTTTATCAAACACGCAGCCAGCCAGTCTCAAGCTGTGTCCCAGTTTCTTGGACATAAAGCAACTGTTGAGTGGTAATGGTTTAATATATGTGAGCCCCATGGGAATGCCTTGCCTGCATCAATGTTTAATTTTTATTGCACATTGGCCTTGTTGTGAACGGCAAAATGGAGCGTTTTGGCTAATTGCAGACTCTGTATTCATAAGGGATTGGCTTGCTTCTGTTTCACTTAAATGGTTTGTTAATTCAGCCTCTTCTTCAAAGTTCTTTGGGGAGACATTTGTTTTAATTGAGAGATTATATGCAAGAAAAGGAGGGTGCAATAACTACAGAGATTTGTAGCCCTCAAATCTGACAACCGCTAAAAATAGCTGTGTTTTATGTAGCATAGAGGAAAATTGAGGAAGAACAGTAAAGAATAGAGTGCCAGCTATATTGATACAGGAAAATAGCTGTTAGGATTCTTCCAGCAAGTACTAAATATATCCTTCAATATTGTGTGGCTTTAGGGTCTGTTTCTATTTTTATGAAACAACAGCATACCTGTTTTGAAGTCAGGAAGTTCTTTTATAGGGCATTGAAAACAGTGGTATCTTGCTATTTTTGACATTAGAACTTAATGTTTAAGAGCTGATGTAAATTTGTTGTTTTAAAGAGGTTAGAGGTGGGCTATAAAAGTATGTTCAATTTCATTATTCACTGGTTTTGGAAGGGGTCCTTGGGAATTGTTAAATTGTTAAATATGTCATAGAAATCTGATTCCAGTGAGCAAAGACCTTTTTAAGGATGTGGTTTTGGGTTTATATCCAAAATACTTGGAGAAGTTTATTGAGAAACTGTGACCAGGTGTGTGATATTTCACCAGATATTATATATACTTAAGTAACTTATTTACATTTTCCAAAATAGAATGGAGGATGCAACTGTTCTGCAGCCAGGCATTTTCTGGTTTGGGGAAAATGTTTCTCTGTCATTAAAACAAGCAGGGTTTGTGTGAAACAGGTATGTATGGTGCTGGCATGTGACATGCAGGAACACATGGCTCCTTGTTTCTGCAGTGCTGTAGGATTGAATAAACCTAAATTTTCTGGTTACTGAAGAATGATTGATTCAGTATAAAGAAGCTATGAACATTTTACAGCCACAGTCAGGTCTCTCCTGCCCTGAAGTAAATGGGAAGAAGGCTTCTTTTCTCAACCCAGCCCCATGTGAGGTCCTCTCAGGCTGCAGGTGCCTGATTTTATTCAGTGCTGTGGGGTTTTCTGGGATGGATCTGTGTTCCTGTGGAATATCCCCTCATGCAGACACTGGTTCCATACAAGTGTTGGGTGATTCACACAGGACACACCAGGGTGAGCAAATGCTGTGGAGGCTTTTTTTCCTCTAAAGGGAGTTTTTTTTTTCCCCTAAGGATGTGATTCCATGGCTCCCTGCAGTGCTGTCCAGAGGACACAAGCTGGTGGTGGGTGGGAGCAGAGCAGTACAGAACAGCTCAGGCTTCTTGGGCTTATCAGCCCTGCTGAGGGGTGCCTGTGATGGGCCAAGATCTGCCTGTGAGGTCTACCATGACTTTTACAGTCAAATATTTTGGTGGGGCTGTTATAATATGTTCAGTTACTGATGACAGCGATATTATTTAATTGTAATTGCAGTTGTATTTCAAGAAATCTAGCCAACAGACTGATTCCTTATTTTTTAATTCCTAATTGATACTTACGTTAACATTAAGGACAATTAGGAATTTCCTAGATTAAAGTACAGTCAAATTCATTAATCAAGCACTGCAATAAAATTACTTTACCTTGGAGGAAATTTAAATTAAATTTTGATTAGGTTATGCATCATAATTTTGGAATTAATTCAATAAATCCTCACTAAGGAGGAGAGTTGATTGCTTCTTGCTCAGTGAACACATTTCAGATTTCAGTTTGCTCGTGCCAGACACTGCTCAACAATTTAAGTAACTCTTCTCCAATTATCAGCAAATATTTGTTTTTAAAGCCCATTAAGCTAAAGTAAGAATGATTTCTGAACATCAGAACTGGAACTTAGTGGGGAAGGAGTTGAGGTTGATCAGACTTTTACTCATTTTTCTGAAGTAGTGCAGCATTTTAATCAAGTTATGCCTAAAATTCCTAAAACTGCAAGTGTAAGAAAATACTGTACCAGAGCTCAATCCTTTTTCTTGATTTTATTTGGGGTTTTTTGGCTTTTACAAATCCTCAAGGGATGATGGGAAGAGAGTAAATTCAGCAAGAATTCTAACCACAGGCAAGGTGACATTAATCTCAAAGATGTTCCAGATGAACTTGAACTGTCTTGAAGAATACAAACACACAGACAAAAACCCCTGCAGGGACTGGGTTTGAATAACCCAACTCAGCCAGTTCAGCACCCCAGAACCAGCAGAAGTATAGCAGATAGTGAATCAGGAGCTGGGGTGTTTAAAACAAAACAAACCTAAAAATCTATTCGCCTAACATTTTTGAAGCAAGTTTAAATGTTTTAGTTAGGTGGTTGGGAAGTGCCAGTGCTTGGTCTGGTCTTGTGCTTCTGTCACTGTGGTTTCCAGTGGAGCTGGATCTGCTGTGGTAATGGTGGAAATGTATTCTGTATTCAGTAGTTCTGGTGTTTACAAGGTTCAATTCTGGTTTTTACCACTTTGCAAAAGTAAAAATAAATGTCTATTTAAAATTTATATTTCATTTTATATGTCCTAATACCTGTGATCGTTATGTTTTACTGTATTTACAGGTTTTGGTAAATAGCCAAAACCCACAGGACCTCAAAGAGTGATTGTAGAATTGCCATTCTATTCACACTGAGACAGTGTAAATAAAATGTAAAACCTAGTGAGTGTAATACAGAATTCCAGACACACACTGTCTGTACAGTTTTGTTTCAGTACATTTCAACATTTATATATTCTGTAAAAAAAGTTAATATTACTCACGTGTGTGCAAGTAACAGTAATCTAGAGACATCCAGAGCAAGCAGGAGCTTGAAGAGTTTTGGGTTAACACCACAGGTTCAGCTGTGGACAGAGCATTCTGAGGATGGAGATAAGGCCTGGCCCTGTGTCTGTGTCATTCACTGCTGTTTGTCAGCAGTGAATGCAGACTCCCAAAGTTTGGACAAAACCCCACAATATGTTCAGTGAAACATTACTGAGCTCCTTGGATCAGCTAACAGGGAAAGTTAGCTTTTAGGCTTTTCCTTAATAGCAGAAGAGGATTATTTGAGTACAGAGGTTCTTTTCCTTTATAGGTCTCTAAATATTATGTGAAATCAACCTTGTTAAAAAGATCTATCTTTCCTTTTTTACCCTTATCCAGCTGACTTTTTTTTTCTCCCATATTTTGGCTGGAGGACACTGACCAATACGCACTGGAGTGATTGCCATATAAAATATATTTTTTTTACTTGGACCCTGATAGGCTCCAGACCTTCACCTTCCAGTAGCTCCTAGCATTCCCTGCTTACAGCAGCTACAGTGGCCACTCTCCTTTGAGGAGTGTCAGGTGTCCCAGTAGCTCATTTCAACGACTGATCACATTCTTTTCTTCTTGATAAATTTGCTAGTTATTGCCCGGATCACTCTCTCTGTTGTTCTGCCTCATGGTCACTGGCAAGCCTGAGATAATGTGATGGATTTTAAGAGTGTGGGTTTGGGTCTGTCTGTTGATTGCTTCATCATGCATTTAGGGATTTATGGATGTGTAACTGTCTTTTACCCAGTCTGCAGGCTGATGGTCATTAGCAGAGCCCGTCTGTAAGCCTATAGCATGGCTCATTACAATGCTTAATGTGAGCTTATATAAGCAAATTTAGCAAATGTGATGCATAATCACAAGGAATTTTGAAAGTGGTGTATAACCATCCATACTGCAAGAAGGAATCACACTTTCTCCCTGGGCTGAGAAATCTCCTAAGTGGAAACTCCAGCAGCAAGACAATTAGTTTGTTGTGAAACTGGGAATAGCAGCAATGGTTTTACCTTGGTAGTGCTGTACATTTTTTACAACCTCAATAAATATGTTTTAATTCCTCATTAAGTTGGACTTAACAGAAAAAGAAAATGTTGCAGCATAGCCACACTTGGATAAGTCTGCAGGGTTAATATATCCCACGTTTCCTCTTACCTGGTAGTGGGCTAGTCTTTGAAGCTTAAGTGCTTGTGTTATCTAAGAGGAAAACAGAATTTTCAGTCTAATCATTAGGCATTTTTGGGCTGTGGAAATGGCAGTGATATTCTGTGTTACAGGAGAAAGAAGATGATGTTTCCAGAGTTCTGATAAACTGCTGCTCAAACAAAGATCACAAAAGAGAACAAAAAATGGCAGCGTGTGACATTTTTCCTGTTAGCAGCGATTGTTACAATGATGGAGCACATGAACTTTGTCCACTCTCATTAGAGACCAAAGAGTTCATCGTTGTGGCTGGCTTCTCAGTACATGTCATGTTTCTTGATGTATCTAATGCTCTCTCTTTTCACACCTCATCAATGTGATGACACTGCTGAGTTTTGAGTAATCTTCTGGGCAGCAGGAAAACTGTCAGGAGACCCTTCCCACAGAGTGACTGGGAACATAAACCCCAATCAAGAGACAATGTGGATATCTTCAGAAGAGTGAATATAAAATTCTGTGGGTAGAAAAAATACTGCAGATACCCAGGTTGTTATTCAGTGTCTCCCTGTGGCTCAGGGCAACACAGAAGGTTATACCCAGGCAGTCTATAAAACTATTTAAGTAAATACTATGTATTTTAAAGATTGTTTTTATAATCTCAAAAGCTTTTTTCTTTTCCTCCTCAATCTTTGCACTGCAATTTCAGTGGTTCAGAACAGAATTGAATGCTTTTGATTGGATCCCACTAGATAGTTTTGTCAGGATCTGAACTTGCTATTAACTGGCCTGATAAGCAATGTGAATCTGAAACAGATGTTCATTAATCCTTTTTTTACAGGTTTAAACATATGATCTGTTATTGGGACTACAGTGATATTATAAATTAACATTATCAGATGAAAACTTCATGTTTTAAAACTGTCTTAAGTCAAAAGGGTAGTTTTAGGCTGTTACACATTTGCCTTTCTGGAAGAAAATAATAATACAACTCTGCTTTTATTGTCTTTAGGTAGATGTTCTGTTGTCTTACATTTTGCCACTTTTTGAATTTTGCTTTCTGTTCTCTTAGTTGGATACTTTGATCTTTTAAATGTGTATTGAGAGATGACTTTCAGCAAGACTTGACTCTCCTTTTCTATTGTGTTTTTGTTGGTGTTTGTGTTACAGCAGTGCTTTTGGTCTCGGGTAAAGAGTAAAGCCTGATTATGCCAGATGCTACAAAAACCACATGGTAATAAATATGGAGAACATTTGTTTACACTCACCAGACATGTACACAACAGGAAAGGAAAGGTTGCACGGTTGTTCTGATGATAGAAATCTTGGTTTTGGAGATCTACTTGGTTTTCTTGTTTGCAGGCAGAGCTTGAATCTTTTCTTTTTAACCGACAGTAAAAATTTTCTTTCTGTTTTTGAGGGGTCTGATGATTTGTTGGTTCAGTAATTGCATGGGGTCTTGGATCTCTACAGTAGCTGTTCAAATCCAGCCCAGTTTGGAGTCAGACCCAAACTGCTGTGGTCACATTGATGTCAGATTGCTGGGAATGTAATTATCTGGTGTTGTATGCTTAGATGCTTGGGATGTTTGCTCTACAGAAATGCTAATGAACAGAGGCAATAAGATGAGCTAGATCTGTCAATATCACACTGAATATGAGCTACGTCCCTCTGCTATACATGCACACACAACATTAGCTTCCAAACTGCCACAGAAGAAGTTCCAGAGTTTGCATGTAGCCACTGGAATGAAGGATATTGCTGTTTCAGAGGCATAATTATACCTGCAGATTTTGAATGGTGTCAGCTTGCCCTGCTCTGCATATTCTGTCCATTAGGATTTGGACTGTGATTGCATCATGCTTCATAAAACTAAATTCATTGAAGTTCTCCATTGTTTGAAGTGCCCCAAAACTTTTTAAAATGCATTAGATTCTAAACATGTGTGAGAAACCTGAAACTGGTCTGTATTTCAGTACTCCACGCTTACTTGAAAGGTACTGCTAAACTTCTATTGCATGACAAAGCCAACTTTATTCTGGCCTTCAGAGTGGCTCTGACAAGATATTTTTACATTAGGAGAGAGTATTTTTTGCACTTCAAGGGTAAAATGTGAAGTTAGCTAAAAATGTATTAGTACACGATTTTGAGTTTATGAAAATCATGACTTATGGTGGAGTTCTTTTTAGACAACCTTCACACAGCATCTCTCACTAGTCAAAAGAGGCAGGAGATAAATTCTAAATCTTCTGTTCATGTAAACAGTGAGGCTGTCCTTAGGTTGTACAAGGGAAAGAAAGAAAGAAGAATTATGACAGGAGAAGTGGAGATACAAGAAAAGCAAGTAAAATATTTGTAGCTGAAGTATGACACACTTTCACTTGCTCTGTGTTGGTTTAATTGTTTTCTGCAGCTTGCCTAAATGAGGAGGGAGTTAATATATTCACAGTGATTCACACTTGGTAGAGGTTTTGTTTGCACCAGAAGGATGAAGGACATAATGATTTTCCCTGAATCTTGTAATAGATTTCCAGGCCTTCAGTACCTTTGTTACCAAGCTGCCTTTTTCAATTCTGCACTCTGACAGAAAATTCAGCACAGATAATCTAAAAGCTTCCCTCTTTCC
>NW_005054434.1:1388018-1408656 GCF_000277835.1 Geospiza fortis | reverse complement strand
TCTTTCCCTCTTTTAACTCTTTTCTGCCTACTTATTTGTTATCTATGAAGTGTGGAATGGGATAAAATTGGGCATTCCCTATTCAGTTAGTCTTTTGGGCACCCACATAGTTTGAATTTCATCAGAAAGGATGGAACTTGGCACAGAAGCTATTTTGCAGAACTGATAATAGAATTGGGATCAAAGAGCTGGCAGTATTTATATTTTGTACACAAATTATCCCATAAATTTTGCTTGACTAGAGATAGTACATCTCTTCTTCACACTTTCTGTTTTATTTTAAAGAGGTTGTATTCATATGTACTAAAAAAAGTATTACTATTGCAGTAAAAATACTGAATATAATCCCTTTTGTCCTTTCTTTCGATACAGTATCATATCTGGAAAGAAAGTCCTTAAAATAGGACTAAAGAACTGAGAGGAAGTGTAGTATTTCTGGCAGGCAATTCATTCACTACTGACACTCATTGATTAAGTGAATTGTGCCAACACTATTTTTAGTCAATTTTACAAGTTCCTGAATTCAGCACTTTTGAAAAGTTAGAACATAACAATTGTTATTTTTAGCAATAATTGCCTAAGGATGTCTGTGTGCTTACCTAGGGATAATGAGAAGATAGATCCTGCTGTGTCTGCCAGGTGCTCATAGCAGGGGGAGCTTGTAATGGGAGAAGTTAGGAAAACTATTGCAAGAGTGAAGAGTTCAAACTTGTGACTCAGTCACAGTTTGGTCCTTATTCCTCTTCTGCTCCAGGGGGGAAGTAGGATTTGCCAGAGTGATGCCTGATGAAAACTGGAATATCCTTTGAAGGGAGATATTCACAGTGTTGCTACTCATGAAAATATTTCTGTATGAAACTATTTCAGCTTAACTAACTATATTTTGCTACTAATCTCATCTCTAAGTGTTTAGTCAATAATCAAAGTGCCAAACAAAGTGTCACTCTGTAACTGATGACCTCTTGCTCTACAATTCAGCTTCTCCCAGTCCTCTTCTAGAGGGTTTGTAAACATAAGTCCTTGCAGTGGGAGAACATCGCAAGTAACAGTGGAATAAGCTGAAGATGCAGCAAAAATGTAGATGAGTAATCTTGTCTGTGCTGTCCTCCTGAGAGCAGTGTACTTCTCAGCCACTTGGGGTGATGCAATTTATGCATCTGTTCCTCAGAGCTGTGTTGAAATATTGGCAGCATTTGACTTGCTAATGGCCTATATTTGCTCTAATTCAGTATGCAATAAAGTAAGTATTTGCATTTTAATAAAATGAAGGAAGTTAAACCAGAGGTCACTGTTATGTTTGGCAGAATGTTCAGTGTGGCTTTAAGTTGGGATCACACCCTATAAAGCCACTGTGCAATTACAAAAAGCAGTATAATTCCTGAATGTAGAGCACAATGATTCCACCCCATACCTGTTTATGGATGCAGAGTTTTTTTCTGCTGAGAGTTAAATGTCCCGCCTTGCATCTCAGTGCTGGTGTTTTCTATAGAGCTGTTGTAGTGCCAGGGAGGGAAATGTCTTGGCCACGTCTGCACTGCACCAAATCTGCTTCCTGGGACTGCCGCTCTTCACACACCCGATGTGGAAACAGCCCTTTAGCGAACACTTCATTTCCAGCATTTATGGAAGTGTCAATCTTGGGCAGACCCCCAGGAGAAGGCCTGAGGGCCTTTCCTGAGCCCTGCAGATGGCTGAACTTCATTTTGATCATCCCTGAGGTTTGTGCATTCATAGCCCTGCCTGTGAACCGGGGGTTGGTTTTGTAGCTCCTAACGAGCAGCTGCTGTGCTAATTGCCGTTCTCCCCACTTTTGGGGGAGCAGACAAAGGCGGCAGGAGCTCTTGGAGCAGCCCAGCTGCAGGGTGTCCTGGCTGCTTGTGCCTGAAATACCAAAGTGAGGTAGGGCAAGGAGAGGTTTATTACCCTGTTTTCTGCCAGCACTGTGGAAATCAGAGGAGTTGGCGCTCCGGGGTTGCTAACCCAGCTTCTGTTGCTGGTTCGGAATTAGCGTTAGAAAAAGGAAGGTCATAAAGATGTCTCCTGATCCCTGCTGAGTGGAAAAGAACAGTTTGCAGAGGAGATGCACTTGTAAGATCACAGCACATCTGCCCTAATGACATGCCTGCCAAGGATGGGGCACTTCTTGGATTGTGCTGGTGCCCTGCAGACCTTTCAGTCTTTTTTTAAATCCGTTTCATAACCTTTTTACCTGTTGTCTGCTGTGACCTTCCACGGGCTCTGCAATACCAAAAATATTTATGGATACTCCTGTGTGTCCTGTAAAGACCTGATTCTCATCTTTCACTCCTGTTAAAGTTATTACTGGTCTTAAAAAAAAGCTTAAATATTCTAGTCAGAAACTAGCTCCAGTGGAATATATAGAATTGAATAGAATTATCCCCATGTTGCAGAAGAGAGAGAGAGACAATGAGAAGTGAAATGATAGGCCTAAATATAAATGTGTTTAGTAGCTGAGATGGAAAGAGCATCCAGAAATCTTGTCTTTTAATATTAGATCTTGTACTCTGTCACAGATGGATAAGGAGTGAGAATAGTAATTAGGCTCTTTGTGTTACTCATTTCATTGTCTGGTGTTTGTGCTGTGGAGTGACTTATGTTCACATCCACTTAAGAGAAATGTTTAAAGAAATTCCAATAGCTCTTTGGAATAATTAAATTACCTTCACAAAGCACTGGCTTTTTGCTGCTTTGTTTCATTGTGATCCTGAGCAGAGAGTAGAGGGGTGAAAACAGATATTATATCCCTTTTTTTTTTTAATTTGTGCTCTCAAACATTTTGTTTGTAACATTAAGTCTTGCATGTGTGTGCTGCTCCTCTCCCCCAGATAAAATGTAAAGCTGCATACATGAATTTAGTATGTTCAACTGCATGTTGTCCTTTTGATGATCTGGAATCCATTTCCCAAGTCTTTTCTTCTGAACTGCATGCACAAATCTACCTACCAAACCTCTAAATACTTCTAGAGGTTTGCATAACATGGTTTTGAATTACTTAAAATGGTTTTGTTACACGTTTGTGTTATAACAATTTGATGCTACTGAATTAGCAACTAGCAAACAGTCTGTAGAGACACAAGCAAGTGTGGATTTTAACAGGAGAATTGAAATAAATTGGACCTGAATATTTGGACAGAAAACCTTAGTATATTTACTGTGACAGTATTGTATTGGCTCTAGGGCAGCCTTTCAGAAGAGTTTTTGGAAGTCAAGTAGCCCAAATCATTTAAAGTAGATTAGAAGGTTACACTAGAAAAGTGGGAAGACTTCTTGTATTTCAAGAGTAAAATTTAGTGTTTCGTCTGTTTGATCAGAGCAAGCAGTATGTTTAAAACTGTTAGAATTATTAAGATGTATGGTCTGTGTATTTAAATTACACATAGTTGACCCTTCTTCTTTGGTTTGTGCAGCAGCAGGAGGAAACAGATGATTTGTTTCAGAGTATGTACATTCCACATACACACACAGTCTGGGCTAAGGCACATGCTGCTACTATTTTTTTGTGTGGTTTTGCTTTCTTTTTTTCCCTTTCTTGCACTACACTTCTGATTTTTCTGGTCTGTGCTGTTCAGTTAGGGGAATTTTGGAGTCATTAAATAATCTCCCTTTGATCTCACAGTGTCTTTAACTCAGCTGACACTCCCCAGTAACCCAGGTTAGCTCTGGCAGGCTCTGTAGGGATGGGCTTTAAAGTGCTATTGAAATAACTCCCGTGTCCTGAAAACCTTGGGTACACCTCCACCCCCTCTTTCCCCTGCTATTGATGAGGACTGATTCTGTCAGCTTTTTTGAGGGATGTGGTGGAAAAAAGCAGCAAATGAGCCCCATAGTGACAAGCTGCAGCCCTCCTCTAGTGCAGGCAGATGCAATAGCAATAACCACGCAATAAAGCAGTGTGCACTTAGATCAGACCTCATCTGGGGCCTGTGATTCCACACATGCATGATGCTTGAAATTTTCTGTTGCTTTCAGGTGGATGGAAAGGGGCTGGTGTGATTTTAAGGCGAACAACTTGTTTGAACTGGGGTAATCACCAGAAGGAGATTCAACCCCCACTTCTCTGCAGGATTTTCCTGCCATCTGTAGGAGGAGAAGGCAGGCATTAAGAGAGGAAGTTTTTTCAGCCTCTAACAGTGTAATGAAGAGTCTCAGAAGCTCTGGTAGGGTAGAGAGTGTAATGGCTGGCAATTTCTGGGTACAGTGTAAAATCTGTGGTTCGGTGTGGAGGTTGACAGGCACAGATGGAGACTGATGGAGACTCTTGGGTGTTTTGGGGACGGAACAGCAATTCTGTGAGAATTATTATTATTAGTGTGGAGCACTCAGGAGCATTGGTCTAAGCAAAGTGCTGGAAAGAAGCATCTTGACAATTCAGTGTCTTAAGAGTGAGAAAACTGTTTGAGATTTGTGAAATTTAATAGCACTGATGAAGGGATATTATTATTCCTGCCATAATATCTTCCCAGTTCTGTTTTCTATGAGGTATTTTATGGGCCCTGTTCACTGGTGAGACAAACTGTAAGAGTCATTCCATGTAAAAATGATACAGTGTCCTGTAAAATCAAAATTACATTTGAGAAGGAGGTATCCATCTGTAATAAACAGAATAAGGAGGAAAGATACAAACAGAAAAAGACAGGTTTATCTTTTGTGTAAGAACAACAGAACAGATTTAGGAAATGGGAAACAGAATAACTTCATTTAGGACTGAGCTTCTCTAAAGAGGTCTTTGTATTCCTATAAACAGAAAGAAGCTGCTGATAGGTGCTTAAATTCAGTGCTTTTTTCCTGCTGTTTAGTTCAGCCAAACCTAGGTGTCTGTCCATAGCAAAACCTGCTTTATTTTCTATGGAATTACAGAAGGATCAATCTCCATGTGCAGTGTGTGTGTACTACTTCATATGAGAATGAATTCTTGTGGTGAGATGGTAATGAGCATGATACCCACCTAAGGTTTTACATTTTAAATGTGAGTGATAAATTGTGAATCAGGGTTTACTGATGTGGACATTTACTTAACTATACAGTTATATCAGAACAAAACTAACAAAGTTACAGTGGTTTCTTTTTCCCTTGCTTATGTTGTAGCAAAAGGCATTTCTGATTAGCAGCTTTTTTTTTTTTTTTTTTTTTTTTTTTTTTTTTTTTTTGTGTAGAAGCTGACTTCCTTTTCAGGCTTTCCTGTGGTTTTCCACAGTGAAATATCAGCCATCTGAATTTCTGGTGGTAAATTTGTGGTGCTATTTGAGTTTGGGCCTCAAAGTGACCAAGTTGCCTCCCTTAAGAGTTGTGCTGCTATGCCAGTTTCTCCTTCTCCGCCATGTTTCATAACCATCACAAGCTTTATCTTGAGCTGTGTCAGAAAGCAGAGGTCGTTATTTGAATCGGGATGTTCCTGGTTCAAAATAGAAGTGTACTATTTATATCCTAACATGTTTACCATCTGACAGCTTCCTATGCTCTCACAGGAATGAATTAAAGACATTGGTTTAGTTCCTGTTGCAGTTATCTGTATCACTGAAGTTGCTTTTCAGTTGAGTACCTCAGCAGGAGCTACAAGGATTGACTGCTGCTTGTTTCTCAGCCAGCTTTCTTCTCTCCAGGAGCTGAATCCCACGTTTGCTAAAGTTGATTTCAAGTTTTCATTGTTTTCAGAGGATATAGTGTCAAATTGTAGGATGATTCTTAGAGTCAGGAACTGAGGCAGTGTTTTATTTTAGTTATTTACTTGACCTCATAAGCCTTGCTGTTAGTTAGTGCCTTTCTATACTTATGCTTCCAAGTCTCTCACCTCCTTTTAGATTTGGTCTCTGAAGTACATCAGCTGAATGTAACTGGCTTTGCAGGCTGGGCTTTGTTTGCTTCTTTGCAGGAATTCTCTCCAGAAAAACTGATTAGCAATGATCCCTACTTATTTATGTCTACAGGAAAATACCACTCCAAGAAAAGGTTGAAGAGACATCAATGACCCTTTTACTGTTCTACCAAAAGTATAGATAGATTTAATTTACACCAGAAATTGTGACTGGAAAGTGAGCCTACTTCTGAGAGTCCTCAGCTTCCTTTGCTTCCTTTCTAATTTCACTGCAGATTTTTGGTTTGTTTTTCAAGCTCTGCATAAATATTCACCGTGGGTTTCCTTCCCTGTTATTACCAGCCAGCCCACTGATCAGGCACCAGGGTTGCAGTCTAGCTAAGTTTGTGTATTGTGTTGGAAACAGCAATCAAATATGTGAAAATGAATGTAATATGCTTTTGAGTGTTGTGATGTTCAGTGGGCAGATGTACATCATGAAGACCTTTCTTGTCTACAATTTGTTATGAAGATGAATCATTCTTTGGGGAAAGGTTATAGTCATGTTGTAAATCACATTCTCAAACTGAAAAAAAAAAAAAGATCCAGCAGTGATAAATAAGTACCATCTGGAATCTGAAGTATATAATTGTATTATGATTTCTCATCCACATAAAATAAGCCCTTGAGAATGTTTAAGTTGAAGGCACAGTAACGGAGATGCCCAAATCTGTTAAGTTCTTCAAGTGCTGAAGTGAAATGCATTAGAACAGTATGTGCCATGTAAGGTGGAAAGACTCCTAGAGCCAAGATGATGGAATTCCTTGCAGCACAGCTCTATATGGGAGTAGTTATTTGGGAAAACTGTGTAGTAAATTTTACCTTGTTTTTTTAAAAAAAATAGGGCTCACTTTAATTATTTGACATATGATAATGAATTGTCATCAAAAAAAGCCCCCAAATGCTTTTTGTGATTTGATTTTGGTTGATGTATCTCCAAGATGAAGCAGTGGATGCAGATGAGTTTTGCATGAGTTTGTCTAGTTTTGAGAAATATGCACTGCTGGAAATTAGTCTTTTCTGTGACTTGAAGAAAAGAAACAGAGATTTCTGAGAAAAGACATGGGAAGAAAACAAGAGAAGAAAGACAGCTAAGAAATGAGAAAGCAGTGAAGAAAGCAAAGTGCCTTTTGAAATAACTACTCTGAATCAACATCACATACATTTCTGCTTCTGCCAGCTGCCCACTCATTTTCTCTTTTAATAGAAAGAATCGTCATGGTTCTGAAACAACGAGTGTAGGGAGCCTTGGATTTTCTTAGGAAGTGAGTTTCCTGTCTTAGTGGGTTTGTGCTTGCAAGACTGACTTGCTAATGGATTTGATCTCTTTATGGTGTATATAACATATCAAAATGGTAGAAGCAGCACTTTGTTTTTCCAGAGACACTGCTCCAATGTAGGAGCAAAACTTCAGGAATAGCCTTGTTTCCTTTCTGAATGCTTCAGTAATAAAACTTCATTCTTCGAAAACTCTTTTACTGGCATTCATTTAGTCTCAAAATGCTTTTGTGAGGGAGGCATTAATATCATGTACGTTTTGTAGACATAGATCTGGAACACCAGATGAGACAGTAAGTGATTTGTCCCACGTCTTGGAGTACAAACTTGGGTAGAGCCTTTACAAACGTGGCCCCGGGTCCTGTGCTCCTTGCTCAAAGCCACGCTCTCTGCCAGTTGAGGTGTGTCTAGGGACAGACACACAGGACACTTGCAAGACTTGCAGAGTTGATTTGTTTCTGAAAAACTACCTAGGTGACTAAAATCAAAGAGGTGTTTGTTTTACTGACTTCTGTTCTTTCTGCTCCTTTCCTTTTAGCTGGTGCTGCCGGAGTACTCCATCCACAGTCTTTTCTGCATCATGTTTTTATGTGCTCAGGAGTGGCTCACGCTGGGGCTAAATGTTCCTTTGCTTTTTTATCACTTATGGAGGTAAGCCCTTCTTTTATATGCTGGCTGCTTGTTAGCCTTGCTAGTCAGCTCAGCCCACATGCAGGTTTTGTGAACAATGAAGGACAGTGATAGGGGTGGAGATGAGCATCTCTTGCCTAGAGGCTCTTGCCTATAAGCCACTGAAACTTACATTTCCAGAGAAAAAGGATTTTTTTTCATGATTTAGAATAGCTGAGGAAAACATATGATAATACAATGTGGCTTTCAGTTACTTGGATGAATATTCTGAAGGGTGTCAGGATGCACTCATCACAAGTGAAAACATGGAAGTGAAATAGGCTGGAATGTGAATGTGGAGCTTAGTGAAGCTCTAAATACTTCACAGATGTGGAGTTGCAAGACAGTTCATATCTGAAAGAGTTTGGACCTCTTCATTCAGCCCTAGCAAGGAAACCTTTCCATTGTAGTTGTGAAACAGACTGGGAAGGTTGACAGATTTTTGTGTCTCATCCTCTTTGGCAGCTTTTGGATATTTTTTTTTCAGTGTAAAGTAAGTTTTTTCTTTCTGTACAGTAGGGAATTTCTGTTCTGCAAGGGAATCCTCTTTTAGAGACTCATGGAGTAGGGATTGGAGTAGATGAAGAGCTGTTTCTTCACACTGCCCATATGAAGAAGTGGGGAGTTCCCACTCTGGACCTCTAAATTGTGTTTATATTCACTGAGGGGCTTCCAGAACTTATCACATAAGACCTGCTGTTGTTTTCCAGGCAGGCAATGCAGCTGCTGCTGCTGCATCTCCCTCTGCATTCTAGTGGAGGATCAGCCTTCTGTTGCTTCTGAAAATAACCAAGAGACATCAGTTTTTGTGATTGTCAGTCTGGAGACTTCCCTAGTTCTGCATTTTCACAATGTTTGTAAAAGCACAGATGATTTTTGTCTATCAGGGTCTCTTTGTGTTACAAAGGTACATATGGTAGCAGAAGAATAATTCTGTAAAGAAGTCAAAATCATCATCTCAACCAGGAACTAAAAGGCAGTAGCTTTTTTACTTTTCTTTTCTGCAAAAGCTTGGTGGTAATGCAGAGTCATATGATCAAGTGTATTATTCAGAAATTAGAGTGCCAGTATAGTTCTCAGAAAGCTAAATTAGATGAGCTACAAGTGCTTTTCTCTCTATTGTTCTGCTGCAATGAAAATGATAATGTTTTATGCTGCTCTTTTGCTAAGGGTTAACAACCCTTAGTGTGACAATGAGACTCATTAAAAAAATTTCTAAAAACAACTTTTTTCTTTCCAAAGGGAAAATGGTCAGATTCTATGTAATGATATCAACCTTTGGAGAAAACTTCTAATTTTTTTTTTTCTATGATTCTTCATATGCTTTGCTATAGATACTGCATAATTACTCCTGCTTTAACCACAGGCAGGTTTGGGTTCATTGTGTAAAGTTCTGCACAGAACCATGGGAAGACACTGTGTAATATCTTCATCCAAATTGAGAGAATTAAGCAAAATTCCACCTGTGGCTGTCCATAAAAGAACTTGCAATCTTATTAGAGGTTGTAAGTGGATGTGACTAACATTGGAAGGGAGAAAGGCAAAGTTACTTTGAGAACATCTCCTTTGAAAGTTTGCTGCTGGTCGCTTGCTTGGTGTTTTTATATCTTCCTGTCTGTCTATCCATCTGTAAGCAATCAGCAATCTTCTGCTTACTTTGTCAAAGCAGCAGAAATAATAATATTTCCTCTGATTTGTGCTGATCTTTGTTGAGGACTTCTCTTTTTTTTGTTTTTGCTTTTGCTTTTTACTGCAAACTACCTGAGACAAAAGCTCCTTTGCCAAAAAAAGTTCTTCTGTCATGATTTTCTCACTCAGTCATTGCTGAGAATCATTAGAAATTTGTCCTGTGTAAGAAGAAAAATATTTTTTGAAGAAAATTATTTGGGTGATAAATTCTTAAGCAGTGCCACATGTAGAAAACATTGGTCAGCCACTTCTTATATTGCTCCATATTGGCTTTTTTCCTTTTCAGAGTTGGAGGAACTTAGCTACCAGCTGGTTGGGACTGTCACCTTTCATCATGTCTGAAATCAGTTGTGTAGGTGCAGTAAAAGACCCATAATTCTTCCTCTTCTCTGTGATCACAAACCACCATATATTGTCACTCACAATGTGTGAGTTATGAGTGGATAAGCCAGAAATAACTCTGTAGGAAGGGGAAATGTTTTGATCTGAAGAATTAATAGACCGCAGAAAATCCACATCCATTAATTGCTTGGTTCTGTAAGAAAGGAGTGCTTAGACTAGCATCCTGATTTTTACAATGTCTGGAAATAGAGACTTGGCAAAGAAAGGGGAGTTCCTGCGATGTCATGGAAGATGGTAGTCAGGTGTGTGTCTGCACATACTTAATACAGATTACTAGAGAATCATTCCAGGTGTCTTCTCCTGCTCTTTCAGGTATTTTCGTTGCCCAGCAGACAGCTCAGAGCTGGCCTATGATCCACCTGCAGTCATGAACGCAGACACCTTGAGTTACTGCCAGAAAGAGGCCTGGTGTAAGCTGGCCTTCTACCTCCTTTCCTTCTTCTACTATCTCTACTGGTGAGTCTGGCCATTCCACTAAGAGAACAGTAGCTGCTTTTCATTTCATTTGTGGAATCGCATTTAGGAATGAGTGGAACCAGTTGGAAAATTTCCTTAGTCTCATAAAAGGTTGCTTCTGCTGTTGATTGAGGGAAGCACTCCTGCTGACTGCTGGCACTTCAGTACAGAATATTTAGTGTTTACCTAAGGCCTGAGCCAGGTCCCAGCACCAACCAAAGGAAATAACCTTTGCTTCTCTGTATGATCTTTTGGGATGGTAAAATTGTGAATGTTGGGCTAATGGCATTACGTCAAATAAAAAACTAAAATTCCTTATGATTCAAGAGGATCATATGAAAAATACTATACCTTTGGTATAGTAATACTCAAGATGGTAAATAAATGGGTAGGTAGATGTTGGGTGGGAACATGGGATGCACCATGCCCCTAGTCATTCCTACAGGTTCCCTTTCATGACAGGGCAAAGCCTGTGCATGATCCAAACCCCTAAATAAAGTAAATTCATGGAGATATGCACACCAATTGGGCATTGTCCCCCTGCCCCTTTCAGCTGTCACATGTCCTCAGTGCACAGGCACAAATGCCCGGTGCAAAAATATGTCAGGATCATTTAAGGTAAGGCCTTGCCAGGATCCCAGTGTAATCACATCATAAAAACTACGGGACAACAAACTCTAACACATTTTAAATGGAGGTGATGCTGTAGCTGTCTATCTTCTACTCCTTCCTCCATGATGTATTTGCATGGAGTTGCCTCTTCAAGCCAGTCTTGCATGTAGTCATCCTTCTGCAAGGCAGAGGTGTGCTGGTGGAAGAAAAGTGTGTTTTTCTCCTCTGATTATTAGTGTCTGACCTGTTCTGCTGTTCACCACATCTTGAGGAGTCACTGCTGCACGTTGTTTTTTCTCAATATTCCTTTTAAATGCTATTGAGCTTTGTGGGAAAAAAGCATTTTTTAACTCCACGTTTTTGTGTTGGGATCAAAGTCAGCTCAGCAGTGTGGTGTAGCATTTCTCCTGAGACTTTACTGCTGTGCAGCTTCCTCTGAGCCCTTCAATCTAAAACATGGCCACCATCCAAAATCCACTGCCTGGTGCTAGATAAAATAGTATAAATTACAGACATTTTTTCAATGCTTTCCTGGGTATTGGCAGAATTAGAATTGCAGCAAAATGGAGCTGTGGCCATATATACTGTTTTCTCTGCTTTTCAGAGTTGCATTTAATATGTATGGATTCAGTCCAGCTGGTGGCTGCATTTTATGTTTCTTCTAGTGCACAGAGTTTTTTTCCAAAGGAATCAAAACAATGCAATTTCATGGAAAACCTTGCCTGCCCTGCCGAGAGTTGCTGGTTGAAGTTTGAAAGATCAAACACGCTAAAGCAAAATGGTTTTGTTTCTTTGCTGTTCAAATCCAGACATCAGACTGAGCTTTAAAAAGCTCAAACACAGCTTGTGGTGCAGTAGGATGTGGATAATGAATTTGTTATTTCTTGAGTGCCTTTTGATACCCATCTTGAATGCACCATAATTAAGATGCTTTAGAGAGATAGAAGGAATGCAAAGGAAAGCACAGGCCATTACAGCCAGACCTGAGGATCAGACAGCAAAGGGTCATAAAAATCAAAGTGCTCTGCATGCTTCAAAGGGATACTTTCATATTGTGTCTTTCTTTTACATTCAGCATGATCTACACTCTGGTGAGCTCTTAACTGAAAGATCATCACTAAGGACTGAAAACAACAAAGGCTGGAGGTGCAAGGATGAGTGAACCAAGGGATGCATGATTAAAAACAGCAAAGAGGAAGACCTTGAACCCAAGCAGTAAATATGGTACATGAAAGAGAGATCCAGCAAAGAGAAGCAGAATACCATGGGAGAATGGCTGAGTTAATTCTGTTTGTCTCCTGTTTCTCAATGTATTGCAGCAAATGATTTTCAAAACCCAAGCAAACAAAAAAAAAATTGCAACAATGTGGGCCAAATTATACAACTATTCACCTTTCCAGGGATAATGCTGCTTGGTTTGGTGGATTCATTAAAACTTTAATGCCTGTAGTTCCTGCTGTCTTCCAGGAAGCAACATTCCTTTTCTTAAGGACTATTCTGGACTGAGGAAGCACAGGACAAGATGATCTTACACAGAAAGAAGATCTGTACAGCATTCTGAAAACAAGCAGTGAGTGGACTTTGGATGGATATGTGACTGAGCTGCAGGGCTGTTCTCATGACACCAATCAAACAGGGATGTCAAGTCTCATGGAACTGCTTCACTGGTTTTGGTTTGTTGGGTTTTTTTTCCCCACCAAAACAAAATACCAAAAGAATTTGCAGTTTCAGTATTCTATATTCTAACTATGTGCTATTCCTGCAGATGAACATCCAATATATTTCTGTACTTCATTTGTGATGCACCAACACCATTCAGTGAGATGTAGAAATACATTGGGTTTAACCTAATCAGGCCAAGCACTTATCAGAATAGTGTTCCTCTGACTGAAAAAAAAACCCCAAACCAGGTAAAAGCTGCATATATTTAAAGAGGATTGTAACATAGCTATTATATTCATCACAATGCTGGATAGCAAATACTGGACCAGCTAATTGTGGTCTGTAATTCTGTTTTGCAGTTTTACTTCTGCTGTAAAATTTAAGCTGGAACAAATACACAAAATGTCTTTGTCTTTTATGAGGTTCCTATTGAAAGATGTTCAGTTTTTTATAATTTAAAGGTTTTAAAATTTTGTCATAGAATTCTCATTCGAATTCATTTATATGGGCTGCATATCTTTATACATATATATGTATATACAAATACATATCTACATAAATACTCACAATCTATTTACATTTTAGGTCCATCTGTTTGACAGGTCAAAGGCATCAAGTGTCCAGAACTGCTGCTAAATATATTTCAGTGCTGATCCAGGTGAACCCAGACTCATTCCCTCAAAGTCACTGGTGCTGTGGGTAGTAGCAAGGCTGTAAACTCGAGACTAACACCAGAGCCTTCACAGACACTGCTTAGCTCTTGCATAAGGTGGGTTTCTACCAGAGATTGGCAGAGAACAGTGTGGAGAGGCCCATCTGTCCCCTGGCTTGTTCACAGCTGGTGCTGTTAGCGGGATCTCACAGATCACCACCTTTGGTCTGGCTATTGAGGGCCAGCAGACTGATCCTGTACCAAGCTCTGAGGTGTTTCTAGGCTGGGCACAGCAGCTCATGCAGTCTCACCATGGCTGCTGAGTCATCCCATGTCTGGCATGTTCCCTGTGGAGCTGGAGTTACTGTGTGCCTGCAGTGCCAGGACTCACTCTGGTTTGGTCTGTGCAGTAGCAAAATTAAATCCTGTTAACCAGCAAAGCACAGTGGCTGCATGATAACTCTGCTCCTGGACCATGCCAGCTCCCAAATCCTACCTGGGTATTGCTTGGAATGGGGCTAGCTGGCCTGTGCAAGCATTATTCTGGGATCATTCTAACAATATTTATATGAAGTTGTCCCAAGGGCTGACATACTTTAATTTACAGTAGTTTGTTTTTATTGGATGCATTTTATGTTCGTACAATGTAGTATACCCAGTTCTAGAAGCATAAGGCTGCCAAATCAGATGTTGAGAAGCTGATTTGGACTCTGATGGTTCATAGGTTTGGATTGCACCCACCACAGAGGTGGCTGAACTGCTCTTGAAATCACACTGACTCTGCTGGCAATACAGATATGTTCTCTTGGAATGAGCCTGAGCTAAGGAACTTCACTGCACCATTACAGAGCTAACTGATGGAGCTCTGCTGCAGAGGAATAATTAATGCACAACCCATGAAAATGATGTTTGGCTGTAACTGAATTTCATCTCTGCATCCTGACTAAATCATCTAGTTCTACAGCAGTATAGGAACCAGATTCACAGGAACAAGTCACAGTGAATAACTTCTAGATGTCTTGCTACCTCATAAAACTTTCATCTCTGAGCTCTGAGCAGGTGACTGAATCGTTCCATGCATCTTCTAGGATTTCATGGGAGATGAAAAGAAATTACTTCAGGTTCCCTATATTCCAAATACATGCTTTCAAGTCAGTTTCATTGAAAGGCTTGGAATTTTGTGAGGTTGGATGGATAAAAGTATGATGGCTTCTTGCCTAATCCACACAGTTTTCAGATGCTGAGGTTCAGGGATGAGCTGGACTGGTAGGAGGTCAATTATTTTCCCGCAGGGCTGAGTAGAAGCTCTGTGAGTTTTTGTAACTGGCCTTGGGCTGTAATTCTTGACTTTGCACAAAAAGCAGTTGTTTATGTGGGTCTTCTGAATGTAGCCTCAGGGGACTTCAAGGACTGCAGTGGGTATGCTTGGTCATTTGAAAGAGGTTCTCTATTGCAGGCAACTTCATCAACACACTTACCAAGCTCCACTGGAAAGCAGAACACTTCATTTGGTCCTACTACTGCTTTGAGTGAGTGTTTCCAGGATTTCACTGCTCTGGTACTTGAATTTTTTTTTTTTTTTGCGTTTTCAGAATAAATTTATTCTTAGATAATTTATTCCACTTGCTTTTGAGCCAACATTAGCCTAAGTACGCTTTCTCTCATGCTGCTTAAGATTTCAATATATAGAGAAAGAAGTCCTTTTCACCCTCCATTCTGTTAAAAGTGAGCTGTCTCCTGTCCTCCCATAGAAAACTCTATTCTCCATGTCTTCTTTAAAGGGTTTCTCTGTTGTCTTTCCAGTCAAATTAATCTTTCTTAAGAGTGAATAATCACAGCTGTTCAGAGTATTCTGGAGAGTGTTTTACTCTAATTAGTCCTTGTTGTGAGTGGACAATGAAAGCTAACAGTCTCCGTTTTTTCCAATAATACTTATTCAAAAAAGTAATCACACAGCTCTCAATAGCATTTTGTGTCTCTTTGATATAAATCTTAAAGCTGATGGAAAAACTGATTATGTTCACTTTAATTGAATTTAGTCTGCAGAGCCAGGAGTTGGACTTGATGATTCTTGTGGGTCCCTTCCAGCTCAGGAGATTCTGTGATTCTGCTTTAACCAAAGCCAGGGAAGAATAGAAAAGAATACTGTGATCTTTGGTCACAAGGAAGTGTCTTGCCCACGTCACACTTTTGAGGGAGAAATAATCAGTGCTATCCTTTTTGTCTCCAGTTCCTCATTGTTGGTTAGCGGAGGCTGGAGATTTCCTCTGCAAGCCTCCTTTCTTCCTGTCTCTTTTCCCAGAGGGCTGAATGTCATTATTTAGGAGCAGAGTTCTCTTCTCTCACAGAGAGAAGAATCTTCTGGGATTTATTTGATGATAAATCCCAGAAGACACAAGAAAACACATCATCACCCTTTGCTCCTTCAGGAGCAGATGTGAAATGAACATGTTCTTAAATGAGTATTCATTTTCCTCAGCTCCACTATCTGTGAAGTGAAAGAGGTGATACATACCTTGTGAACTCTTCCCATACATGTTGTACTCTTTTTTTTTTTTCTTTTTCCAGTAACTGTTGAATCTGCTTAAAAGAAAAAGGTAAGAGGTGGAAAAAAATGGGAGAGGAGACTTGGATGAGCTGCTTACCAAAGAGGCATCTACACAGTGTGCTGGCCTTTAGCTGCCTGTTCCTGGAAGGGATGAAAGGCAAGGTCTCCTATTTATAGTCAGGTAATTGCAGTGATGCTGAATAAAATTGTTGCTGCTCTGACTGTTTCAGTTTCAAGTACAGCAAATCAGTGCTGATAGCAGAATGCTTCGCCTACAAATAATTAACTGTACTTAAGCTGTCAGAAATGTTTTTCCATCTGCTTCCTTGAGCCATATTCTTCCTTTTGCACTAAGCCCCTCGAAGAGAAAGAAAAAGTTCTTCAACCTACACCTTACAGAAACTGCTCTGAGGTTGTTATGATCTGGCAATGCTGTTGGGGTCATGAGTAATCCTACATTGTTAGCAAGGGTATTATCAATCTGTTGTTTTCCCTTTCTCCATTCCATCTCCACACAGGTATTTTTGCCAAAAAAAAAAAAAAAAAGAAAAAAAAAAGAAAAATCACAGTGCATGATCCAAAATCCTTGAATTTACTGGAGGTAAATTATTATTTGTTTTTTTTCCATTTAATGCCCATTCCCTCTACGTGGGGAATAGGTTCACGCTGGAAAGTCTCTAGGCTTTTGTTGGTAGGATTCTTTAGATCTTGATACCACATCCATTAAACTGAATAATGTTAATGGAAAGGGAACCTGCATTTTTGAGGGATAAGGGCAAAATTTCAGTGCTCATGCTAAGCTACCGCAGAAAGTTATACCAACTAGGTAAAAATCTGGCTACATGGAAGTTAATGGAAATCATGCCTTCTGTTTCATGTGAGCCCCACTTAACACTGCACAATTTATACCAAGAGGTTGGTGGAAATTAAAAATACAAGAGAACCCAAACAAATACACTAAGTTTAGTTCATCAAAAATGTTATTGGATGTTAGATAAAGCTTGAGTTGCTACAAATAGAGCCGGAGATGAAAAGGTCAAAAGAAACCAAGAGTTGAGTTTTTTATTCTTTGGGAAGCAACAAATACTAGGTTGCCATCCATGCTCCACTGAACTTTACATTGGTGATCTCAGTCCAGATTCCTGCTCTGGTGAGTTTTTCCATCATCCATTGCTCATGAACACATTGTTCTGATTTATTTTTGTTCTGCTCAGTAACACAGTTGCAGGTGGGAAGGAGGGAAAATTCTCCCATGAAATACAATATTCCCCTTCTTTTCTCCCAGAAAACATGTGAACATGCTGTAACAAAATTCTGATGATGTGTTTCAGTGATACACCTCAACCAAAGAATGAAGTTCTTTGCTGCAGACAATATTCTGATGCAATTTAATAAGCCACAGGTCTAGAAATATTTTTTTAGTGCTTACACACTTGAATTAGTTATTTTATTACTTCTAATTTTGCTGGCCAACTTCCCATGTAACAGAAAATATGCTTCTGTGACCCAAGTCCATGAATTTTAGTGAAGTCAGACTCTCAGTAAAATTCTGAGGAATGTAACGTGCTTTTTAATTTTTTTTTCCTAATAATGAAACCCCATATTTGAGTACTGCATTATGGCAACAGAATAAAGCATTAAAAGCCAAAATACCTTGTTTAGTCTAAATCTCAAAGAGATGTTGCTCCTTTTTCCCTATAAATTATCCCTAATATCACCAGTCTCCTGACAGACCTGAAGAAATTTGCCTGTCCCACTGTTCTGGCAGTTTCAGTGTTTTTAAACAGATTTTCAGCCACTGATCATCAGTGTGAAACGCTGACTGGAAAAAACAACTTTTACAGAGCACCCCAAGAAATATGGAAACATTTTAAATAGCACAGAAGTCATCCAGTCTTATGGAATGGCTCTCACCTGTGCATAGTAAAGTACCAAGCACTTAACAGTGCAAGTAAAACATGGTACAAGTCTTGTAGAACAAGCAAAGCAGGATTTCTCTGTGTTTTATGAGCTCTTGGGAGATGGAGGCATTTCTCTCTCTGAGTAGTGCCTGGTACTGCACAGCTGAAATCAGGAATTACTCATCTAGATTGTATTATAATCCTAAATAATGAATACTTTTTCTCATGGGAGGAAACAATGGAATTCAGTGGAATTAGTCAAAATGCATTTGATCCACTGCCACCGAGATGGGTACCTGACCTGGGCTGGTGCTGTGCCTCAGGGCCTACTGACAAACTGAAGTGTGCTTCACCCTCTTAATGCAGGTGTGCTGTAATTTGATGCTGCCAGAAAGCACTAAAATGTAAAGAATAGTGATCAAAACTGCTCCCCATGTCAGTATTTTGCACCCTTCTAATTCATTTTGGCTTCACCCATTTATCCTCTTTCTTTATTCCCCACTGGATCCTGTTTCATGCATTTTTCAGTGCTGCATTTACAGCAAACCCAGTGGAAGCTCAGACTAAAAAACAGTGGCACTGGTTCTAATCCAAATCCTTCATCTGCTTGTGGACATTTATTTGAGAATAAAATTATTCTAGTTTGGTTGTAACTAGGTACAAATAGAAATTAGCCATTTTGATAGGCATCCTTTCATCCTGGAAAATGAATAAAGCCTCATTCCTACAGGAGTTTGATGTTTAAATGTGCAACAGCACAAATTTGTTACTAGCCTAGATCAGCAGCATAGAGTTGCCTCAATCTGGCAAAGGATGATAAATTTTTGTAGGCTGCAGAGCAGCAGAGCTGTGTTCACAGGGGGAACATGTCCCATTTACAGGCTGGTGTCACCTTCCATGGTGTGGAGTTGTGCAGGTTGCTGGGGGGCATTTGGCCTGTTTTAACCCCTTGTTTCATCCACTACAGATTATATCACCCTTGGATTTTGTCACCTAACATTTTGGTTCTAGATCCTCAAATTCAGCCCTGAAGCAGGCTTTTTTAAATACATATTGATATATGTTTATATTGTCTAAGACATTGCATGAGATGAACTCTAAAGGAATATAAAGTGGGTTTTATATCCCCTTTATTGTCTGTTTATAGGCTTTTAAATACTTTAGTATTTAATTATGTGCTCCTTGATATGCACATACCCACACAGGCCATCTAAAAGCTGAATAAATTCTTGTCTGTTAATATAATGAACAAAGGAAGTGCTCTTCTGTTATCTTTGTGTTTTATCTGCAACATAAAGCATGTCCAAACAGTAACATCACTTATGGGGTTATACTAAACACAAAAAGGAAGCTGTATTTCTAACATGTTAATTTAGAACACATTTTTGACAAGGGCTGCTGACAGGTTCAGAGTTGCTGCTGTGGGGTCATTGTAAGCCATGCCACCTCAGGTCATCTGAGAGCCTTTTCTCAAGGGATGTCAAAGATATTCCCTGAATGTGCTCTTTCTCTGACTTTTTGGCCTTGAAAACCTAGATGCAGTTAGCAAGGTCTGCAGGAGGAAACAAAAGCTGATCAGTCCTGCCTGTCACCCAGAGCACTGCCATAATCCCAGCAGCATGCAATGCTTTGGCTTTGAATATCTGAATATCTGTGGAGGAATCTGTTGTATTTTCTAGCATGTGTTTGCCTGATGAGAGCAGCCAGTGCCCCTTCATGTCAATTATTAAACAAGATTGTTAAGTTGTATTGGAAAATGTGACTCATTCTTTCAAAACCTGTTGCCTTTAAGTAGAAGCAGTATTTATCCTCCAAAAGCTTCCTGAAGTGCTAGTGGCAGCAGCAGAATTTTAATGTACCCTCTCTCATTCATCATTTGAAGTCTACAACAACAAGCAATGAATCTTTGATGAACCTTGTCACGCTTCCTTTGGATTTTAATAGCAGTTTTATAAGCTTCAAAGAAGTTCAGAAGTAATTTGCTATGACTGTATCTACTTATTATTAATCTATGAGCACTCAGCCCAGCACTGGTACATCACCAGATTAGAAAGTCTTGCCCCTGTGTTTCTGGTGTAAATGAAAACCTATGTACCATATATTACAAGTATATTTTCCAGAGAAATCCCAATAAAAGCTGCCAGAGCACAGAGATCCCTTTAAATATATGTATATATATGTAATAAATCTATTGATAGTATCTAGAGACAATCTCTTATCCAGGAGCACTGGGAGCAATTATGAATTGATGATGCTTCTTTCCATTGGATTGCAGGGCTCTGTTTTCTCTCTGCAGCATGTTTTGACACCCATGAAACACACTTCCATGTAGATAAGAGTGATTATCACACTGCAGATAAGAGTTCAGATTTTATCAGAGATAAAGAGTGTGTTCTCAAATGAGGACATTACTTTTGTCATTTCTTGTTTTGTCATCCTGTTTTTGTGCCTTGCTGTGCTAGAGGGTAGAGTCAGAACTACTGAGCACTCAAAGACCTGGAAATTTGTTTACTGTTGAGACAACCTTTGCAGTCACCAGCATTGTTGGCTACAAAAATAACCTGTCCTTTTAAAAGAAGTTTGTCCTGAGACTTTATGACTTGTAGAAACTCTGGATATAGTTTCTCTGCAGAATTAAGGCACATCAGCATGGCTGTTTCAAGCCTTTCAAAAAGACAGAGCAAGCGATCTACAATAGATTCCTGGCGCTGTGCAAAGCCCAAACGGAGCAGAGCTGCTTTGCCACGTCCTTGCCAATGACTGAGGGCCATGTGCTCTTGGTTGGACTCCATCCTGCCTTGCTGATTCTGGCTGCTGGAATGGTTCCCAAGGGGGAGCTGCTGGCCAGGCTGAGATCAGCTCTCTTACCCTGTTAAATGATGGGCTACTCTGCCAGT
>NW_005054434.1:1354003-1387985 GCF_000277835.1 Geospiza fortis | reverse complement strand
ATCAAAGGGATAGAGCAACACTGGAGAGATGCAGCAAAAATATATGTGTTGTTTAGTGGATTTCTGCTGGTTGGTGGTGAGGCTACAGGCTCCTTAAATCCTCTCAGGGCAGGCAGGTATTTATCAATTCTACCCAAATACGAATATTTCAGTTTCAGTCACTGATTACTTAAGACTTTATGTGCAGAGATGAATATATCAGGGAAACTTCTTCATCAATAGTGGGTGAAAGAGATGACCAAATGATACTGGGAGTGTTATGTCCTCTTCTAAGCCTGACTTTGAGTCTGCAGTTTCTCCAGAATGTTCAGAAAACTCTCACAGGTCGGTCTTTGTAATCTGGCAGTGAGATTGGCAAGACTGAAGATGCTGGTGTATCACCTTTACAATATGCATTATCAATTCTGTGATGAATAACAACATCTTTTGTTAGTGAGGAATACCAGAATTCTGTGTGCTTCTACACCTATTTTTGTATGTCTCATCTCTCTTTCTCTGATGCCACAGCTGCATATATTTTTAGCTGGGGTGATATGAGCAACATTTTTGAATTCTCTGTGTTACTCATTGTTCTACTTCACATGCAACTGTGTGTGGTTTTCTTTTTTTTTTTTTTATATTTAAATTGCAGCTGTCATGCAGGAGTCTTCCCTGAGCTCTCCAACTCTGATAGCCAGTTGGGCAGATACCCAGCTGGGCAGATTGAACTGAGACTGGTCCAGCTGGACCAATTCCTTACTTGGATTTGGAATCCAAAACAGCTACTTTTAAAACTGAAATACCTTGCAATCTCTGCTCTGGCCTCTGATTCTGCAGAAGCAGACAAGTACACCCCCAAATGGAAATATTGCTCATCCCAATTTCTTAAGCCAGGAGAGGCAGATTTGTAAGAGGGAGAGGAGGGGAGAGAGGGAACACAGAAGTGGATGAAGAAAATTAACCCTGGAGGGAAGCAGGACAGTATGACAAAAGCAAAACATCTGCTCTTCCCAAACAGCCAGTTCTGTTCCTCCAATCTGAGGAGGCTGCTGTGTTTTAATAATCAATGTCATGGGTAGGTGGTCATCTGAACAGGCCCACCAAACCCTTTTGGGGGTAGATTTCTTGTGTCATTTCTGCAAATGTGAGGAGCAGATGAACTATTGTACTCTGACAGCTCAGTGTGTGATGGTGGCCAAGTGGCCTAAAATTTCTATGCTGCTGTTATTTCATCCCTGCCATGGAGATTAAAATGCAGTCTCTTGACACCACATTGTCAGGTTTATCTATAGTTTGTAAAAGAATTTGAATGCATCAAGTGTGGCACATTTCACTAATAAAAGAAATCCTTTTCTAATGAGGAGAGGCAGCATATTTTAATATTTCAAATACTTGACAGGGGACCTTCGGTTTATTTCTGATTACCCTAGTGACTTATTGTCAATGAGGCATCACTTCATTTTTAAGAGCACTGATTTTCGCCTCTCTCCAAATTTGGTTGAGTGTTGAAACATCCTGCTTTGTAATGCATAAGGAAATTTCCAGATGGAGAATACCAGAGAGGAAAGCACATTATCACAGCTCACAAGTGCTGTGTACCCTTCAGAGGATTTTGAATGGTTAACAAATTGCATATCTTCTTATGAAAACTGCCTTGGCAGCAGAAGTCTTAAAAATGGCACTGTGAAAATGATGGCATTGTTTATAAGAAATTGTAAGTCCTTATTTGCATAATAGCCCAGCAAGTTCATCTGCTCAGATCCTGCTTGCAAGAAAACCAGTGCATTTTGTTGGTGCTCTGAGCAGTCCACAGCCACATGGGTTGTGCCACAGGGCAAGGAAGTTTTCCAAGTCTGAGTGCAGGATGGCTCCCAGGGTTATAATGCTTGGCTGGCTGTTCTGAGTTACCTCATTTTATTCACGTTCATCAAACAAAGGGGGAGACAAAGACCCTCTGTAAAACAGTGCTCCTGTAATTCTGGTTGGGGAAATCAATTCCCTGGAGGATCTGAGAATGAAAACTCACATAACCAATATTGGTGCCTGACAAGTGATCAGTCATCTCAATTACCAAAGTGCACTTTTTGCTCTCAGCAGCACAGCAGGTTGAGTTCTGACTTACAGAAACAATTTTTTGTAGTGGATCAAAAATCCATTAATTTTCATTTGGAGTATTTAATTTATTAGGTGAGTTAGGCTTGCACAGTGGTGTAGCAATTCCATTATATTTCTTGCTTTAAAAAATGCAGTTAAAAACAAAAAGCCCACGACATACTGGCTATTTATTATGCTATCAGAAAGTTTGGCTTAACTCTTGACAAGTCCATAAGGAGATGTTCTAGTTCTGTTCTCTGAATTTTGAACTGCAGCTCCCAGGGTGGGACTGGGTCCTTCTCACCAGTGATGTGCTAAATCATGAATTTCCAGAGCTCTTTAAAATCCTAGGGTAAAGAACATAATTGAGTTAAAGTTGATTTGGTTTGGATTTTGTTTATTGTAGGAATTGCAAGTCCCTTCCTAACTCCATAGCAGCAAATATTTCAAAGGCAATATCTATAAACTTTTACTATCTTATATTTTTCTCTGAAATAGTTGTAAGAGTAGAATTACTCTTAATTTTCTACATTAAATTTACTGTCTGAGCCCAAGCTGTGATGGATCCCAAACAACTCAATTTTATATCTCTGTTCTCAGACAAAACAATTTTGGTTTCACAATGAGATTGAACTCTTCATTGGGTTATTTGTAATTTGAGAATATTCTGCTCAGGTCCTAATTTGTCTTTCTTGTTTCCAAGTTCCTTCCAGTCATTTCAAGAGGGAAAGGTTTATAAACACTTGCTAGAGACAAAAGGTAAAATGTTAGTTTCTGCTTATAAATTTAAAAGATATGCTGTTCTTGAAAACGTTTTTCTCTACTTTTCTCTGTTGCTTTCGTAGTATCTTGGGGAAAATATGCTGGCTCATCTTCACATAGGAGTTGATGATTAGCCTGATGTAGCCAAAGGACAGTTTCACTTCCCTGCTGTTTTTATTGCCTCTAAGAAGCTTGGGAAAGGCAAAAGGAAGAAGCTGTACTGCTAAAACCACTGAAAATAGGGAAAAAAGGTAAAAAACACACACGCACAAAAGAACCCCCAAACACAAAAAAGCTATAAATGCTCTGCTAAACCTGATAAAACATGCTAAAACCCACTAAAACATCAAAAATGGCTTGAAACACCAGAACCCACCATGTGCTGTACAAGACTTCACAGAATCTCAGGGCCTTCCAGCTTGTGTTGGTGTTGTCCCAGAGATGGGACACACAGGAGCAGTGCTGCTCTCTGCTGCATCACACACTGGGTCTCATCCCTGCTTCATGATGGAGATTCAAGAAGTCACAGGGGTGAAGGACAAACTCTGAATTTCAAACTGTGTCCCTCCAACTTCTTTAAAAATTCCACCTTACTGCTGAAACATTTGCTGCCTGCTTGAGGACTGTGATGATCCAGGTCCCTCATCCCAGGAAGTGCTGACATTTGGCATGCTGGGCATTGGACAGCAGGTAGTGGAGGAGCTGAACGAGGCCATCAGCTTTCCCCTGAGCTATCACTATCACTCCATCACTATCAGCTATCCACTAAGCACATCAAACATTCTCAGGGAGATTTAAAGAATAATGGCACCATTTGCTTAATTACTTGCATAGTTAGCTGATTGTTTTGACAGTAAAATTACTTTAATTTAGACATCTGATCACACAGGACATGATTTTTTTTTTACCTTTTTAAATTCATCACTTCTTGCCCTGCCACTATTCCATTCTATGCTCCCATGGAGTTTAATCCTCATGTCTCTGAAATATTAAAACCACTTGAGGCACAAGGTCAATGTTTCCATGCACACAGTGAATACTAAATCAGATGCTGTTCTTCATATTCCAGACTGAGGCTTCCAGGAGGAGGAGGGATCAGGAAACCTTTCAAGTGCTTCACTAACATTGACAGCTTTATTATTATGTAAATCAAATAAGAGGAAACATGTTTAACAAAACATCAGAGTTTGCTGGGGTTTTTTTATTATTTAGGAAATAACACGTATGAAATGGAATTTAAGTTTGTGGTCTGTATTAAGTGGATGCCTAAATACAGGGAGTTAACTGTTAGATAGAACACTTGTGTGAATGGCAAAATCTGTACACAAACCAACATGTGCAACAGACTGTGACTTATTTCTTGGCATGTAAAGCTGCCTAAGTGGAATTCAGAGTTGCCTGGCAAGGGTCAGCAGTTGCTGCTTCCAAGAGCTGCTGTCTCACTTATGTATTACCACAACAGCTGAGTAGAACTCATAAATATTTGGTGGGTCTTCATATTGTCTCACTGAACTAGAAGGACCTGGTGATCAAGGCATTTATTCAGCATCTGTGCTCTGGAATCAGGAGGAAAGAGTAAAGGTGGGGAGAGAAGCAGGCAGGTACTCAGGCAAAATTAATTGATGGAAGAGGGGCAAAAATCCACTTGACAATGGAGAGGGGCAGACGGGTAGCAAGGGGAATTTGAAATGATAAACAAATCTGTTCTGTCTGTCCATTATATATGTTTCTCACTGCTCATCTGAGTTCCAAGAAAGCACAATTCTAAGTGTGGAGACTGGGAAGATTGCAATTATTCAGAGCACAGGAGCGAAATAATCGTGCCGAGTGCTGAACTGGAGTTTGCTCATTTCAAATTCTAATCAGACCTGTGCATGGCACAGAATAAATGATAATTATGAGCACTGCAGGAGCTTGTTGCTGTCATGACTGAAGTCTGATCATTCTGTATCTGTTATTTAATTAAATTTGCTTATAAATCCCACATTATGTGACATCAAAGATAAGACCCAAAGTTGTTCTTTTAATCCATCAAAAATTCTAGGCCCAAACTGCTCTGTCATGCTTTCTTCCCTGGAAAAACCAGCTAGTAGCTAAATCTGTTATTTTTATTGTAACAGCCTGCTCCTTTCAAACTCATTCATGCATTGAAGCCAAGGGCTGGGTATTCCACGGTGACTTAAACTTTGACTTGTTTTTATTAAGTGTAACGGGTCTGATTAGCTATTTATGGAGGCAATCATACAGCCACTGGTGCAGAGCGTCTGAATACCTGCAACAGGACCAAAATTATCAGGACTTCCAGCCTTAGGGGATTGTGTTTCTGATTTCAGGTTTAGCAGCTCGGAGGCTGTACAGAAATCATGCAGGCACAAGCTCCTCACAAGTTCTTTCCCTGCTTGAGAAGGATCTGTAGATGGAAGTTTGGGGCAGAAGAACAGTTCAGAGAACCAAATGAGGCTCAGCTCTGCCACTGCTCAGACTTGGGCCTCTGGTTTTTTTGTTTTTTTTTTTTTTTTACTATTCTTTTTTCTTCCTTTGTTTTTGTGTTAATTAATTTCAACATAACTCGAATTTTACATAAAGAATTAAAGGGACTCAGCGGTGAAAGTGGTCACTTCTTTGAGGGGTTTGTGCTTCTGTGCATCAGTGACCACTAGATGCTACCATTTCTTACCTTCTTGAGGAGAAGACTTAACATCCTAGATTTTCCTTTTGTTAAAAATGCAGAATTATGTTCCTAGAGGCAGTGTTGAGCCAACTAATTTACCTTTTGCATATTATTGTTCTTTTTGCCCAGACTGACTTAGAATTGTTTTATTCTTCTTGCAGTTTTGATATCTTTTTCCCCACCACAAAATGCAATCAACTGATGATGTTTATATGGCTTGATAAAACTCCCCGTTTTTTTTCTTTTACCAGCAGAATAGATCCTGACACATAAACTAATTGAAACTAGCTTTACATAATGGTCATTTGTCATAGAAACTATTTCCTAATATTAATCACAGGATGGTTTGTATTGGAATGGACCTTTAAGATCATCCATTTCCAGCCTCCCTGCCATGGGCAGGACCACTTTTTCCTAGACCAGGTTGCTCAGAGCCCCATCCAGCCTGGCCTTGAACACTTCCAGGGATGGGGCATCCACAGCTTCTCTGGGAAACCTGTTCCAATGCCTCACCTTCCTCCCAGCAAAGAATTTCATCCTGATATCTCACCTGAACCTACCTTCTTTCAGTTTAAAAATATTCCCCTTATCCTGTTCCTAAGTCCAGGTCTGCAGTTCCTTACTCTGCACTTGGTGCTGTTTGTTACCAGAAGCTGTTTGATGGGAAAAGGGCTGATAAGGATTTGTGATGGTCTGTGAGAAATACAGTGGTTTCACAGTGGTCTGGCATATTTGATGGGTTTCATATGATACATTCTCTCTTAACTACAAAGGATCCTTCAAGTAAAAATAACCTTTGCTCTTAGAATTCATTAACACAGATGCTGTCACACCCCTGCTACTGCTCTACATGTTCATGTTCATATTTTAATTGGCACTGGACTGCACTGAGATATCAATTTCAATTGGCAAAAACCAATTTATATATGAGGTGTGAGTACAGGCCTCTGCATTGTTCTAATTAATGTGGCCTCTGTCTAACTAGTGTTTGTAAAACAAAACATTTGTTATAGCTTGCACTCAACTTTCTTGTTTTTCAAAGAAAAACATTATATTGAACCACTTTAACCATCTTGAATGAAGATTAATTGCATATTTGCAGTAATATATTATCCTCTTTGTGAGCAACATCACAATAAAATAAGGATGAGATTTTGGATGAGAAACCTATCATTTTCAATGAATAATAGCAGTAAATGACAAAATTAGGTACAACTTCAGTTTTATCACTTTCAGCTTGACCATATCTCCTGTACTCTTCTCCTATAAGCTCTGCGGCTTTGTTAAATATGTCCAGGTCAGCCTAGAAAATTTACTTTTCTATTTCTAATGCCAGAAAGACCCTCATGCTTTCTGCTTAACTTAGCCTGGAGGAAGTTTTTCATACCAAATCTTTTTTTTTCTTTTTTCCTCCAGCCTTATAGTTCATAAATTTTCTCATACATTTTGCTTTTTCTGCTGTATGTTACTGGAGGCTGACGAGACAGCCCTTAGTCACTGGAGAAATTTGTACTTGCAGGGTGCTGTGATGCAGCCAGAGCAAAGAATTCCCTTATTCCCAGGACTGCAGGGAGATGAGAGTTGTTATTCTGCTGAAGGAGGGGAAGAGGGCAGGTCATGCTGTGTTTGATATCACATGTGTGTGTCTGTGTGTGTGAAGCTCTGCACTGGGTGAGGAACAAAGCACTCCCACCTCACAAAGCTGCTCTCCTGCTGGCTCCAGGGAATGGGAATGTGATGCTACAAAGCACTTTGGTGTCTTTTTTTAATTTTTTTTTTTTTTGGTCTGGGCAAACTTGCCAGGAGAACAATGCCTTTTGCACTCAGGAGCTAGTGATCATTGTAATGAATTGTCTAAAAAGCACGACTACCAAGGAAAGATTTTCTAGCTGCTTTATTTTGAGCATGAACATACACACACACACTGCCCAGATACTCCATGATTAATTAATGTTTTGTGAGTCTGAAGCTCCTCAATTAGACCAACAGTTTGAAATTGCATTCAACAATTTAGGATGTAATTTATATTAGAAATGCCCATAGTAATTATCAAGACTGGAAAAGAGGCGGCCCAGACGGGATTTAACTAAAAACTTGTCAGCAAAAGAAATTAAATAAACACTCAGTGTTCCTGGGAGATGAGAAAAGTCCCTGATCACTCTCTTGCTGGGTGATTTTATGCAGAACTGGTATGGTTTGCTAATTCAGGGATTGCTTCCTGATATTAAACCCCCCTTTCCTTGTCTTTATATGGTTTCAAATGGTGAAATCCTTTAAGAATACACCTGTAATATCAGTGAGAACCTGTCAGATCTCTACATGAAAATAACTCTATCTCAGAAAGTGACCTTTATATACATCTTCTACAGGAAGCAGCTACAAATCATTAACATTCTAATAAGAATTTACTCAATACATTAATCATAATGCATTGAACATAATGAACATAATGAACTTCTGGGGTTCTTTAAGCAGGTTGTCTTAGGGTTTGTGATCCAAGGCTCATGTCTATGGCACAACAAAGCACAGAAGCACCATGGCAGATGGGGAAGCCCAGATGTGGTGTTTTCGGGGTCCCCAGGATGAAAGAGGAACTGATGAATCTGACTCCATGTTCTTAGAAGGCTGATTTATTATTTTATGTACTTATATGATATTAAAGAATGCTATACTAAAACTATGCTGAAGAATAGAGAAAGGATACAGACAGAAGGTTGCAAAGAATGATCATGAAAACTCCTGACTGCTTCGAGTCCTGGCACAGCTGGCTGTGATTGGTCATTAAGTCAAAACAATTCACATGAAACCAGTCAATCAATCACCTGTTGGATAAACAATCTCCAACCACATTCCAAAGCAGCAAAACAGGGAGAAGCAATCAGATAATTATTGTTTTCATTTTTCTCTGAGGCTTCTCAGCTTCCCAGGAGAAGAAATCCTGGCGAAGAGATTTTTCAGAAAATATGGCAGTGACACCCAAATAACTCAGAGGTTATTTCCTGGGAGGGTTGTGACACATTACAGACACTAAACTCCATCTCTGCCTATTGTCCTGAGGGAGGGCATTCTGTTCTGTGTTTGTGTGTGTGCATTTCAGTGCCAGCAGCTCAGGTGGGGACTATGGGTCACAACAGGGGCCCAGTGTCTTTGTGTCCAGGGGAAGGGATGGGGATGCACAGTTGCTGCCTGGGTGCACATGCCAGGTGTGATCACCAGCAGCTCTCAAGCAGGACCAGGGGCTTGGGAGCCTGGCAATGTGAGGTAATCACATGCCCTCTGAAGAGAGAGAAGCTGTGAGAGGAGCAGAGAAAAGAATGAGCAAAACAATTCTTATCACATTTGCTGCTCCTGTTGTTTTGCACATGTGGAATGTGTTAGGAAGACTGTTTACCTGAAATGATTTGTCAGTTGGATTCTGCTGAGGATTGTTTTGTTTCCTTGGCCAGTCACTCAGAGATGTGTCCTGGCTGTCTGGACACAGTCACAAGTTTTCTTTACTATTCTTTGTAGTATGATATAGTATAGTATAATGTAATATAGTTTTAATAAAGTGAGTGTTCAGCATTCCAAAGCCTTAGAGTCAGATGCCAATCATCCCCAGACATCAGGGCTCCCTGATTTTACCATAGCAATGAGGTGGCTGTGAGTCTGGGTCAGGTACTGCAGAACCAGCGTCATAAGGTGGCTACTGCAGCCGCCAGGAGGTCCAAGCCAGCTTCCAGTGAGAGCCCAGGGTCTGGGGCTGACTGGCACCAGTTTGTTGTCTGTTTCTGTTTCTCTCTGTGGGGGGAAATGGGGCTGGAAGAACCCAAGTGCCAGCTGCTGGGGCCGTGATGGATGGGCATGTTTGTATTTTCCATTAATGGAGCTTCCTCCTGGTGGGAGGAAGAGAGGGGAGCAGGATGAGGCTGTTGGTGCTGCCCTGTGCATGCACAAGCGTTTCTGTCTGAGGGAACGTCTGGGGGTGTTTATTTATCATCACCTTGCATGAGGAACGTTGCTGGTGTCTCCTGGATACTCTTGAGGGGAACTTTCCTGTCCATCAGCTGCACTGAGTACTGTGGGGGAGAGGGAGCAGAGCTGAGGCAAATGTGTGGACAATAAAAGCAAGATACCCTTGGATCCTTCCCTTTCCCTGTGGATGATCTACTCCAACAGCAGCAACCTTTTACTGGATTACAAATACACAGTTTGCTCTATGAATATAAAAATTATTCATGATGCTGCTTTCAGCTCTAGTCTTCCAGCCCAGAGAAATGAGGACATTGATGGGCATGAATAATCAATCAGTGGTATATGTCTTTGTCAGCTCAATATTCTTTCAGAGATCTGGAAATGAAAATGAGAAAAAAATTCTATGAGCATGTTTGTATTGATGCATTAATGGCTGACAGTTTTAATTATTATTTAATATTTCTATTCAAGGCACCAGGCATTTAGTCATCTGATTGCCCAGTCTCTTCCTCAGCATTGCATCAGGTTTATGAATAACCTGTAATGACAGATGGCAAAGGGCATTTTCTGACAGCTATTGATTTCCCTGGAGTTGCTGAGAGATAGAGGCAAATAGCTCCATAACCATCCATGGGAGGATTACAATACTGTCTTCTCAAAACAAAATCCTGGCATAACAACTTACTAAATTTCCCTCTTCTCCTGAACATTTTTCCTAGTTTTGCTCTTTCAGAGCCTCTTGAACTTCTGTGGAATGAAAGCTGTCTGCTTTTATTTGCTGTTTTAAACATGTTTCAGTAATAAAGAAAGCCATAGTCAGCTGTGGACCAACAACATTTTCCCAATATGTTGGCAAAATACTTTCCTGTGAAGAATTTCAGTGTGTTACATGGAACATGTTCATTTTCTGAAACAAAAAATCCCTAGAGCTGGACCAGGGACCTGGCTGCAGATTTGTTACCAATATGTGCTTCTTCCTTCTGGCTTTTTCAAAAATTGCAACACAGAACATTTTAGTGGAGTCCAACATCAGTAGTTTGTCTAGCAAAGAATGTGAAATCCATGCTTTTAAAGAAAATCAAACTCATCTTTCTTCTTTTGTTAATACTGTTTGAAGTATATCCTGATACTTCCCCTTGTGTGTTCTAGACTTGCCCTGCAGATCACTAGAAATTGGGTTTCTGGTCTGCAGAGCTGATGCACATCAGCATTTGTGGGTACATTTTATGAAATGAAACTCAGAAGACAAAATGAATCCTGCACAAGGCAAGGCCATCAACAGCCATAAGAGTTGGTTTTAAAAGAATTGGAATTTTCTGCCTTTTAGGGCAAAAGCTCAGCTCTCATAAAATGGAAAATATTCATAGATTTTCAAGATCACTAAGTGGTGCCTATTTGAAAATCACAGTATACATGCCTTCCCCCCCTCCCCCTTTTTCTTATTTTTAATTTTTTTTTTTAGTAAGAGTTACCATATTATGTGCTAATTGTTGCTAATCTCTGTATAATGTTTAGGCAGCCTTCCAGTTGCCAGCAGGAAATGGTTTGCCAGCTGAGCTGACCACAAGGTTGACAAGGTTGTCCAATTCTGAGGGCATTTTCTGTGCTGCTGGTACCTGCAAACTAAGAAATTAATTTATATGGATTTCACACTGACACTCTGAAATCTGACTAAAGCTTTAATAAAGGAATGATAATGCCATTTAGTTAAAAGGAAAAAGAGTGCAGAACAGTAGTGCCAAACTTCCATAAGGACAAATATTTTGATCAGGGAACAGTTTGAGCTGCTGTTTCGGGAGTTCTGATGCAGAATGCTTAGAGTTTTGTTCACAAGTCTCTGTATCTCTGCCACCCTCTTGTTGCTCTAGCAGCAGACTCAGGCTATAAATGCACTTCCTACAGGGGCAGAAAAGATCAATACACAATTCAGGAAGTTTCTCTTCCAGGCCAGAATTCCATTGCTCAAAAGGAAGGACAGGGGGAGCACTGGTTATATAAAAAGTACATAGCAAAAAAATCACTCCATTCCTCATCTTCTTTCTTCTCCTGTTATTTATTTGCCATAATTTCTTTCTCCTGGTACATGCACATTTAGCAGCCTGTTCTTTTGAAGGGTGATTTCAGGTCTTTGACCAAAAAAAAGCAGATTTCCTGGCATTCCAGCAGTCTGAGCCAGATGTCACAGCTACCTCAGCATTCTCAGTGTGGCTCTTTCAGAGACATTCAGCCTCAAAGCTGTCCAGGAGCTTTCCATGTTTTTATTCAGGGACTAATCAGAAAGAACAGGACCAGCAGCCACTTCTCAGGAGGATGGGAGAAAGTGAGAGAGGAGCTGATAACAGAGCAGTGATTACCTACTGCCTAGATAACAGTGTGCAATTATTATGTAGATATCAATAAATTTACTGATTCTCTGGCAGAGACCACAGTCACTTCCTTGCACTTATCTGGGACAAATTTGTCCCACAGCAGTTCATAGATGCAGAAACAACACAGCCCAGAATAGACAAGCAAGTCCTCATCCCCATCATGAGACTGTCACACTGAGAAACCCAGATCTGGAGTTCTTGGAGGAAGGATAAATTGGCCAAATATTAACGTGGTCCTAGAAATTACATTGTTTGCACTAGAATAAAACTTGATGTTTGCATGTTTACCCTTCCCTGGGTCAAAATTGGAATGCTTTTTTTGCTTTTTTTTTAAAACTAATTTATCCTTGATCTCAGACCAAGCACTGCACCACTGGTCTGCTGTCATCTCACTTAGCCCAGTAGATCAGTAGAATCTTCCTCAGTAGCAGCCCTCATTATGAATTATATTTTGAATATTGGAATTATTATACATTATGAATTCTATTTTCTGTGTTATAACATGCCATCCAATATGAAAAGTTATTCCAAATTATAAGACACCTGCAAACCTGTCTGGAAAGGGCTGTGGTATTTAACACTTATCTTGTATTTGAGTGTATGAATGGAGACTTTATCTCCAAAGATACAGGTTGGTTTTGGGAGTAGGAGCTAACTGTTCCATAAACTCTTTCTTCACAGTCTCACACTGAGAGTGGAGTTCTTACAGAAACTTGTCAGAAAAACCTAAAAAAAGGAGTGGAGAAGGAGACTCTAGGAGTGGATGGCACAGTTCTGTGCTAGAAAGAGCTTTGCTTTCCAAAAAGAGGTGAGAGAGCAAAATACACAAAAACTAAATAAGTTTTACTGAAACTAATGAAGACTGTCAGTTTCTTAAACTGTGCTTTAATGCAGCCTAATCACTCCCCAGAAATACTTCCATCTTCAATTTCCATGCTTGGATTCCTCCTCTCAGCTTCCTCTCAAGTCAGCTATTAATTAGACAAGACTATTAGCAGCAGGTATTGCGATGCAAAGCAGAATTCAGGTCCTGACTGATCAAATACTTTATGATGTATGGGATGCAGTCCATTCTCATGGCTCATAACAGATAAAAATTGAGGTTCCATTCCACAAAACCTCATTTTTCACAAGCTGAGAAGTTCATATCTACAGCTTTCATGTAAATTTAGATGCAAGGGATCAATTAGTTCAAAATTCATGACATAGAAACTTCGAATAGAGAATTTGCACTAAAATACCTTACCTTTAACCCAATCTAAAAAATTCAGGTGTTCTGTAAGAAAGCACCAACAATGGCAGGTCTGTAGTTGGCTTTTAAGCAAAACCACTTTTCTTCTAAATTCCCATCTTTTGTTACTGAGTATTCTTGTTCCTGCAGGAAAAGGCCTCACAATAAAAGGCAGCAGCCTTTCAAGTTTTCCTTACAAGATTCGTAGGAGGATGACTTTCACTCCCACCACTGTACAGGTATTAAATATGTAATCAAAATGTACTCATATAACACCTTTCCAGGCAGAAGCCAGCCTAAAAAAAAACATTAAAATGCCCTACATAAAAATACGGTAAATCTAGGGTTATCCTGTGAATACCAGAGTCATCCAACCAAAGAGCAAAAAGAAAGTTATGCAAAAACAACTTTAACACTTGAAGAGAGTCTCCACAGGGGGCCCTATACTCAACTACAATATTTTGGGTTTGGACCACTCCTGCATCACCTCTAACCTCTCTGAGGTTCTGCATTGCCCAGGCCCAGAGATCTGCCCAGAACTGCACATGCATGCAGCAGCACTTTCTTTAATTTATTTTTTATTCATTTCTTTAATTTGTGAGTCCAAGAGCTAACCTGCTCCTCCAGAATTAGCAGAAATCTGGCCACAAGTTTTAATGGTCTGATTTTGGACTTCTGGGCACCTGGATTCAGCAAGGATTCAGGAACACACTTTTGTGTTTAACTTTACTTGCACAGTGTATAATTGTAACAGTAAACTCTCAGTCAGACTTTTAGGATAATGAAACTACAGCCTAGGAGGATATCCTTCATCCTGACAGTAAAAAAACCCCAATTATTGAATTAAATCTGCAGCAATGTCTTGCCACCATACCCTCAGTGTGAGCTGCATCCTTGAGATCAGCATGCCTCATTAGAAATCAGGTGGTGTTTGGATATTTGCTTCTGCAGCGTTGCAAATTAAAAGTAGTTGACAAATTAAAAACAGTTAATTGTGCACTAAGTGGCAAATTAAGCATTTATCTGCTTTGAAAAAATTAATCATGGGAAACCATAAAGGCAAGTGCACTTACTGCAATAAGCACAAATTAGATAAAAGAACATACATTTTTGTAAGGAGGTCAACGAAAAAAAGCAAGAATTTCTGAGCATTTTAATTCTTATATTTTATATACACTATCTATGGAAAGTATAAAGGAGCATGAAAAGATATTTTGAGGATTTTTTTAAAATTCTAAATCCAGACAAAAATAGTAATCTAAAAATTACAGTTCAGCAAGACCATTGTATTTTTTAACCATCAAAATATTAATACAGAGGAAATAAAGCATTGAAAACCAAGAAAGAACAGAGGTTTTCAATCCTGATTTGCAAGTATCACTGAGATATCAGAATTTCTTAGTTTCCCAGTTTAGGTCCCCATTTTCCATTGCCTTAACATGCTTCAAAATCACACCATCAGCAAAGCCCACCCAGCCATGAAAACAGATAACCTGGTAAAACTGTCAAGTGTTATAAACTCCATTTTGAACTGCAAATATATATATAAGATTAAAAAACAGATCAAAATAGATTGCTGCAAATCAGCGTCTGCAAATTGGGGGTGGGATCTGGCTCAGTGTGTGCAAACCCCAGCCTGTTGTGTATCCACCTCTTGCAAATGCTGCTCTCTGCTGACATCTGGTTAAAAGTGTCAAGGAAGAGCTGCTCCCTCCTTCCTCTGATTTGGTCTGCATGGTGGACAAGAGACAGATGTGCAAGAGGAGAAAGTGGTTTGATTTTCCAGGATTTTCCAGGATTTCCAGCTCCATCATCTTCGTTTCACATGTTACCAGCTTCCAACCTATATCTCACAAAATTAAATACTCCCACTTCCCACTAAAAAAAGGACTGATGTCCCAATAGCGTCTCTCTAGGGGAAAAAAATGCATTCTATTCTAAATCTTAGGAACTATTGAAGGCAAAAACTTAAATTCAGAATGGTCCACTGAAATTGTGTTGCGTATGACATTTTCAGTGATGTTAACACAGTACATAGAAGAATAAATCTGCATGAAATGTCAGTTGCTGTTGTATATTATGTTAAAAGAAAGTATGTGAAGTAGAGAAAATAGAGGTGAAGGTCCTGCCTTGCTTCACATTCAAATTGCAAGAGGCTTTATCATTGGCTACAGTGTCTTTTGTCTGGGATTTGAAATTCAGCGTACTAAGTTAAGGAGCCAGGTTTGCTCATTCCTGTGAGAGTTAAGGAAACAACAGCTGAATATAATTTTATGAGGCTGCAAACTTAGCTGATCCCCTGAGATCAGTTTCCTCGTCCTATTTCTCTAGGATCCACCATTAGGGCATTTGAAATTAGGAAATGGAAGGAGAGAGGGCTTGTCTTCTGGCATATCTTCCAAACCCACAGAGTCTTCCTTAGATCTGGGTATATCCACATTGGCAGCAGGTCCCTGGATTAAAGGTGAAGTGCAAGATATGCAGGCATGACCATACCTTAAATTTCACCCTGTCCTGAAGAGGTTTTCTGGATTCTGATGTAGGATTAATGTGGAATTGTAATTTTGCTGGATCCTGATGTAGCATTAATGCGGACTTTTAGTTTTGCTGGATCCTGGTGTAGCAGTAATATAGAATTTTAGCCTATTTTGGAAGGGTTGGTAACATTATTTTGGACACCGTGAGAACATCCTGTTTTGAGAAGCGGCACGTTCCCTTCCTGTAGTATTACTTCATAAACTGCGTTTGTACCAGTCTGAAGCAGTTTCAGCAGGGAAGTGCTTTGAGAATTGGCAGCTGAGACAGCTGAAAGCTGTGCTGACCCTTCAAACCTCTCCTCCTTGATCCCCTCACTTCCTGAGAGACCAATGTGCTGCTCTTTCCTCGCCGCTTCTTGCCACTCAAACAGGAGCTCATACTCCCACAATCAACCCCCTTTCAGACATCACCTGCATGTTCTTCACTCTGTTTAGTACTGAACAGATGGTTCAAAGCAATCCAACAACCAACTGTGCCCCAGAATTGATCAGGGCAGAGTTAGCTCATCTGTGGAAGTGTCAGGCTCCAAATTAGAAGTAATGAACTCTTTTCCCACACACCAGCCAGATCCAAAAATACTTCAATCATGCCTTGAGGGGGCATGTACACCAATAATTCTACATAGGTAAAACATTTTCCTGATACAGAAGCAGCTCTAGTGGTAGTAGCCATGCAGAAGTAATTAATACCTCTAACAGTGATATCTCACATCTCTGCTAAGAATCAGCTGTTACAGATCTGGACAGACTTCTCCCAGCTACACCCCAAGCTCATTCTGCTAAAACCTGAGGTGTAACATCATTGGGAAATACAGAGGGTGTGACTCTGCCTCCCTCTTTTCATTAACTTGTAGAGCATAGCAAGGTGGGAGAGCTAAAATAGGAAGGAAAACTGAGGAAGACTGAAGACACCATTCATTTTTCTTGGCTAGAAACGTGGTTAAAAAATGCCTATTGTTCAGGCACAAGGATCAAAATTGACAATTAAAAGTCAAAAAAATAATCAATTTATTAAGGACTGAACTGACCAAATACTATAAGGAATCACTGTAAGAAATCCAGCCAATGGTAAATCAAAATGCTTAATTTTTTAATTGCCAGCAAAAACAATATGGAGAAACTAAATGGAGAAACTATATGGAGAAATAAAATGCATGTCTGCTTGAAAAATGCATGATTTTTTAGTCTCTATCTGCATTGTAAATACCTTGGTATGTGCAGGTCAAAATTTTAAAATAAGCATAATCAGCACATGCACATTTGGTGCTGTAATGAAGCAGGACATGACATCAAAGCCATCAAATTCTTATCTCCTGGGTCCATGTGGCATCAAAATCTGACTGGAGGGCAGTCATTGCAGCATTGAAACCTTGCAGCTGAGAGGTGAACATTGATTTTTGGTGAAAACTGTTCCATAGCAATGCTGAGTAAAGCCAGCAGTACATGAGTTCATGAACTTCTTTCAAAAATGTCTGTACTGTGTCTCTCCCTTGTGGGGAGACACTTCCAGCCACAGGAAGTTCAAGATGCCATTAAGAAAGACAAAACTTAGTTGAAATTGTCAGATATTACTATCTCCTCACCTAAGTGATGATCCAGCAAAGTGAATTTTTTAAAGGTAAAACTGTTTGGTACTTCAGGATCTTGAAGTCAATATGTTGATCAGTTTTTGTGAGTCCCCAGTGCATTCAGTTTATAGCCTTCAACTTGTTTCTTATTAATTCTCTTATTTTTTTAATAATTAAAAGAACACAATATTCTTTAAGAAATGAAGGGCTATTTTATCAGAACTTCCAGGCTGTCAGAAATCTGAAGAGGAAAATAAATAAAAATAAATAAAGCTTTGCTCAGGACTAACTCATCCATCCTTGATTTGACCATACATGGCTTTCCCTGAAGATGCAAATGTGACTGAGCCTTTATTTGTTAATCTGAAATTCTTACACTCAAATAAAACATGATTTCTTCAAACACATTAATGTGAATAAATCTGGCTTGGTGAATCAGTTGCAAGTGCCATACTAAGAAAATGGAATCTCAAGAGACATAACAAATAATTAATTCCTTGCAGGATACTCATCTGTTTTCCCACTTACCCACAGGAGATTTACATGCAAAGCTTGCATTGAAACTACTTGTAATTAACATTAAGCACTTAAAAGAGCACAGAAAATTGGAACTGGGGGGAAAAAAAGAAGTATTTTCCAGCCATTAAGATCTATGTCTTAATTTAGATCTGCAGATTTTTATGCTTATAAAAGTTTTGGGTTTATGAAACATGTACAGAGGATGGCTCCTGAGAACTGAGACTTTTGGTATTACCCTATTATTCTAGGACAGGTTCAACTGAAAATGTCCCACTTTAATCTAAGAATAAAAATTCTATGGTAAGTGCTATTATGAATCCAGATGGAATTAATTTGAGAAGCAGTTCTTATAAAGTTTGTTGGCCTAAATAGTTAAATTGATCTGGTCAATACCTGTAACCAGGAACATTCCATGGGGCTTTGAAATTACCTTCCTGTGTTTCACCTCTTTTTGTTACGTGTGACTGTATAGACACAATGTTGTGTAGATTTATGCAGGGTAATTTCCCTCCGTGTGGGAAATTTGTGCTGAGGTAAATCACATTTCTGCAAAACTGATTGAAGGATCACAATGCTCCCATCCAAGTAAAGCCAACAAACTCCAAATGAACACATGCACAGCTTCCTGAAGTAATGTATTGCATTAGCGGATATGAAGTAATGTCTCTAAAAGAATTTTGACCCTAGAACATTGCAAATTTAATCTGAGAGCACTCTGGACTGGCTGGGGAATGTCAAGAGGAATGACAGCTTTCCAATATGACACATAAATTCAAATAGATTTAGATAAAAGTCTTTACATCTTTAAATAGTGCATTCAGTGTATATAACAAGAAAAAACCCTAAAGCACACTTAGCAAAGCTGTTTGATCCACCTGAATCCTACAGATTTTCACTGAATTGTTTGTCTTGTGCTCATGTGAAGGAATATCTGTAAGTCATGAACATCCCACTGTGTTGGCACTCCCAAGAATAACACAGATAAATATCCATGAATTTCCTGAGTTATGAGCCAGCTACTATAGGAACTGATGGAGCTAAATTTTCCTCACCATTACAAAATGAAGTAATTTCTAAAATCCTATGTATTTTCACATCAAAACCAGTACCCCTCCAAAGAAAAACCGTTTTGCCTTATTAAAGTGGTGATGAAGTACCAAAGTGTGACCCTGAACAACAAAGGCTGTGCAAGCACAGGCCTGGCTTCTGAGGCCAAACCATTCTAAAACACATGCTCCAGTGCCTCTCTTGTCCAGTGAAGAGATTTCTTGAAGAAGCCTTTGTGAGTCCTTTTTGCAGAGGTATTGGCAAGAGGAGATGCACACTGATTTTTCAGGAAAAAAGTGATGAACAATGGGGTTTTCCTGCAGCCTCTGAGGCTCTCCCAGCCCAGCCAGCCCAAACACCCCTTGGGTTTGCTGCATGGCTGCTCCTCTTCAAACCTTGCTGAATCTTCACATGCCAAACCTGTGCCATCTGAGTGTCAAACCTGTGCCATCTGAGTGTCAAAGCTGTGCCATCTGAGTGTCATGTTCTCTGGCTTTGCTTTTTTCCAGGTGGCTCTTTTTCTGCCAGGGCTGCTTTCACATGAATGACAGTGACACTGCTCAGGCTGCACTAACTTGGCTGCTTCATGGGTGTGACACAGAGGTTGTTCCCCAGCAGACTCTCTCTTACACAGCAAAATGAAGTCTCCTCTTCCCACAGAAAAGATTAAAGGCACCTATGTCATGATCTGTTTGGTGATCTCAAATCTGCAGGACAAGACACTCCATAAATTAAACTTTTCTCATCAGCTCGCTGGGAAAGAAGAACACAACAAGCAAAGGCTCCATCCCTTTGCACATGAATTCAGGACTTTGTCCCCACTCTAAGTGACAAGTTCTGTAATTCATAACTCTCAGCCCATGGCCTGTAACTCATGAAGTGTTGAGCAAAAGTTACCCACCAGCTGTGGAAGTGTTCATCCTTCTTCTCTCCTCCATCAGACTGTGGGCATGCCCTGCATCCCACCAGGATGCACAAAAGCCTGGCTGCTCTTGGAGCTGTTTCAAAAGCTTTTTGAGTGAGCTGACACTTTTCTACTGCTTTAAGAGGAAGGTAGTCACTTCCATTGCCAGGAGTCAGGGGCTCTGAAGAAACTGCCCAAAACCAGTGTGCAAGGATGGATGGATGGATGGGTGGATGAGTAGATGGATGGATGGATGGATGGATGGCTGGCTGGCTGGCTGGCTGGCTGGCTGGCTGGCTGGCTGGCTGGCTGGCTGGCTGGCTGGCTGGCTGGCTGGCTGGCTGGCTGGCTGGCTGGCTGGCTGGCTGGCTGGCTGGCTGGCTGGCTGGCTGGCTGGCTGGCTGGCTGGCTGGCTGGCTGGCTGGCTGGCTGGCTGGCTGGCTGGCTGGCTGGCTGGCTGGCTGGCTGGCTGGCTGGCTGGCTGGCTGGCTGGCTGGCTGGCTGGCTGGCTGGCTGCAGGGGACAATGGCTGCATAAGGACCTCCAGCCTTTCCTGGTGTGGTAAATGGTCAGAATTCTACTGTTGACTTTAAGTTGGGGAAGAATTGAGGAGACTGGTTGAGGGAAACTTGAGCTGAGCCCCTTTTTTATCTTGCAAGGGCTTGAGCAAAGGCTGAGGACTGCAGGATGTCTGGAATGTGAGGCACAGAAGAGCACCTGCGCATCTGTACCTGCCTCCTCACTGTGTGTAACAAGCCTTGTTGTAAATCTGGCCCGATAAGGAGATAAGGGTGTGCACAAAGGCTCTCTGGTGAAGGTCAGACAGCCTTTCCTGTCACTTCAGCACGTGGAAGAGGACCAAAGTGCTCATTCTACCTTCTGTGTCAAGTATCAATTCTGACAGGAAGTAATCAAGACCCTCATTAAGCTCCATTTCCATATTAAGTTTCACACCCCTAAGAATTCAAGTGAAAAAAGAGGACACGTAACACATGTGTGACCAAAGTCCCCAGAACTGCAGCTGTCAGATGTGATTTTTCCCCCCCCCACTGGCAAGAGTCAAAATTTATAGTATGGAAGGGAGAATTTGGGGCAAAAAGGACAGAGGGGGAAAACACCTTGGCTCAGGATCAGTTGACAAACTGTGTCCTTCCTCCTCTCCTGAAGGGACAATTTTAGGTGAACTTTGCCCTTTCAAGTACACTGGAGCAGAGGTGGAAATATTCATTTTTATATTTATGTTGTTAGTAGATCTCTGTTACTATTCTTTCTCTAACAATCTCTGTAGTTAGTGGATTTATCACCAGCAATTCTGAGCATGCTTTTCTGTCCCTTCGGTGATCTGCACTGTTTGTGACTCTGCATCGTGCAGGTCTTTACTGAGCATGGTTAAAGTGCTGAATGGGCAGTGATCAGAAATCACAGCTCACTTGTGGTATTGTCTGGGGTCCCCCATGGCAGGAAGGAATGAATCTGACTCCATGTTCTTAGAAGGCTAATTCATTATTTTTTATATTCTATTCTATTCTATTACATTACATTATATTATATTATATTACAATATTACATTACATTATATTATGTTATGTTATATTATGTTATATTATATTATATTATGCTATACTAAAGAATAGAGAAAGGATACAGACAGAAGGCTAAAAGATAATAATGAAAAACTCGTGACTCTTTCCAGAACCTTGACACAGCCTGACCGTGATTGGTCATTAAGTCAAAACAATTCACATGAAACCAATCAAACAACCACCTGTTGGATAAACAATCTCCAAACCACATTCCAAAGCAGCAAAACACAGGAGAAGTGAATCAGATAATTATTGTTTTCATTTTTCTCTGAGGCTTCTCAGCTTCCCAGGAGATGAAATCCTGGCAAAGGGATTTTTCAGAAAACGTGACAGTGACACTCACTGACCTCTGAAAACCAGCTGAAGCACAGGGGGGTTTATGGTCTGACACATCTCTATATCCTGAGCACAACAGGCTGTACAAAACCCTCTCCATCACATTGGTCCTGGTGACTGCATGGCAACCACCTCACTAATTTAGCTGAAAATTAATTAAAATACTTTATGTGTGTGTTTATCTCCTCGCCAGTTTAATTTTCAGTCAGATTAGAAACCTAAGACGCCTCACCAGAAGCTCAGAGTAGTGATAATCCTAAAAGAAGCACTAAAAATAATACCTGTTAAGAACATCATTCCATGATGTTTCATCAGATCTTACTCCCCTTTGAAGACAACTCAACTTTGAAGTCCTTTTTGTCTTTAGCATCAATACCTCTTGGAATTAGTATGACACTAAACTTGCATGGATTAAGTGATAATTGCATCATTTACACAACTGTATTGTTGCTGAATGCTAAACTTCTTGTTCTATATACGAGATACTTGATTTGAAATTCAGAAAATCCCAGGTATAGCTCAGAAATCACTGCAATTACTGTGGTTAGAACGGGGAAAATGTATTTTCTACCAGTGGAGATACTAAGCTTTTATAAAACTAGATGGGTAGAAAAGAAAAAAATGTTGGGAATATGAATGGGGGGGGGAAAGGCTACAGATTGTTCCTTTGCCTTGAGAATGCTTACTGTAGCACAGGAATTTTAGGTACAGCCTTGATTTAAGTACCAGAGGATGTGTTCCAAAACGTCTACAATAAAATATCTACTGTTTGTTTTGGCCAAACAACAGAATAGTTCATTCAAAATAATTAATTAGTGCTTAGTATCCAGTCTTCTCTCATTCTGCCATGAAAGATAAGAAAGATTTCTACAAAAGTACATCTACCCATTGCCACTTTACTGTAATCTTGCCAGTCAGGATCCAGTCCGTAATTTCAAAATTATCCTGCTTTAATTTGTCATTTTAATCTCCTTTCACACAGGTGTGAACATTCTCTTTGGATAATTGAGCTCTATTTGCTTACCCTGTTGTTGGTTTTGTTCTCAGATGCTGTTTGCAAGATCTGGCAGAGGTTCAAAAAAAGGTTTTTTGGAGTTTGCTGCCAGAAGGTGTTGAGGTGACCACCCTGGGGGTGTAGCAGCTGTAAGCTTGTTCAAAATTAAACAAAAACTGCATTGGTAGGCAAAATAAAACAGTGATTTTCTGCCTCCGCTGAGGCCATCTGTATTCATACTTCTAGTCTTTGATTTGAAGGTTTGGAAATGCTTGACAAATTCTTTTTGAAAGTGATTGCTATTTTTTTTCTTGCTTCTTTCGCTGGTTTTCTGCAGGCCATAATTTAGGAGAAATGGGATTAACACTGGTGCCAAAATGGCCACGTGAAAGACAGCTGCCTTATAAGTTACTCAGTTTTGATTTATTTTCCAATTTCATGTAAGAAAATGAAAAATAAATTGAAATTAACCAATTGCAGTAATAATTTTTCACTACCTCTATGTGATAAAATGCCATCTTAATACTGTGCTGCCTCCTGCACAGACATTCAAGAATTTAAAGAATTAGAGAATCTAAAGATTACTTAAAAGTTTTTTGTTCTTATGTCTAAATTACTAAAGGAACTAAACATCTTATTTTTTCTTTTGATTTTTTTTTGTTTCTTCTTGTTTATTTAACCTTAGAAAAAGTAAGACTGTCTCTGGTAATATCTTCCTACTATCTTCCTATGCACTGAATTTTAGGAGGCAAGTTAATTCTTCCATTTTTTCTCTTTCTTGCTATAAAGACTGCATGAAATAGCTAGTACTGCTCAAATTATATAGAGTGCATTCCAGAAAATTATGTAGTGATAAGCAGAAGGAAATATTTAGTGGTGAATTTATCACATTCTCTTGGCTATTTTGAAAACATCAGTAACAACTTGGTAGCTGAAGTTTAACCTCTTGCTTAGATAAATATGCAACATCATTCTCCTACACATTCATTTCCATGTTTTTTCATTACTTTTAGAGGGAGATGCTTCTTTCTGGCTGAATCTGGTTTGAATTTCACACATATTTGAAACTGTACTTTATGTTTGCCAGTTCCACACTCCACATTATTAAAAAAAAAAAAAAACAAACGAAGAAATCATGATCTTGTTCCATTACGTTGCTCCACAAAGATCTGGGAACATTTGCTGTTACTGAATATGTGTGTATATGTGTCAATTGAGAATTAATGATTGCTGGGATGGGAATGTTTGGGAGACAGACTAAGGGTAGCATTCATATTCTCTGAAAAAATCCCTTTGCCCAGGATTTTTCTCCTGGGAAGCTGAAAAGCCTCAGAGAAAAGCAAAACAATTTGTATCTCATTTGCTTCTCCTGTGTTGTGGTCACATGTGGAATGTGTTTGGAGATTGTTTACCCACAGGTGATTGTTTCACTGGATTCTGCTGTGAGTTGTTTTGACTCATTGGCCAGTTGGGGCCAAGCTGTGTCAACACTCTGGAGAGAGTCATGAGTTTTCATTATTATCTCTTTAGCATTCTGTAAGTATCTTTTCTGTATTCTTTAGTATAGTTTAATATAGTATTCTTTCATATAATATAGTATTATAAAGTTATAAATTAGCCTTCTGAGAACATGGAGTCAGATGCCTGCCTTTGTAAGGACATTCCCTGCAAGTACAATAGGTAAGCCAATTTGAAACTTTTGAACAAAATTTTCTTTGACTCTCATTCTTTAGCTACACACTTTATGCTAATGCTTAGCTCACATCCACCCCAGTCAAGTTACTGCCCTCTGGATGTGGCTGTCCAAGAAATACCTCATGCACCTACCAGCCCACCCATCAAATCCATCTCTCTGCAACTTAAAGAAAAGGATGCTGTGGGAGACTGAGCCAAAGGCCTTGCAGGAGTGCTAATGACGTGGCCAGCACAGGGATGTTTGCGGCTACAGTACATCTCTGCCTAACCTTCATTTTTCATGCATCTGTGCAGTGGAGGGAGTGGTTGGGAACAGGTTCAGAAAGCAGGAACTGGCCAAGTAGACCTGCACTTGTCTCCCAACAGCCCAAGTGCTGCTGTTGAGCTGTTGGGACAGCAGGTAGGACAGCCTGCAACATCCACATGCTTAAAGAATTGCTTCTGCTACTCCTGGGATGAAAAAATAATTTCTCGTCTGGAAAACCAGTCAGAGGAAGCAAGATGAACAAGATCAAGGCAGTTTGAATGTAGCTTTTTCCTGGGAAAAGAATTAAAGATTCCTTGATCTTCTTTTGCTGTACACTTCACCAATTTTTGTCTAATTTCCCTTTATAAATCAACAAAGACCATCATAGAAATGCCAGAGTACCTGTTGATAACAGCATGGAAGTCTTACTCTGATAAATTTTTAAGGTCCTGTCATCTTGCTGTGTAGGAGCCTTGAATTTTAATCTGGGGAAACCTGAGCTTTGTTCTGATGTTTGTCTAGTGCCAAACACGTAGCTTCTGCTTTATGACTAGGGAGTTTTGCTGTAAATAAGATGAAAATAATAATTAATACAGTGTTCCATTGTAAAATGAGAGTGGTTGCACTAAATCCAGGATGAATATGGGCTGAATGAGAAGATGGAATGAAATCTTGATGTTGAGATGAGTTAAGAAAATCCCATCACACTTCAGCTATTCATTCTTCAATGGACCATCCTTTATCAGCATGTAAGTAACATTTGTATTGTGTTGGTTTGGTGATAAAAAAGACATTGTTAACTTTTCACAAGAGATTTCTTTCCACTTCAGTGGAAATATATCCTACAGTTGAGATCATTCTGATTGATTTTTAATTAATCTTTGTGTTAGGAAGAGATTCCTTTCTGTGGGTTTGGGTTGTGCTGAAAGCATGTGGGTTAGATCCTTCACTTGTATCTAGGGATAAAGGACAGGGAAAGGCTGCTGGGCTTCTTCTTTCACTTGAACTGACAAGAGAGGAAAAGGCACAAACTGCCAGACTCTGTGTGTCTGAGATCAAAGTTACTGAAATAGGAAAAGTATTTGAGTAAACAGTGTTTTAAATTGCATTAAGTCTTTAATCTGACACTTACAGAATGTGTCATTAAAAGCAATAGATGATGCATCAGCTTCTGAAAAATATATTTTCTTGTCTTTGCTGGGCATTAGTCAGAGCCATTTTTATTAATTCATGCATTAATGCTTAGCAGGTACAGAGTGTTTTCCCTAATAACAGATTTTTTGTAGGTGGCAAGTTCATCAAAATTTAGTTGGGGCACTTTAAATGATCTGACTGCAGAATATTTTTAGTATGTTCAATCAAAATCAGACTTGTCTTTTGAAATGTTTTAATGTCCTGAAGTCATATGCCCTTAGATGTTAACCCTTCTATAAACCATGCTTTAAGGAAAGACATTTTAAAGGGTTTTTTTTGTTGCACTTGTTCAAATTCTTTATATTTCTTAAATGTCATGTTGAGGTGAGCTCTTTGAAGTTAATTCATGCCATAAATAACATTTGGTTGTGCCAGTCCTCACTTTAAAGTCATTAACAAGAATATTCAAGCACAGGTAATGAAAGGCAAATACATTTGAGTTGGATGTTGGCTGTTCACTGTCTTTTCTCCTACACCAAGGTGCACACACAAATCACAACCCCAAAAGGAGTGTTTTGATTTGGAGGTCATGTAATGGCTTTGTTATAAAAAACAAGAGGCTGTGCTCTAAGCCCACTTAGATTTTTATGGTGTGTGTTCCCCCACAGAATCTGAGCTGAAGATTTTGTGACCAGAGCATCTCCCAAGGAGAAATCCTCCCTGTGGATACTCAGTGCTACTCCCAAAGGCGTAATCCCAGTGCTGCTCCCTTAGTCCCTCCTGCTACTTAAAGTGACATCTTTTAATGGTGTTATTTTAAAGGAATTATCTGTAAAACACAGGAATTTCTGGTATTGTTTCAGTTGTCCTAAATTCTCAGCTTTTGGATTACTCATGGCTGCAGTTATTCATGCCATTGAACGAGTGGTTATATTAATACAGACAAAATTGCCTGAGATTTACATAAATTATTTTCAAAGAGTAGAGAGAGTTTAATGGAATCTTACGGAAATTAAAGAGAAAACAAATATTGCAGGAAAGACCAAGCACTTAGCAGCTAACTGGACTTGCTAGGGTGGAACATAAGACTGTGCCTCTTGGAAAAAGTTCCATATTAATTTTCATAAGCGTTAAGAAACTGTCCTTCACTTTTAAAAAAAGAAAAAAATTAAAACCTTTAGACAACAAAGTAAATAAGGGATGTCAAAAGCAAAGCAGCACTGATGTTCCTGCCATCTCCCTTGCTGCCTTTTCTATTCAAGTTGTGAAAATCTTGTCTGGCCTGACTGATGTGAAGGGCAGCTCACCAAGGGCCCTTTAGCAGCTGATTATAAAAACCACCAGGACATCCATTGGTACCTCAGAGCCCTCTTTCCCCTGACTGCCCTTCTTGGAAAATGTGGGCAGAGTGGTTCCAGCCTTGATAATTCCACTGCTGATGAACCAGAGTGCTGTTATTTATAGAGACTGCTCCAGTTCATAATTGGCCATATCCAGCCCAAAATCGGTCACTGTGCCCCTGTGGTGCCACAATCAGCCACATTCTGCTCCATCTCAGGACTTACTTGGGAGCATCAGCATTTGTTCTCCTTTCTGGAATATGTGCTAAGCTCTGTTCTGCTGGCCATGTTTTTTCCTGCCATCAGGGATTGATCTAGAAGGAACACAATTCAGATGAATAAACACAAGAAAACTGTGTTTCTGTTAAGCAGGGTTTCATAGCAGTCTGCCTACTTGCAGAGCTGCTACCAGAACATCTGATGAAAAAAATCTTTAACCAGTGGATATTATTCTCACTTCTGACCTGGCTGACCAGGATGTCTGTTAATGGGAACTTAACCAGGAAAACTCACATTACTACGAAAAAGCCCCTTTTTCAGAAATAGAAAACAGCTGCTTCCAGATTTCAGAAAGAGACAAATGGAACAAGATCCTACAAGTAAAAATAAAAACTTAAAGAGTCAAAGGAGTGCTTTAGGAAAAAACCCACCTGCTAATAAGGAAGTAATCAGTACAAATAGAAATGTCAAATTATTTTCTTCCAAACAAGATATGATTTTATCAATTGGGATTCTCCTAAGTTTTCTCTTTAAAAATTTCCATGATACTGAAAGCAAAATTAAAATTTGTTATAACAGAGAAAGTTAACTGCTGTCAGAAATAGTCCTGGAGGAAGCCCTGCATGTGAAAACTAGGATCTTCTGTCATTTCTGTTGTTCAGATCTTTCTGACACCATTTTTCTGAAAAGCTGGCAAACATGAACTAGCCAAAGTTCCTCCATTTTGAAATTCATAGGAATGTTGTGTACTTTTAAATAGAGTTTAAGACCTCTGAATATTTCTACTTAGTCTAAAATAAAAATAACACCATCTGCAGCCTTACTAGAGGCAATTCTTTCACCCCTCTAACAAGAATCAGATCAGGAAAGCAATACAAGGTTTTACAAGTTTTCTCCTTCTCTGTTTACTGCTCCATTATATGAACATTCTTGTAACAACTTCAGTGCAGTTAATTTGGTCATTGAGGCTGATGAATGCCATGGATTTTCCTGTGTCACATTTTTTGGGGGGTATAACATTTTGAGAACAGTCATTCAGCTGCTCCGCCTCCTCCACTTCCATTGTAATTCTTTGTTCCTGTTTAGAACATTCTCTGTCTCCAGTGTAAGAGTCTCAGTTATTTTGAATTTTGAAGTTGTGATTTGCTCCTAAGGATGGTTTTTTAAGATGTATGAATTAGGTATGTGCTACCCCTGCTTACTATGACTTGCTAGACTGTTTTTTTTTTTTAAACTCATTCCACCTACAGTGAAATATTTAAATTATTTTGAATCCCTTGTGTAAACACAGTGGCATTGTGATACAGCTTCAGCAACTGACCTATGTGCAGCCCATGTCATCCACCTTTATGTCATGGTGAAGGAGCTGATCAGGGAAGGAAGAAAACCTGATTTTCACATGGTTTGCTGAAGGTTCAGTATCCTGAAGGTTGCTCCAGACCAAAATATTAATTTTATATGGAGAAGATGAGCAAAAAGAGAATAGGAGATTATGTAAGGGAAAAGATACTTACTGCAGAGTAACTGCAATTCCTTGACAAAATTCCCCAAGAGGCCAGGCTGGAGTTTTTGCTGTGTGAAAACTCCATCTGGTTTGAGGAGCTCTACAGGAACCCATGTCATTGTTCTCTACATGGAGGCTGAAATGAAAAAGGGTGAAAACAGTGTCTGAACCCATTGGGAACCAGATTGGGAGGTACTTGTAGGAACAGACTTATTCTACCAAAACACTGCACATGTCACAAGATAAAGAAATGCATCTGAAATGGTGATGGTGCTTGAACTGCAGAAGCTAATTTCAGAAATTTTACATTTCAGTCCCAGAAGTCTGTGTGCTGCTGCAGAAAGTGAAGCAATATCAGTCCTGAAAAGTTAACATTATAACAACAAAACATCAAGGGAGACCCCAAGAGGGAAGCAATACTGAAAATGTTGATAACATAAACCAAGCATTTTCAGGCAGGCTTTGAAATAGTTTAAAATGATTGCACAGAATAACAAGTGGGGGAAAGTGTAAGAAAATGCATTTTTGTGCTCTTTATAGGATTTTGCCTCTCTGACAACTCTGCTTCTCAGAGCTGAAGTAGTTTAGAGGGTGTTTAAGTAATTACTGGAAATTGAGTTGCTTATTGTATCTCATCTTACACATGACCATGCGCCCTTCAAGAACACTGCAATTGCACTTAGAATATATTAATGTGGTCCTTACCCAGAAAAAGTCCTAAAAATTCTTAGTAGATGGTTGGTTGCAGTTAAGAGTTAGACATTTTTAACACAGAATGTACAGGATAAAACTTACAGAAGTTGTGTTATGTACAGAATAAAATGTACAGAATAAAACTTACAGCTTTTTCTACTTGCAATGTTAAATCTGCAGATGGCAACTCCTCTGTCTCTATGAGTTGAGTGGCACAAGCAGAATCCTTCAGCAGGGAGTCAATATTATCATCTCAGCGTGGGGAGTAATTGCAAGCATCAAAATCAGCACTACAAAAGGAAGTGACTTCAGAAGATTTCAAGAATGTTCCAGGTAAGTATTTAAATGTTCTGCTGTAAGTTGTAGGAATGGCTACTGAAGAGCACATCCACAGGATCAAAGTCAAAAGCTTTAACTATCAGAAAGCAGCCTTCTGTGTCTTGACAGTCCTCCATTTGCCTGTGAATAATAAAGTGGAAGAAATTATTTCACATCTCCTTCAGCTGAGTGGATTTATATCTGGTAAGATATAAACACTGATGGAGATAAATGAGAATATGTTATGTGATTGCATTTCATATTTAAAATTCAGTGATACTCTGAAATCAAATGCTGCTTCTTGACATGGATGGCATTAGACATTTTTAATGTGTGCTTGGCACTCCGTCATTAGACATTTTTAATGTGTGCTTGGCACTCCGTCATTAGACATTTTTAATGTGTGCTTGGCACTCCGTCATTAGACATTTTTAATGTGTGCTTGGCACTCTGAACTGCGTGCTGTGAAAAGTTCTGTCTCAAAGAGGTTTGTATGATAAATTCAGAAAGTGAACATGCAAAGTGTCTAATCTGTCAAGACTTTTTATTGGGATTGTCTGTGATGGGCACACTGCTGCTTCACTTTCTTTTCTCTTTAGTACATGAGAAATAAGACAGAGTCATTCCAGATCCTTTCAGTTACAGAGTCCTGATCTATCATTTCATGTCTAGGTTTTTCAGCACATGTGACTAAAAACCTTCTTTAAATTCTGCGTCATTTCTGAGCCCTCTGGCACAGATACAGAACTCCACAGTGGTCCCACCATTATTTCTGTGAAGGATTCCAGAACCAGCTGCCTAGCACACCTGTCTAAAGGCTTCCTTTTGGAATCATGCACCATGCAAAAGCACATCACTCATGGCAATTATGGCCAGTACATTCATTTTGTGAAGCTGGTTACATCTACATTTCCTGCTCTTCTCCACCTCATGTAATCTCAGAATTTTAGTCTTGTTTTAGTGTCATTTTAGTCTTAACACATGATATATTTGTGGTTCTGCATGTGTTAAGACTAAAATGACACTGCATGTGCCCTATTTGTAACCCTGTGCATTCCACAAGAAAGGATGGCCATGGATCCCTGTTCTATGCCACTTCAAGGAGAAATCCCAGGGAGAGTGAGGAATTGCAAATAATAAAAGCACTGCATTCCATTTCCCCCTTTCATCATCATCACAAATTCCCACAGTGTTCCATAAACTTATCTTTCAGAATGCCTCACTTTCCCTGCCATTGCCTGGGATTTCTGCTTGCTCGCTTATTTGCAGCAGTCACTCCCTGTTTGGGTTTTACATTGCATTTTTTGCTCATTTCATACCAAATATACATAAAAATTAAAACACTGTAGAAACTTCCTTTCTGCCCTGGGTGATACTCTGGGGAATGGGAGTTGCATGGACAATGCTCTCAGGCACATGGTGTGATTTTTGGGCCAGGAGTTGGAACTGGATGATTCTTGTGGGTACCTTCCAACTCAGGATATTCTGTGAAATTAGATGTAATTCTTCTCCTCATTGCAAACTTCAAATTTACCCAAAAATAACTTATTCAAGGGCATATTGTAGCTTTCTAATGCAATAGCTTATTACATCATAGAAGCAATGTGTTCTTCAAGAATATCTTCAGTACACCTTTTCAAAGCTGACCTACACTTTGAAATTTTCACTTCTCTATAAAGACTTTTTAATGAAATCTGAGTAAAACATAACATGTTGCTTTGCAGTTGGAGGTGGGTTTTGAAATACCACTGTATAATTAAGTGTGTACATTTTCTTTAATCTTAGAAATTGGTACATGCAGGACTGCAAGGAGAGCAATTACTGGTTGTTTGTAGTTGGCCAGGCCAGGTAGAGAAGTTAATGGAGTTTTGCAATGCAATTTTGGAGTCTGTCTCCATATGAAATCAATAAGTCATGATATTCTTAGCTGTGCTTCTTTGAAGGCACAGACTGGGGTTAGCAAATAACAATTCACAATTTCAGGTTTTAGTATCTTCTCACTAGAATCCAATGCATGTTAACATCATCATTTGGCTTGTCTTTGCTTTATTAGTTTACACAGACACAGCTTACTGCCAGCATCAATATATTTGTACTTAAATTTCTGCCATTAAGGTATATTAACACTTTTTAACGAAAGAAATGCCCTGCACTAGAGGCATGAGCTCAGAAAAACCATGATTAAAAACTGCTAGTTTTTCTGTGATGCCTTTTTTTCAATCTTTTTGCTTAAAAGAGGAGAAAAGTTTAAGTGATTTTTTGGGATTGCTGGGGATTTTTTGCAGAAAAATGTGCATCAGGGGATTTTTTCCTGAGAATGTAGGTATAGAGAAGACTTGAGACTACTGTGAGGTCTAAAAGCTTAAAGTATTTTTATGTTATTTGAGACCTGTGGGTTGAAATCATTGTTTTGCTTGATCTATTGCATATTAAACCTAAGCTATTTCTGTTTATAATTAACAAGATTTTTTGCTAAATCTGCCTGGTTTTTGGCTGCAGATATGAGGTTGTCATATCCATGATTTGAGTTAGTAAGATGAAAAACATTTGATTTTTTTTTAATTATTTTTTTTCTGTTGGTTGGAGTTTGGGTTTTTTCCAAAACAGAATTGGAAGGGAGTTGCAGATACTCTTACCTGGTTAATTTCAGAATTGTTTCAAGACACTGATTTCAAAAAAATAAAAGGAAAATCTTGTGTTGGATGTTCTTTCAATACCATTTTAATTAGTACTGGCAATCTGTTTTCAGACTGCTATTGGTATAATATTGCTTTGGCTTTACAGGTGGAGGGAAGACTGCAAATTGAATGATTTTAAGAAAAAACTTTGGTACTTTTACAGAGTTTTTTGTAAAAAATCAGATGCTGAGCTTGCTTTGCACATGAAGTTTTGGGCTATTTGCTGCTTATAGTTTTAATAAGGTGACTTAGTAGGAACAAAACCAAATTCCAGGTTTATGAAGAATTATGAAACAGAGTTTTTAAAGTGTTTTTAAAGTAACATGTATTTATTTGAATTTTACATTAAAATAACAATGCTAGAAATACCACATCAACATTTCTTTTCATCTAGGTTGCCCATGCATGCATGGCCAGATAAATATGCATCAATCCCACACCCATGGTGGCTGGGATTAGGAAAGGGAATGGAGTGAATGGGAGGAGAATGAGCAGGGTGTGACATCCTGAGGACATCCTGGAAGTGACCTTGTGGAAAATCTGCAAGCACTTGCCAAAACTGAGCAAGGAGGGGTGTCTGTGTTTGTGTGTGTGCATATATAAATGTATAAATCACTATTTGTTTCAACGTAGAGATTCTGCTTGAGACACTCCTGGAATAATGGGATAATGGAATGAGCCCAATTTCCCAAGTGAGCTGTTCAGTGTCTGAGTCCTGCATAACTTAATGTTGACTTGTTAACCAGATTAGCTGCAGAAATTTCACAGATTGATCAATTCAAATCTATTTTCAGCTACCACATGAGACGATTCTGGAGGTTGCTCTTCTAAATGAAAAGTTAATCTAATAAATTAGCCTATTGTGCCACCAAAGATCTATTGCACTTCTGTTATTTATTAGAGTGAAATCAATATTTCATCTTCAGAAAGCTGCAGGTCTTTGTCATGTTGTACATTTTTAAACATAGATGTAGGCAGTGCAAGCACCTTGACAGTTTCTTTCCTACACAAAATGGATGTAGAAATATTTCTGCTTTCTATGAGGAATGCTGAGACTGCCTGTAATGTTTGGGTTTTTTTCTTACTAGATCTCAGTGTTACTTGGTCAGACCTCAGAGCTTATTTTTATTATGGTCCCTAATAATTTAATTATTAGCCTCCCCAAAGTGGTTCAGAATTACCAATTCTTGGGCTTATTTTTTGAAAATCAAATTGCTGAAGTGATGCACATGGAGGAAAGGCTATTCCAGCTATGACTAAGGAATGCAGAGAAACCTTTATTTGAATCCTGCCCATTTGCAGAATGATTCTTGGCCATGCAGTTTTGCGTGTATGATGGCTTGACAGAAATTTGCTGCAGCTCACTCAAGGTGCACGTGAAGAGGAAACATTGTCTAACTAGAATTAGCAACTCAAATGCAAAGATTAATAGCACTGACTTTGCTATGCTTTGGTTTGGTTTCTTTTTTCTATAGATTCTATGCACAGGCCAGAATTAGCAGCCCTAATTATATGATACAACCTTTTCTACCTCCAGCAGTTGGGGTTTTTTTATCATTTGACAGCTGTAGCCTACAAGATGGTGGGAAATGCTTCTGGAAAGAGT
>NW_005054434.1:1345853-1353989 GCF_000277835.1 Geospiza fortis | reverse complement strand
GAATAATTACACTTTGCAACTGGTTCTTCTAAATAATATTTGCATATTCTGAATTGTACATGGGGCGCTCAATAACAATGTGGCTAAGTGGGACAGAACAAAACCTTTCTGTCTTCAGGTTATGGGGTCCTTTGTGCTTGCAGGTGGCTCAGGGGTGTTTGAGAATGGCAGAAAAGGGAGTTTTCTCATCTCTGTGCAGTGTGGGGCAGCAAGAAGGACACCGGAGTTCCTGAGGCCGAGGCATCCATGCCTTGGTCCCTCCCTTTGTGCTCACAGCCATCTGCCAGGAGGCTGCTGTGCTCTGGCTTTGGGAATAGCATCCCTCCTCCACAAGAGGATGATTTCAGCACTTCTGGGAAGCCTAGAGCTGGCTGGCTCATAAACTGTGCCCCAAATTTGACAGGTTACCCACTGAGCTCTGTGCCAAATACCTGGGTGGCAGATACTGGATCTAGGTGAAAATTACTGATATTTTCCTGTTTCCTGTGCTTTCCCCTCACTGTGATTAATAATTGCAGTGAGGAAAAGGTCACAGTCACACGAGAACAACTCAGGCAACCAAACACACTGGGTTTATTCCTTTGATTTCTTAAACTCAGACTCACACTTTATCAAAAGCTTTTTGCCAGATCGGAATTTAATGTCATGACATTTTAAGGTTATATCATTGAGCTCCAAAGACAGCTCCCCCAGCTTCCTGCTCAGCCTCCCTTTCAGGCTGTAATAAATGCTGATTACAGTCTCTTGTGTCTTGGGGGTTCATTCTTTCCTAATTATATCCAGGGAAACCATCTGGATTTCAGCTCCCCTCGAGATGTCAGCCAGGGTCAGTGCTGTGTTGGGCAAAAGGGTGTCAAGGTTTTTGTTTGCACAGAGTTCCAAGAGCTGCCTCTAATTTATTTTGCCTTTATGGCATTTGGTATCACCTAAATATAGAATGAACGCATGAAATATGAGAAATTATATCATTAAGAGTGATGTTTTGAGTAGAGAAACTTATTAGCAATAGCTGGAGTTCGTCAAGATACACTGCATCCCTACTTAGAGAGAATACTTTTTAGAAAATAAGATCTTTTTTAAATTATAGGTCAATGTTCTTCTACCTGAAGAACAGATCATACAATCCTCTAAGGCTCCTTCCACCTACTACACTTTTTGAGAATGATTATGTCCTTATTAAAATTACTCAATTACTTATTAAAATCACTCATTTCAGAATTTTGGGACAGACTTGATTTAGTAGTTCAATAACTCCATTTTTCTCATTTATTTTTTCAGCTTCATTCAGAAACCGTGTCCAAAATTGAGAACATTATTGTAAAGTGTGTTATAAAACTTACTTCTAGTAAAACTAACAAAATTAGAAGGAAACAAATATTATTTCAGCAAATATGTTAATGGACTTTGTCTGGCTCCAACAGCAAACTTTTACAATAATGAAGCAAAGCTGAAAAAGTCTGTTTGTGACTGAAGTATCACATGTACTAAATTTAAAGCTTGAATTCCCTTGTCAAGCAGGAAACCCAGCAGAAGGATTTCATTTGCTTTTAAAAAGCCTTTTCTGACAAGTGCATTTTTAAATTAAAATCCTGAAATGGTTAAAATTCTCTTTTGACAGAGGCAAATGTGACATCTTCATTTTATGATGTGTCTCATCTCTCTCAGGTCACGGCATTCAATTAAAAGCAGCATCAGAAAAAAGTGGATTTCTGTAAAAGAAGCATAGTAAAGGCATTCTCTGCTCTGAAAAAATGTGGTTTTCTGTACATTTTTCAAGCCATCAAATAGGTGATTGGTAGAACAGTCATTTTTTGTAAAAAAAGAATGATTTATCATTTACTTGCGATACCAATGAGGCTGTTAAGTTATAGACAGATGCTGCTGCTTGTGAGCTCTGTGTGTCTGTCACATATATTTGTGACATTTGTGATATTTGTATGTGCATTTTTAACAGTAGGTTATTATTTTAAAGGTAAAGGCAGAGAAAAGACTGAAACTGTGAGAGTCACCAAAATGTTACTGTCAAGTACATTTCTGACTTAATGGGATTTTCAGGTTTTTATGCTTTCCCATTTTGCTCTGACAAATACATGCAGGGTTGTTTTTTTTTTTTAATTTAATAATCTCTTCATCCACCACAATTTTACACTTGCAGATTTCTGTGATTACATTGCTGGGTTGAGCAAAACTATTGCCAAATCCATGAAGAAAAAAGACAAAACTGTCATCCCAGAAATAGCACTGGATAACAAGGACATATTTCAGTGTTGCAGCTCTTGTGCTGCTTTTTCTTTACTTTCTTTACATGCAGCAATTTTATTGTTTATAATATATAAACTATAAAAAACAATCAATCTGCCCTGAGGGACAATTAAATGTTGTAGCAAAGGGGTAGCATGATAAAATCCAGTCTTGTTCCAGTTTTTTCTTCCATTTACTGGTTGAAACTACAGAGTAAATATGAATGCAGTGGCTTTGAGTAACTGGTGTCTAACTGTTTACTTGTATTTGCTCGTGGTCTTTTTGGAATCTTTAACAACAAGCATTTACTTAAAAGCTTAGCCAGGTGTATATTTTTACACAGATTGGAAATATATTTAAAGATACAATGAGAAATACTCAGTTTTTTTCACAAAGGGAAGGATGGGAGCCCTTCAATGTTAAAAGCACCATGGAATTGTGACACAGACTTAACAGTTTGCTTCAAAGAAGTTTAGAAAGTGACAGAACTTTTTTATATAACCACACCAAAAAAAATTGCAGACGTTTCAGTGTCTCAGAAGGAGATTGTGAAGTCTCTGAGGGTGGTGTTGGACAGACTGAGCAAGCAGTAAACATTTAAATGGCACCTGGTAATTTCAGTTGAGTCAATCTCATTTTCATCCAAGATTCACCTTCTGGGTATCCTTGCAATTTAAAGATTGCAAAGTGTGTGGAGATAACCCAGATGGAGCTGAAGGATTTTCTTTAAGACCCTGAGCCACACATCGAGGCTCAAAAACATCTCTGGAGCTCCTGGATCTCTGCTTGGATTTTCCAATGAATGCCAACTTTGCAGAAGTTTCAAAATTGGATTTTGCATCCAGGAAACTGATCCTGTTTGACCTGGAAGCTAATTAATGCCATGACCCATAGGTTCCATGCATTTTGAATTTCAGTGGCACTACTGCAAAATTATTTACCCCCTTGCTCTTAACAGTGATTTAATGCTTCATTAAATTTGGCTTCTGATATCCCAAAAATAGCAGCCAGTTACTGTATATTTTTATAAAATCATGTGTGAAATGCATTGAAAAGTTGTAATGTATGTCAGTTTATTGCAGTGAAATATTTGAAGATTTTTGGCTTCTTTTTTCCTGTTTTATTAATTCAGTGGGGAAAAAAAAATCTGGAAAAGTGTCCTGATGAGTTGCAGTAATTATCAGGAAAGCTTCATCTCTATTTGCATTTACTTTGGCAACTACAGGTGTTCTGGGATCAGAGGATGAGTATGAAGATGATTTTCTGCTTTGCATAAACACTCTGTAAGAAACTCTGGCCAAAAAAAACCCCAATAGTTTGATTTTAATAATCTTGTGCATGACATATTTGAAGAACTATCCCTTCATATTTTTGTATATGAAACATACTACATGTCACTCATCAGAATTATTGTGTTTCTGCTAAGATATTCAATTTTTCCAAGACCAAAGCCTTCAATTAATATGCACGATTGCTTCTTAAAGCCTTCTGTCTGCATATGATTTTGAAGAAAATCCAATAAGTAATTCTCTCTCTCTTTTCAAATCCAGTGTCAGATCAACTTCCACAAACCACATCTGTCATTACAAGGATTAGACACAGTGATATTCCAATTAATAGCATGATTGAGAATTGGTGGAGAATTGGGTTACATCAGCCATGGTTTCTGCTTTGATGGATATTTTTTTATGCTTGATGAACATCCTTCACCAAGCAGTAGATTATTAAATTCTAATAACTTTGTGCTCAACAATTCATGTGGTCCAATATGTCCAAATAAAAAAATACTGGTGCTAGAAGCTGTGAAAAACACTTGGATTCTAAATCAGATTTTCAATGAGAGTTAGAGCTTTTGCTTTTTTACATCTAGACTTGGGGTCATAGATTACTTCACTTCTTTGGGTCTTAAACCCAAAAATGATCAGTGTCAAGGGGTCACTGCAATGGCACCGTGGTCAAAGTTAGGTGAGAGGATAAAGCAGAAATCTTCTGTGGCCTGCTTGTTCCTCAGCAGTAGCAGCTTTTCATGTTCCTTCCTGTGAGCCCTCCAAGCCTCCTGGTGTGATGGAGAATTCCAGGCTCAGCTGGGAGCTCCACTCAGGTCCTTCTCCTGCCTCTCCCTGAGACATGAAACACAACAAAGGCATCAAGGCTCTTTCTCTGACAGACAGACACACAGACACACAGAGTTCTGACCTTGAATTCCAAAGACTCTGCCAGACCTCTTGCCTCTGTGCCGCACTAGAGGAAAACCAGCAGAAACAATGGCTTTTTGGGGTTTGAGAGCTCTGTTTCTCTGATTTTCAGCAGAGCTTAAATAAATAAGAGAATAAATAAATATGACAGGTTGACCAATTCTTACCTGCATACAGAAAACCACAATTGTTTGAAGTGAGACTTGGAATCACTAAAGTTTCACTCTGCAGCCAGCTGATTCCACAGTATCTTATGTTTTATCACAGAATGGTGTATCAGCCAGAAATCTTTATTATGGTCTGCTAAGATAAATTACTGTCAGTGACAATGCAAATGGTAGTGCAGGTGGTTATTTAAAATCTCATTTTTCCTACTTAGCTGGAATTTTCATAAGGAGTACATTGAAAATGTTTTCTGCTAAAAGCAATGATAAAAGTCCTTGCCATTTGGGAAACCATAAAATAATCCTAACAGAGTTGAGAAAACAAATTTTGACATGTAGAATTTTTAGCCAGTTAGGTCAGTGATGGTGGTGGAATGTTATAGATATAATAAAATAATAAAGAAAGTAAGAGAGGTGGTTGAGCAGCTCTGTTTTAACTCTTAACTTTGCATGTGGCACAGAAGCAAGCATGAAGCTGCCTAAATGGGTGACAAGTGAAGTTGTTGTATGACATCACTAGTTGACTTTAACTTTGGACCTCATGACCAATCTTCATCAGAGTTTTTGAGAGCAATTATATTTCCTAGAGAAGGAAAAAAATCAAATCCCTGATAACTGATTTTATTTACACTGGGTTGGGGTTTTTTTCCAGGCTTCTGGAAAATAACTCAGGACCCTTCCAAGCACCTTGCATGTGTCTGTATTCCAAGTGAGTCCCAAAATTAATTTGTCTGTGATTTCTCCCAAACCCTTGTGAATCCACAGCAAGAGCTTGCTGTCATATCCTGAGTACCAGCCTTGCTTTATCTTTTTATAGCAACAGGGCAAAATCCTTTAAAGGCATTCCTTATCTTTTGGTGTCAGATGCTGGGAAGTGCTAAGATTTACATATTTCATTAAAGAGAATTTCTCCCTGCTGTAAGTGGCTTGTGCAAACAAGTTACAAGATCATTAAAAGGAGCCCTGTGCTCCAGTGAAGGCTCATTCAGAAGAGCACAGGCAAAAATGGCAATGATACTTTTTTTTAGTGGAGTGTGATTGCAGATGGAAACTGCAAAGAAACCATTTCAAACTCCACTTATTTGCTAATTTGCAATGTGCTCCTGCTGAGCTTTAACAAGCCAAACCTGAATTCCCAGCAATCAGGACTGGTTTTACCCAGAGCTTTGGTCCTGCCAGGGTGCTGCCTTGCGCTCAGTGCCAAACCACTCCGGCTCCCTTTTGGGATTTAAAACGCCACAGAACAGCTGGAAAAAAGCCCAGAAGTGTTTTAGAAGTGCAGCTCAATGACCACACTTGGCGGTTTGGGATGCTTGGGAAGGTCCTTCCACTTCTTGAGTTCTCTTTGGGCTGCTTTAAACTGGGGCAAATATTGACCAGCTGTGCTGAGGTTCCTCTCCAGTCACATTGCTCAGAACCTGCCCGAAGATGGAAAGAGAAATTTCTGATCTGACCACAGGAGATCCCCTGGGAGCATCCTCAGCCAAGGCAAACTGGTTTAGGGTCTCAGGAAATTCAAATTCACTTCTCCTGGCCAGCATGGGGAAGCCCTTCATCCTTACCTCACTTGCCAGTGTCCTTGCTTGGTGCTGCCTCTTTCAAAGCAACAACAAAAATCCATTCTCCTGGTGCTGCTCTGCTCATCTGGGATGGGATTATTCTCAGAATATTAAGTTATTATTTACTATAGTTATTATATATTAATATTATTGGTATATATAATTAGTATATATAATATATATAATTATATTATTAGTATATATAATATATATTACCCTATTATATTTATTATATTATAGACCTTATTACTTATTATAGTTATTCTATATTAATATAATATTCAGTTATTAAATGAATCTACCTTAAACTCAGGATGCACCCTCAGTGTCTCCCTATGGTGGACTCTGAATTTTATCTTAGTCAGGAGCAAATTTGCTGTTGGTTTTTCCTGGACAACTCCAGCTTAATTGCATTTCCCCAACTCCATGGACACCAAATAATTCTACTTAGGCAGTAAAAATCTTTCAGCAGGCACCATTGCTGCTCTTTTGCCACAGAAGAGATATTTGGATGTGCATGTCTATATGAACAACACATCTTCATCATCCAGGTACTGACAGCAATTGTTCTCATCCTTATGTCCATTTTCTGTAAAATATGAACGTTTTGGTCATCCTTTTTTTAAAATTTATTCTGTATGAGAAGAGGCAGGCTGGGAGAACCTGGCAGATTTCAGATTTCAGCATCTATTTCACAGGTTCTCTGCCTGTTGCTATTTTAATCCATTACTACTTAGAAGCTGGTTTTGTTGGTGGGATTTTTTTTATGGTGTTTTCTTATTTTCTCACTTATTTCACTGAGAAGAAGCTGTGAAAATTGTGTATTTCTGTAACAGCACACACAGGCACAACACACAACTAATTTGATGGAAGAAATTTCAGGCAAGCATATTCATGGAATCAATCCCTCATTGAATATTCTGCGGTTTCTCAAAACAGAAATGTATCATGGAGAGACCTGATGCAGTCTTAAACACAGCAGAGAAAATGCCACGCTGCTGTAATTCAGCAAGTCATGTTATCTATTACATAATTATCATTTCAATATTAATGAGGAGTTTTCATAATGTCACAAGGAAACAATTTCATTTCACCTGGTTCCATTTGTTAAATGGCATAAAGCAACACCACATTTAATACAATTAATTTAATACAATTGTTATACTGGAATAGATTGGACTTTTTGATTACTTCTCTTCTTTTTTTCCTAATTACATCTCTGAATACAGACATGAGTTATCAGAAGTATTAATGAATGCAACAGAATATGTACTTTACACATGTATAAGCTAATGGAGCCTTCTAGAAAACCAGGGACTCTGCACTACAGTCGTGTACAGGTGACAATTTCAGACTGAGGATGCTTGGTTAGCAGATTTTTACAGCTCAGATAATGGCTCATTACAGGCAAAAATTGCTGTAAATTGGCTGGACCATGAAATATCAATTGGAGAACTGCAGCCAAAAGTGCAGGAGTGCATAAGGTACAGCTAATGTGGCTCAAATGATAAAACCAGGCCCTATCTTCCAAAGTTAATGAGGTTTGCAATAAACTACGGCTTTAATTGCTGACAAAAATTAAGAGGATGCTGAGCAATTGTTGTTTTCTAGTGCTCTGTAAAATACCAACATCAAAGGAACTGAGCACATAAAAACACAAGGTTAAGCAGGGAGGTAAGGAGTGAGATTGGAAATGTGTGGGTTTGCTATTAAAATAAAAACGAGAATTAAAATTTTTGTCTTGATGTTTAAGAAAAATGTCTGTATTTCTTTAGGTCAGTGTGGGAACATACCTTTATAACAATGTTTTTGTCTGATTATAACAATGTCTTTACCTCATTATAACAATGTTTTTACCTGAGGTTCAGAGATTGAAGATCAGCATTTTTGTCCAAAGCTTAGGAGACATTAAAATTGTTCTTTTTACCTCATTAACTTGAAGCAAGCAAACCCTGAAAATTGCAAGTTTCAGGAATG
>NW_005054434.1:1341575-1345837 GCF_000277835.1 Geospiza fortis | reverse complement strand
GAATGCCCTGTAAGAATTGCACATCAAAATTTTCCTTGTTTCATTTTGATTTTGTTTAATTTAGGAAGGGGTGGGGGATGTGTCACAACCAACCAGTTGGGCTGTGATTATTTGTTATAAATTCTCACCAGGCTGAACAAAAACACCAGGCCATGGGTGAGGAACTCTGATTCTTTATTGTGTAAATTCAGCTGCCCACTTTTGACACTCAAAAGGTGTTGCTAAGGAGCCCCTAAATTTGTACCTCAGACTTCCACAAGTGCTGGCTAAGAAGCTTTTAATTTTTTTTCCTGTACACTTCCATAAGCTCTCAGCTGCTCACAGGAAACTTCTCAAATGTTTATTTTGGTGGGAATGGAGAATTCCCAGGCTGGCAAGGTTCCATTCCCTGCAGGCTGTGATAAGCAGATATAAACACATGCAGAAGTTGCTGTATGGTTCCAGTGCTCACCTTCTGTCTGCAGGATCAGTTTGCTTTCAGAGTCTTGACAGGATTATAAAATTACACGTAGAAAAGAGCATGAAATAGTTCTGCTTTGGTTTTTTACATCATCTGCCTTGCCAGCAGAAGAGCTTTTCCATTAATAGTTCCAATATGAGGGGTTTTTTGAAGCTGTGTTGCCAGAAGCAAATGGTTTTAACTTGAACGTGGCTTTGAGTTCAACATTTTTCCCCTCCTCTGGGTGTTAATTTCTGCTTATGTCCCTCAGGATGCACCATTTATTACAGCTCTTTTCACAGGAATTCATCTGATTTTAAGCCTTAGGTGGATCCTCTGTCTGGTCAGTTCATTAACATTGAAGATTCTGCAGTTTGAAACACGGGAGCAAGAAGGGCCCAAGTCAGGCTGACTAAACCTGAGGACACCCAGCTCCAACAGGGAATAAAGGCAACATAAGGAGGCTCAGAAGCTCCAAGAGGAAGGGCAGGAAAGCTTGTGTGGAGTGCACAGTCCAAGGCATTTCCACTGGCATTCCACAGGTCCCCAGGGCACTGTCCCCCAGTTTTGGATGAGCACATAGAGGATATTGTCACCCCCGACCAGGGGGAGAGAATTATGCATCTAACCCTCTCTCATTAGAAGGCTAATTAATTATTTTATTATACTATATTATTCTATACTATATTACATTACAAACTGAATCTGCCAAGCACCCAACTGCACAGAATCTCATGACTCTCACCCAACAGTCCCCACACACACACGCTTGGCCCTGACAGGCCAAGGAAACAAAACACCATCACTGTGGGTAAACAATTTTTATATTGTATTTTACTTTGGCACAACACAGGCACAGAAATAAGAATTGTTTTTCCTTTCTCTGAGGTTCAGAGAATGTGAATCACAGAAATATTCTTGGGAAGAATTGTGCCTTGCTGTTCTCTGTGAAATGTGGGGCTACATGAGCATCTTTCCCTCCTTCAGCCAAGGGTTAGGAGGGAATTGAAGAGCACAAGGACACAGGGACCTGCTGCTCTCTCCCAACCCTTTAGGCAGAGGGCAGGGAAACCGATGGTTGCAGTGGGAAAATGTTCCTCTGCCAGCAAGGAGGATGCTGTTGCTGGGATCACAGAGCTGCAGCAGCAAGTAAAGAACCTGCTCCACCCAGCGTCTGCAGCGTGAGATGCAGCACCGGGGGAGGCAGGAGGAGGATTTGCTGGAATCCCTGGCATTCCCTATCCCTACTCAGAGGAACAGCCTCGAGATACAGAAGGGAAATTACTGGAAACATTTGGCTGTAGCACGGGATCGTGTTCTGAGGAGGAAGATGGATGGGAATATGACATGATGGGAAGATGACAACCACACACACACACCCACACACACACCCTCTCTCTCTCTCTCACCAAAAAAACCACCAAAATTCCCCAGTCCAGTTTGGCCAACTTCCAGTTCTTCCTTCAAAAGCTTTCCCCATTCCCCTAAGTGTTGGTGGGACACAAAGTGTTTCTGGTGACATTCAGTAATGCTATTGCAGACATTTGTACATACAAAAAGGTAGAGAAGATGTTTGAAAAATACTTGTTTAAAAGTTCACTGGTTAAGATTTCTTTTTTAAATATTAAAAGAGTGAAAGCTCTATCAAAGTATTTCCTTCTAATTTAAGGGAACTTCCCCAGCAGAAAGCAGCTCTGTACAGACAGTGCAATATGTTCTCCATCCACACACAGGAAAGGTTTTCCACCCACTCCCCCAAACAGCTCTCACTCCCCACGAGGCAAGAACTGTTCTTCTGGTAAGGTTTCCATGAGCTCTGCTAAATGTAATTTAAGCAAACATTTTTATTATCTATGGGTAAATATCCTTCTGTAAGCAAAACTTTCATTCCTGTTCCTGGACCATATTTCCACTACAGCCTTGTAGGTCAAACTTGCATTTATTTCCTGTGCAGTAACACTTTATGTAGATACAACTAATTGGGTTTCCTTTTGACTCCTAATAGAGGCTGTAGGGGATAATACAATATCCTATAGGCAAATTCAGTGGCCATTCTGTATTTTAACAGCTGAAATTAAGTTTGTTTTTGGAGTAGCAGAGGGAAGAAGAAAAAATGCCCAGGCAGACTAAGAGAAACATCACATTTGAGCTTGTAACACCCAGCCCACAAACACAGGCACTCCAGCAAACTCACACCTGTACTAAATAAGGAAAATGTCATCTTTATCAGGTATCCCCATGAATTGGAAAAAAGAATGCACTACTTAGTTTTAAGCAAAACCTTTATTTTAGCTCATGGGCTTGTTCGTATTAAAAACAGTTACTTCAAAATCAAATTCACATAAAATTCAGCACGTAAATGAAGTTGTCATTGGTCAGGATCACATTCTGAAAGACAAGGGCTCTGAGTGACATTGGAACAACCTTGGGCAGCAGCAGATAAAACTGGGAACAGCAGCAGGAGCAGCTCCTGCTCTAAGGCTGAGGAATCAGTGCCCCCTTCCTTCAGCAAATTTTAAACCCCAGCTGCACTCCAGGGCTGTTCAATGATTTCTCCGTTTCCCATAAATTCCCTCAGCAAGGACTGAGAACAGCAATATCCCAGTTTAATCTGCTGCTGCACAGGAGGGAATTCTCTCGAGTCTTGTTAGAGGCACTGCTATTTTCTGCCAGCAATCAAAGTACTTGTCTTAAAACAATTTCCTTACAACACCAACAATCAAGCTACATTATATACACTTCAATTGTACAATTATCTTTAAAAAATGACCGTGTACAAAATAGGTTATTTTATTTATTTATTTTTTTTAATCACATGCTAGATTTCAATTACATCAACATTTTAAAATAACTGAAAAAATTGATAAATAACATTCCAATTTATTAGGAACACTCCTGCAAGCAAGTGCAGAAGTATCTGCACTTCATTTAAGATTCTAGTAAGCTTTTTAGGGCAATTTGTGCTATAAACCTCATGTACAAAGTGTGTGAAAAGCTCTTACTTGTGACAACAGAATAAAAGCTAATTAATTAAGCAAGAGTATTTCAGTAAAATTATTCTACTTATGAAGTAAATACCACAAGGGCATATCATTTACAGCCAGTTAGACAAAGAACACAGCTAGTCACCAGAACACATACATTAGTTAAAAAGTCAAATATATACAAAAATATATTAGAAAGTGGTTGAGTTTAACCACAGGCTCATGTAAAAAAATGTTGTTTTAAATAGCAATAGCAAAAAAATAGCTATTTCTCTATCTGCAACAGTACAAAAGGCAACACCTACATATGAGGTAGCAATGCCAAATTAAAAACAAAAAGAAACCAAAAAAACAACTTTGGATTGAGGAGTATTTCCTATACTTTCATAGCATATCTGTCAATACAAATATTTAAATGAACACTTCAATTGTTTCAAGAATTAACTACATTAATTTACAAAACTCTTTATTCAATGACATTTTAAAAATTACTGGAAATTGGTTTAGTTACAGATTTCTCCTGTTTCTAAAAAAGCTGTTGCATTTTTCAAACCCAAACACTGTACAGCAAAAACGTGGAGGCTTTTATTATACACACTTGGTAAACACTATGGTACATTAAGACTTAATTTACAAAGATCAGAAGGAGCCAACTGTGGTCATTTTATCCTTTTGTGCCTAACAGGCAGACACTGCACACTTTTTACCCCGTGTTCAATGCCAGAGGCAAGCTGAGGGTTCACTACTCCCTTCCACAGCCACAGAAAGGGTTGGAAGAGTTTCATCTCCCTCCAGGAGTGTGAGCCACAAGCAGGCGCCACCTCCAGGCCAGGGGCACT
>NW_005054434.1:1325089-1341559 GCF_000277835.1 Geospiza fortis | reverse complement strand
GAACTGCCTCAGAAATGTGGGGAGGGAGAAGGGAACAGCTCTGCCCCTGCTCCCAACTCCAACTCTTTATCCTCCTGCAGGTGCAGGGCAGGAGGGGCCAGCTGAGCCTCTCTGACCAAAAAAATGCCATCAATGAAAAGCCAGGAGAGGAACAACCATGTAAGCTGAGCTGTGCCAGCTCTAGTCGTGGGGCTGCAGGCCCCTCACATCCTCTGCTTCCAGCTCCACTGACCAAAAAGACCCTGCTGCTCCTCCAATTCAGGCAACTAAATTGGACATCTGAAGTTAGATGGTACGAGTAACACCAAAAAATGAACTGGATGGATTTTCAGCATTTATTGTATTAAGAAAATAATATACTTTACATCACAGTGCTTAATTAAATGCAATAAAAAAATGTAAACTCAGAATTCTAGATAAAATTTAGCTTGAAAAAATTAGGGCTCGAAGAGTTTTGAAAATTCACAATTTTTTTAAAAATTGAAGTCACAGACAGTCAGTTCACATAACTCACATCTCAAAGTCTACTTGTAAGCAACACCTTCGACGCACTCCAACGTTTGGTCGGGTTTTGTTTGTTTTGTTTCCTTTAAAAGCCTAAATACCAACTGACCAAGTGCAAAGGTGGGAGGTATCTCCTCTCTCTCTGCAAGGACTCTAAGTGTAGCAGTGACGTGCCCAGCAGGCCCTGGAGTGCTCTAGTAGATGTAGGGGAAGATGCGGTACGGCACGCGCTGGCAGTAGCGCTCCCAGGCCAGCCCGTACTTCTGCTTACAGTGGTGCTCGTCACGAGCCTCCCGGTGCACCAGCAGGCAGATGAAATAGATCACGTAGAAATAGGGCAAAATGTGATTAAAACCTGCAAAGGGACAAAGTTAACTTAGATTAACGGGACAAAGATCTAGAGGTGGTAGCTGATAACATGTTCAAAGCTGGTGACACAATTGTTCAAGGCTGAAGCATCGAATACTCAACAGGACAGTGCAACACGTGCAGGTAGAAAAAGACCCACAAACCCACAGAAAGTAATTCTTAACATTTAGATGTGGTGTTTGTGAGGGTTCCCAGGACAAGGTGAGAGATGAGAATTTGACTCCATGTTCTCAAAAGGCTGATTTATTATTTTATGATAATTTTATAGTATGATATATATTGTATATATTATATTATATATATTATAAATTATATATTATGTATTATATATTATATACTAAAACTATACTGAACTCCAGAGAAAGGATGCATCAGAAGGCTAGAAAAGAATGATAATGAATGCTGGTGACTGACTCAGAGAGTCCGACACAGCTGGCTGGGATTGGTCATTAAGTTAAAACAATTCACATGGAACCAATCAAGGATGCACTTGTTGGTAAACAATGTCCAAGCCACATTCCCAAGCAATCAGATAATTATTGTTTTCATTCTTTTCTGAGGCTTCTCAGCATCCCAGGAGAAGAAATCCTGGTGAAGGGATTTTTCAGAAAATATCATGGTGACATTTAGAATCACAAAATCTACCAATTTCCCTCTCAATGCCTGCAAAGCTGGCACATATTGAAGTGTTATTGTCATTTAAAGTTCTTTAGTTATCAAAACCACATTTACAGTCAAATTTCTGCACCACTAAAAGGTTTTCTCTATTTTGCCTGCAGACATGAGCCCAGCTTTGCTCAGAGCACACCACTTGACCTGTGGATGAAAAGAACTGGAAAGGACCCAGAAATGTGAGACTGCAGCCCAAAAAGCCAAGTGTATTCTGGGCTGCATCAGGAGGAGCGTGGCAGCAGGTTCTGGTTCTAACCCACTACTCTGCTCCACCTGAGTGTTGTGTCCACCTCTGTGTGTTAATAACAAACACTTTGAAAGATAACTTCACTGTGTTTGATGACCTTTCTTTTAAATATCTTTCACTTCAAGTTATCCCTGTATGTGGTGGCCCTTGTGTCCAAGCAAACTCCCACTTTTGAGGAACTTCAGCTGAAAACACTCACTAGCCTAAAAAATTTAAAGAACAGCTAATTAGCAAGCAAGTCCCATGGTTATTGAATGATAAAGTGTCAGAAAGATGATGTCAAATCTGCAGCAAGTTAGAAAGGGTAAAATGGAAGTAAAATTGTGTTGCATTACACTTATGACACAGAAATCTGCCATTCAATAGGGTTTACCATCTCAAAAAATTCCCACTTGGCATTTCAAACCCAGACAGATGCAAAACAAAAGCCTTTTTGCTAAAATCCACTTTAGTCTCAGAAACTCACCACAGGGTAGGGACCATGCCAGAGCCATGATGATGTCACCGAGGTAATTGGGGTGACGAACAAAACCCCACCAACCCGTGACAAGAAGCCCTTTGCCAGTTGCAGTGGGTATAAATTTCAGATCTGTGAACAGAGTATTGTGGTCAATGCAGTGACTGAAATATGTATTTATACACTACAAAGAGCCATTGAATAAAATCCCAACCCATGGAATAAGAAATGTACTCACTGGCCAGTTTGGGATCTGCTGGATTCCGTCGGAAATTGTTTTTCTGAGAATTTGCACTGCGGAAGATGTAATACCCAATACCTGAAAACAAAAATGATGTATTTTGCATTTTCAGTTATTTTCTAGTTTTCTCAGCTTCAACAAAAGCACTCACATGCCCTTTGCCACACTTATTCCATCAAGGGCTTTTCCCCAGAGATTCAACTGGTATTTTCTGCCTTAACAAGACAGAAATGCCACTGGAAACCTGCATTCCATAAGATCCTGTTACTGACTAACTTTGAAGAGATTCTGAAGAACCTTTATTTTCACATCTATATCTGAGTTTTTTAATGTTACACTGAGTTTGAAATTCACAGAAGGCGATGTGAATTTCACATTGTATGATTACAGCTCTATTTTGCAACCTAGCACTTTGTTACAGCACCTACTCCATAAACTGACAACTCATTTACAGGATCATGATAATAAAAGAAGCAGGCAAGGAATTATCTGGGTTTGAAATTCATATCCCCCATAATTTTCACACAGCAGCTTAAACTCGCTTTTTCCAAAGCTGCATTGAAAAAAGATGATCACAATATACTTTGAATAAAGATGATATTTTTTAAAAAAATAGAAATCCAAGAAAAAACATTAGGTGAACATGAAAAAATGATTTTCTGTTTTTCAGTACTGCACATATTAAATTGTACATCTTCTCATTTTTTCCAATCCTTTGTCATGTCTACAAAATTTGAGTGGGTTTTTATTGTTTCTATTCAGATAACAGACACAACAAGCATATGTTGGTGCAAATGTAAGGTTGCCTAAAGATGTGAGATCTTTCCTCAAAGCACTCAGCTTTGATGAAAAAAGATGTTTTCTACTGACATGTGTTTGCAACGATGCTCATCAGGGAAGGAGATGCAGTGGTTACTTTTTCCCTAGGATCAGCAGAGCCTAGCCAACAAGGTACTGACTTTTTTTTTTTAATGAGTCGCTCAGATTGACTTAAAAAAAGAATTTATTAAATGCAAAATATGTTAATTCACTTCAACTCCAGACAGCACCCACCTACAGCTGCTTCTCAACAGAACAATTAGGTGTTCAGAGTCTCAGCTATCCTTCATTTGCTAAAATGAGAATTTATTATATTCTCTGTATTTCACAGGAGCCAGACAATGACTACTGCATCTGAGCTAAAGCTTCACCTCCCATCTCTGAAGAAACAGAATCAGAACTACGTTGTAACCAACAGCAACAGTGACATTTACTGTAACTTACAGTTCAGAACAGTAATTGCTGCAGCAACAGGCCAAGAGATTGTGGTGGGGTGACCCACTAAGTAGAAAGCCTGCAGGCTGTAGACAAATGGAACCCACACCAGATCTCCAAACGCCAGCATGAATCCAAATCCATCATGGGTAATATCCATTGTAGTCAAAACAGCTTCCTACAAACAAGGAGGAAGGAATTTCAGCACTCCCAAAGCCTCCTCTTAACATTGTAATTAGAAATGGACACAGTTGAAGGGGATTGGCATTTACCTCATTCCAAAGAGCATCCACCACATAGAGAAGCTGGAAGCTGTTCACAAGAATCATGGAGAGGGACGGCACACTGAGATTGTGGATCTTCATCTCAGCCAAGAGCATTGCCAAGTTTATAACAACCTAAGTTAGAAAAGATTTTATTTAAAAGGTCACTTGTAAAAGAAAGTGGTATTTTCTATCACACTACAGGACATTTTAACACAAGTATTTTTGACCAATCTTTAGTTTAAAAAAACAAATAAACTATTTTACAAGTAAGTTTGCAACCAACCATATTTTTTGAAGCTGTATTGCCTCAACACAACCTTAAAAAGGGTTTTCATTTGCCACAAAACTAAGAAGCTAGAAATTTTCTTCAAGTGAATAAAAATAGTCATTAAAAAACTAGCAACGTGGAACTGTTTTTCAGTACTCATTTATAAGTATTTTTAAATATCCTTAATATCAATTATATGTGTGTGTGTGTGTAAAAAAACCAATCCCTCAGTGTACTATTTAAGGAAATAAAATAACTCAGATTACTGACTCACCCAGCCAATTAATCCTGGACGCAACTCACAGAAATATTTGAGGTCAAAGCTGCCAATACGAGGGTTTAATTCATGTCCAGTAAAAAAGTCATAAATAAAATACCCTGCAGGTAAGACACAACCTCTGTTAGCAATACTCTTGCTTTTATCTGCCACTACACTCCTCCCCATAAATAAAATCCCACTTTCCACTAATGTTCTCTCATTACAAATTTTTAAAAGCCTTCAGATTGGCAAAAAAATAATTTGAAGAGTATGTGCAAAATACAAAACAAAATCTCCATAGTTTGTATTCTAAGATGCCCTAATTTTTATTAATTAGGAGGACTAACCACTTTAGAAGTTCTCCCTGACACTTGTTCCTTCATTTTTAGCCTTATCCTGAAGCTTACATCACAGTGTCTATGAACATGATCATATGGCATTAGTTAATATTACATTTTCTCCTATTTAATTGCTTTTGTCTGGAAAAAAGAATTCCCTTTAGCTGTGACAATGACCCATCCATCAAAAAAGGTGGACAAGAAGGAAAATACCATGCCCTGACTTCATATCTGGGACTGAGTTTGCAGGGAAAAAAAAACAAACAACACTTCACAAAGCAAAATTAAAGTCACAGTGTTATAATAACCAGCCCCAAATCCAGCCTTTAATTTGTAAAATGAAACTATAGCAAACAATTGGAAAGAAATCACCCAGAATGCTCTAACTCACCAGAATTTCCACCTGGTGCTAGCTCTTCCTCAGGTGCTTTCAGGGATCGGACATACAGGTAAATGCTCAGTGCCAGAGAAAACGCTGCAGCTGACACTGCAAACTGCATGAGGTGATCGTACAAATAATGGAACTCAAATTCAAAGTACAATAAAACTCCAATAGCTGCAGCAGTCAAAATAAAAGCATAAAACCCTAAAGGATGCAGAAGAAAGACATATTAGTCAAAATAAAAAAAAAAACAATTTATCTTTTTAGTAGGGCCTACCTAATCCAACCTTTCTGCACTTTTACTTCTTCCAGTATTTGTCCATATTCCAGTAACATCTTGGACATCCCATGGTTCAAACTTCTGGGGCACAGCAATAAAACTAAGAGACTCTAAGCCCTGAAACTGTGCTCACCAAAAGGACAAGAGACTGGAACACTCTGAATACTTCTCAATTTTTTATGCCATAGGATCTAATTTCAGATTTTAGTGGAAAAATGGACACTGACACTACTAATGGATAATGAGAGCAGGTCACAAAGCCTTATCTGTGGGACAGCTGAGACAACCTTATCCTCATCTTTGAATTATCTTCATATATAGCTTGACACAGACAGCAGTAATTAAAGTATTAAAATGACTTATCAAGAAGGCAAAACTTGAACACTTTTGCATACATTGAGAGTATAATTTCATGCAGAATGGATTGATGGCCAAATAGGAGCAGGCAGCTCTCTGTTGCCCTCAGCTAAGGACTTTCTATGGATCCCTTCAAGGGTCACAGGGGGTGAGGTTAGAAGGAACCTCCAGAGTTCAGATGGAAACTCCTGTACTTCACTTTGTGCCCAGTGCCTCCTGTCCTTACCTTTCCTCAAGAAAGCTTTTAAATTTGCTTTTAAAATTAGCCTTTGAAGCAGCAAGACAATTCCCCTTGCTTGTTACTTACAGCCCTATTCCAACTTTAAATGGTGCATCTTACCAGACTATGACAAAACTCAGCTTTTTACTGTCGTATTTGAATTCCACTACCACCCCTGTCCAGTGTAATGTCCTGCTCTTGGGTCACTTAGTTCCTGATGATCACTAACTCCTTTTTCCAAGAAAAGGCTCATCCTGTTTTATCCAAGATTTACAAGAGATACGTTTTCTGGGCAAACTGTATCTTTCAATATTTGTGTTTTATGGTGCTGAGCTCTGCAAATCACACAATGGAATCAGTTCTGGAATTAACAACTGCACCATGCTCACCATTTATCCGGTACTGCAGTTTCCTTCCACTGGAAAGAGGCAGGCCTTCTACAACCTAAGGAGAATAAAATATTAATGCTCAACAAAGTGTTTTCTGTGGGCTCTTCAGGTGAGGAAAACCAAGCTCAATTCTGTCAGAAAGACATCCAGTCAAAGCAACCAGCTGGACACACTCAAACCTGAAGCTCATGTACTGTTCTGAAAAACATACTCTGGATAGCAAATGAAAGAGATCAGCAGTTTCAAATAAAAACATTTTTAAAAATAAACCTCTTCTTAGCCAGCTTCAAGAAAGCAGAACTTCTCCAGTCATTGTGAACATGTACAGCAATAAAACATGACTGATCTACTTCAGAGTGTCCTTTCAGAATCTGCCACTAACCCTCAAGTCACAAGAGAGGGATGGAGAGCCTTTGCCTGATATTCATCCATATGGCTAGAATGGTTTATAGATGCCTGTAAATGAAGACTGTATTCCAAAATGCTGGATATCCATAAGAAACTGAGTATTGAAATAGTTTGCGAAATTAGAAGTCAGATACCTAAAATTCTTCTAGAAATCTATCAAGCAAAGTTTATCCACACTTTTGGTCTGAATGCCTATAAAATGCCTTCTGCCTTCTCTACTGGAAAGCTCTGAAATGCAGAAATTCTGAACCAGCTGTGCTGTTTTAAGCTTACAGAAATCTGCAGCTGCTATATTCCAGTTTATTATGAAAAACTCATTAAATTCCTTTCAAACTCACTGCATTTAGAACACACCCCACCTTCCAGCCTAACACACAGTTTAGTTGCCCATAAAGACCCAAGTGCTCCCAACAACCTACCTTTCCAATTGGCAGCAAGTAAAATGCAGCTTGAAGGAAAAACCACAGCAGAATTACACCAAATACCCTCCAATCCCAAAGACTCTCAAGTGCTGGCAGAGGAGGGAAGTTCAGAAGACTTGGATCATCTTGTTTGCACATCAACAGCAAGTAGAATACAGTAGCAGGCATGAATAATACCAGCATGAAGGTTCCTGTAAACAGACATTATGGCATGTTAGAAAGTAAGTACAGAAAATTTAAAAAATAGTTTCAATCCCACTAAAAAAGCTCAATATTAAGTAACAAAGAAGAGGTTGCCATTATTTTCTCCTGAACAAGACAGCAGCAATCCCATAGTCATGTAACAGGACACTGAGACATTCTTCTCACTCCCATACATGGTCACTGCATTGCTCCAAAAATAATCCAAAAACTGTCTAAAAAATACTTCACTGTCAAGTTTCAAGAACCTACATTTTTGAAAATGTAAAAGCTTTGCTGGTTAATTCTTAAATTTAATCTGGAAATATTTAAATGTCACTGTGGCAAGGGGTGGCACAAGATCTCTGCTGTATTTCATGTATGAACCAAGTGCAATAAAGGTTCTTTGCCACTAAATGAAGTGAAACACAACAATTTTACTCTGAATTCTGCAGCCAAGGTCCAAAAAGCAGTTCTTGACATGACAGTATGGTCAATAAGTAAAAACCCACAAAATAGTACTAATTTTCAACTATTAAGGCAATTTGCACACATACCAATTCTTCCCCCAAACTCCATCTCCTTTGTTTTTGTTGATACTTTCTCAATTGGTTTTACAGCCACAAAAGTTTTTTTCTCTGAATAGATCTCTTCTTTTTTCTTGTCATCTTTCCTCGAACGCAAGCTGTACTGCTCAAGCACACGCTTGATTTCCAGGTCTGGTTTTAACTTTTGCTGTAAATGAATAAAAATAATTTACTGAAAGGTTTCCCAGTGATTTTACTTTATTTGATATTTCAGAGGACATTACTCACTGTAAAACACCAGTACAGAATTACCCATTCACACAAAGAGACTGCTAAAACCAGGCACTGTAACCTGTTAGGCTGTGATCACAGATCAGCAGCAGCTCCAGCACAGATCATCCATTGCCACCCTCCCCCTTTCCCTTCTGCCATGTGCCTGGGCACTAGATAACAATCAGGACAATAAAAAAATCACTTTCTCTGTAGCAAACTTAGTCAACCTCTAAGTTTTATGTTGCCTTCTATTTCTGATAGATTACTGTATTGCCCTTTTCTAGGAATTTCTGAGAGAGCCAAGCTAGGAATGTGACAAAAAGCTAAGAGCAAATTCCATGTTCCTACCTCCAAGATGATGCAGGATGTGGCATTTTTTTCTGTACTTTCAGGTTCACCATTGTATCTTTTGGTGTTATTCTCACTCGGTTTCTGGTCAAAACAAGAAACACAGTTTAAGCTTTCAGTGTCCTATATATGGCACTGTTCTGCAGAACTTAAAGTTTAGATTTCCATAAACTATCTTTGAAGAAATAAATTCTCTCATAAAAATTCTTCTCTAGTGAGTCTAGCTTACACAGCTCTGGCTGTGTAAGACATGGCTCACATGTTTTATTTCAGCTAAAGTTTTGTTGAAGAGAACCTGGTCTTTTCAGTCTTACAAGAGCCAACAGATAAATCCTACTCCTCAGACAGAAGCCAGGACAAAACCACCAAAGACTTTTTGACTCTTTTATCCCAAAAGTTTAAAAGTACTAAAAGTAAACAGTAGCTGCTGGCTAAAAAACTACTTAAAACCACAGGCACAGGATCACACAGTTCAAAGGAGCTCACTGCAAAACAAACCCCACAACTATTTCAGTGCCTAAGAGTACTAATTTACTAAACCTATCTAGCTAGTTTATATTAATCTGGTTTAGTCCAGCTGAAACCTAACTAAAACCTGTTCATTTTCAATAGATCAGCAGAATGCATTTCCAGTTCCAGGGACTGTATCTCAGACAAGTGAGAAACCATCTCAAGGGCACAAGAGGCAGAAGAAATGCTGTTTTTCTCTTCACAGAGAAACACCATCTCTACTCCTCTTCACTTAAAGATCACCAAAACCATTTGTAGCACTCAATCTTCACAAAAATGCTAAGAAGAAACCTAATAAATTTCAACTAGACACCAGATATACTGGTAAACTTTAGAAATCCTTACAGGTTAGTTTTTATAATGAAACCAGTTTTGCAATATTATCCATCACAAGGTCATATTTAAATATTTCACACTACCTGTTTTCCACTACTGTTGCAAAAAATTGTATATGGTACAGAACTCATTTTATTTCAAATCCTAATATCTACCTGCTATGAACCAATTAACACACCTAAAAGTAAGCTAACTTCCATTGCCCCATTTCACAAGTGGAAGCACATGGCTAACAATTACTTCAATATTAAATATTTAAAAAATTTTGTTTGTTTGGATTCTGAGTTCTCAGTATCACCAAATTCAAGTGGAACTTTATAACCTTGGTTTACCTCTCAAGAATTTCCTCAAAATTTGCAAGCTAGAAACCCAATTTCTAAAGAAAAAAAAAAAAAGCAGTTCTGAGATATACTTTTGCAGGTAATTATGCTGTCTGGGGAACATGAACAGCAGCTGCCTTTTACAATGATAAACCCAGTCTGCAAAAAACCAATCTCTCACAAATAGCAAAAGTTTCTTTAAATAAAAATCCAGCAAACCAACACACAGAAAACCAACAAACAGAACTAATACCGGCAGAGCTATGCTGGTCTCCTGGATGGTTTTCTTTTTGTCCTCCTTGTGCTCCCTGCTTTGGGAAGCAGAACGACGCCTGCCCTTGGCCGGCCGGCCAGGAGACCGAGAGCGGGAGCGAGATCTGCTGCTGCTTCTCCTGGAGGGAGAACTCGAAGAAGACTGGCTCTTCCTGTGCTTGAATGATGACTGGGACTAAAACAAAGATGCAAACCAAGAAAAATCTTAGCTATGTCCCAAAGAACAATTTTAGAAATGGGGGGTTTCGTGATGAGGACTCTGGCATGTAGTTATGTAGATCTGTCTCATATTTCCTCTACTGATGCTCTACAAAGGCTGTTAAGAAAGAGCAACTGCAGAATACTCATTTTGCTGGCAATTCCCAAAGAAGTCTGTTCCAAGTCCAACTGTTGAAGCTACAGAAATCAGGCTATGCATGTAAGCTACCAAAGTGAGCACCAAGCTGTTTAGCACACCACTCTCTCAATCCTGTGCACAGGGATAGGAATTCAGAGCTGTCTCTAAGGCCCTCAGTGGCTGCTCTCACTTCCACCACTCAGCTTTATTAAAGCATTTGACATAGCGAGGGTCATCATCTGTGTGAGGCAACACAGCCTCAACACTAAAAACCCAAGTCAGTCTAATAATTTAATTATATCTGGTAAGTAATTTCATAAACAAAAGCACTTTACTCCAAAAGCACTGTTTGATTTCTCTGGGAAGTCTACAATGCTGATTTCCCCATGTAAAATTTCCACAATGGAACTTTTATAATGTATAAATGCTTCATGACAAAGAAAGGTATTTTCCCAGCTTGAGTCTGCTAACCTGCATGCAGAAGTAACAAATCAGAAAGTCTTGAAACAGTGAAAACAGTTGCCTACCTCAAGGCAGAAACATTTTGGTCCCAAAAGGCCAGTGACTGGGCATGGAGACTGCCCCCCAGAAGTGACACTACAGCTCACATAAAGGCACACAAACTGGCTTTGAACCTATGCAGGTTTCAGAACAGGCCATAGAAATGAACTACAGTGAACACTCAAACACGGTTTTTTCCTCCTGCATGAATCATTTTAAGCTGGTTATGAAGTTTAAAGGCCTTTACTAGTAACAAAAAATAAAATAATGAGGAGTAAAGAGGAAGGAATATGTTTATATGACATGAACCTTTCTCAAGAGATTCCAATTGTCACAAACACAGCAAAATACCTCATGAAGCCTTTGAGGACCTGAACTAGTAGAAGGTATTTGCAGATGTTTTAAGTACGAGCTTGAAGGGCATCCACTGTTTATATTTAGTGACATTTAACTGCATCTTCACATTTGTTACCAAATTTTCTTATTGAGAGATGGAAAACCATCAAATTAATATCAACCCATTGATTACTACCTTTGTAAGGTACTCAAACTAGTTTTTTATGAAAAATCATGCTATAGAGTTCCTGAAGGATCAGACTTGGTTTTCCTCAAAAAGATGATACTTTTTTGACATAAATAAAACAACCACAATACTTTAAAGATGGGGTCATTCTGAACTTCTACTTGAGGTGTCACATAGGGAGAAACTTTTACTTAGCACCAATTACTTGAAGACACAGTTAACAAAAACTTGCAAAATAACTACCCAGTCCTAAGTTGAAGTACTGAAAATTAAATACATGTGTACTCACTGTGAAAAATGCCAATCACTTGTTTTTAAGATTTTGAAAGTTTAATAGTAATAAAACGGTAATAAAATAGTAATATAATTAGAGGAATAAAAATTTGGACATTTAGGATTTAGGACAATATGAGACAATAGAAACAAAGAGTTAAGGACAGTCCAGGTTCCTCCTTCTGGGCAAAATCAGCCCGAAAAAGGACCCACGTTAAAAGAGGATTAACCCTTAAAAGCAACAGCCTGTTGCATATTCATACACCTCATACATGATACATAAATTCCATTCAAACAAAGGATTCTGTCTGGTCAGTGTCAGCTTCTTCCTCTGAATCCTGACTGCATCCTCAGAGCTGAGCAAGGTGGGAAGAAATTTGTTTCTTCTGATAATGGAGCAATAAATTCTTTCTCTGAAAGATTTAGATTCCTGTGGATGCTCTCTCAGTGAGAGTACCTAATTCCTCTCTTTAAAAAAATATCCCACATACTAGTTTCTATTTTAACATTATGTGATAACCTAAAACTATATTTAACACACTACTTAAAAAAATTAACGCAGCATAACTTTCTAACACAACACATACAATATTCATTTTAATATTTGCAAAAAGCCAACCATAAAATACCCATTTTTCACACTCACCCTTATATCACTTTCCTTCAGTGCAAGCTCAGTTCCATCTTTGTACTTGACAGTGTAAAGATGAGCCACATCATCGTAGCTGGTCACCTGCACCTCGTAGTACAGGACGCTGCCCGGCCAGCGGCCCATCACCACCTCGCCATCAGCAAACTTCCGGCTGGGCATTTTCCAAACACAGTCCCTGCAAAATAAATCACTCAGTGCACATGGCAGCCACACAGCAGGCTTCATTCTCCCCTTCTCTCTGTCTGTATGATGTAACTGAAAAGGGGACACTTTCACTTTAAATAGGGAAAAGTGTGTGTCATAAGAAGGCAGCATGGAACTCTTAAAATAGAGAGAAGATTGAAGGTGCACATTCTGGAAAAACATTCAGATGTATTAAACTAGTACTGAACTACAATATACCATCTCCATCATCAGGCAAAGCACATCTTTGACCAAAATTACGTAATGAAGTTCATCTTATCTAGAGAGAAATGCAAATTACATGGTACTGAAGTGTCCTCTAACCCTTGTTTCCTGTGGCTCTACAGAAATGACAGAAGCAATGATTTTTAAACATTAAACATCCCCAATCATTCAACACTTACAGCCACATTAAGTCTTTCTTCAATTTATTATGCCAAACACTCCAAAGTTAGGAAACTTCAGAATTTAAGCTCCTGTCTGGGTTGAATCTTTTTTTATTTTCCACCTCTTTAACAAAAGGGCATAATGCCTTTTCCAGGACTCCGTGGGAAAACAAAGCTCAGCATCAGAGCAATCCCACAGCAACCTGAAAAATGAAATTCTATCCTCCATTGCATCATCAGGTTTTTATTTGCTATTAACAAAACCTGGTGTGACTACTACCCTTGGGTCACCCCACCAGGTGCTGGGAAAAACCACAACTACAACTCAGAGGAAGTTGTTTTTAAGCATAAAACACTGTAGAACTGCTTGTATAGTGCTTTGTGTTATGTCACTGCCTTCTGAAAACAGATATCCGAAGCAGAATATACTTTTGATCTCAATGTATCAAGTCAGACTACTTTAAAAGTCTAAGGTAAAATATACACTAAATAACTAAGGTAAAACAAGTATACACTAACATAACTGAGGTGAAATATACACTAAATAACTAAGGTAAAATATACACTAACATAACTAAGGTAAAATAAATATACACTAACTAACCAAGGTGAAATACACACTAACATTTCTACTGGCACCCTGTGTACCAGCAACACAGGAATTCGGAGGGGCTGGCAGGGACAGGGAACAGACACAAACCACAAAATGTTGGGGTCAAAGCATTTAATTTTAACTTGTTTGCTTTATCAATTTGATAAGAAAATGAAACCACACAAACTAAGGTAAATACAAGTCTTTAACTAGTTAATCATTACATATTAACTAACCTGCAGTGAAAAGTTAAGATTCTTGGGGAAAAAAGTACTGTTAATATTCAATCACAGACCTTCATCACACATTGGGGGATGGGGCTCAGTGAGGTTTTACAATCAACATTCATTCTGGCATTTTCTGACATTGCTGCTGCTGGTAAATTTTACACCTGTGTAGCTCTCCAAGTCAAAAACCAAAAAAATTCAGCAGAATTCCCTCATATGGATTTTATTACTAATATTCCAAACTGCTTCAGACCAGAAACATCTGGCCATCTCTCTCCTGTATAATATTTGAAGGAGAAAAAAAAAAGTTTTATAATTTGGTTTCACTGACACTTGCCAGTCACAAAAATGAGTTCTAGTCTGTGCTTGTTGGGCATGTACTATTCCAGCTCTTCTGCCTTCTAACTCGTGTTTGCTGTCCCAGTTTCTTGCTTCTGTCTTATTCTTTCTGAATTCACACTCCTCCAATTTTCTTTTATCCCAGTCAGCTGAACCCCTTCAAACTCGTATCTCTGCTTCTTACGACTTCCATATTTTCATTTCAAGTTCTCCCTTCTCTCCTTAGCCCCCATCTTGAGCCTTTGTGGATTTTCTGCCTTTTCTGCCCTTGCTCACCAAACCAGTTCTGGTTCCTCTTTGCCACCTCTGTCTAAATCTGATCTCCCTGTCCAGTTTCCTCACCCACAGGCAGTTCTTCAGGAGACCCAGGGCTACCACTGCTCTCTGGGAGCCTCCTGCAGCCACAGCTTCTTCTTCCTGCTCTTCCATAAACAGCCTGAACCCAGGAGCTCCTGAGTGCACTCAGAGCTGTCCCCAGATGTCACCATGACTTCATTTCCCCTCTGCTTGCTGCACTTCCTACACCCCAGCCAACTTTTCTTCTCCTGACCTGCAGCACCTCAGGCACAGCTGCAAACGTGGAGCCTGAGCAGGACAAAGCCGGCTGATCCCCACAGAGTTGTACAACACAGATCTTTTTTCAAAAAGGGTAACATTTTTTCATGAAGTTGTTACTGAGGACATGTAACACTGTTTTTTTCCAATTTACAGTAACCACTTCAGAATTTAGATACAATTTCTGAATTTGAATTCATGAGGATAATAAAATGCAATTCTCTGCCAGATTTCAAAACCCAGCACTTCTGTATGCAAACAAGAAGTCCAAAGAAAAAGTAACTTAATTATTGTGAAAGGCAGAAAGACCTTCCCTTCCTCCAACCTTGTTCTCAAAAGGAGCTGGTTAGTTTTAAAAAATTGAGAAATGTGGTTGAAAGACCTGTAGCTAAACCTGTGTCATGTAATTAAGCCTGAGGTAGATACTGCCAATATGAGATTCCAAAATGATAAATAAGCAAGTGGAAGCAATGAACAATCTTATTAATGGGAAAAATTACGTATTTTTCAATTCTTTTCTTTAAATATTACAGCTTAATAACAAGCTCAAACATTAAAGTAAGTGAATGTAACTTTTTACCCTATTCCTCATTCCTTACATCCCACTTCAAAAAGCTGCAGCTTTCATCTGTTCAGATGAACACACACAATTACTGGCATCCAGAAGAGAAAAGACAGGAAGTCTTTCCAAAAAAATTTGGTTTAGAGATTACATTTTTCATGTACTGCTCTTTCAAGCTCTACACACCCCTGATGATTTTCATGGTATCAGCTGGCATCAGCCTAATATTCCCAGCAGCTCTGCACAAACTTTTGAATTCCCAGGGCTTTAAAACATAAATCCAAAGAAAATCATCTCATACAATGAACCCTGCACTGTACAGACACCTGACTGCAAGTTTAGCCACTTACTCAGGAGATGAAATTTCTGTTTTCTCAACCATTACGATTTTCCTTTAGGAATCTAGAGTCTAAGAGAAAGGCTCAAAAGGACTTTGTATCCTATACCAAGCCAAGCCAATTAATGCAAATCTCCCTGGAGCTTGAAAGTGGGTAAAGAACAAAAGTTTCTGCTGACTCAAACAAGAATGAAATAATTAAAAAGAAACTTGGCTGAGAAACATTATTGCCCCATGCATGCATTTCTGGTCTTCTTAATGACTCTCTCACAAGAGATGTGGGCAGATATTTCAGTGTGGAGAAAGTGATGACTGTTACCTTGTAGCCACAGGGAGATCACACCCCATCAGCAGAAGTTGGGCACACAGTTTTAATAATAAATAAACACTAAACAATTTTTCCCTCTTGGAAGAAAAAAGTTCACACACATTCAGTAATTCCATTTACTAATTCTAACATTTCACCACTCTCAGGTAACGTTCTGGATGTCAGAGGAGGGAGCCAGCAGGAAAATAAAGAAAACGCTGACAGTCAAGGTTAACAACACACGAAAAGTTACAACTGAATTCACCACAGAGAGCTGTGCAGGACCTTTTCAGCAAAACCATTATTCTCTCCACATTCAGAACAGTAGAGGCACCTATCCCTGTCCAAACCAACTTCACTTCACCACTAAAAACAAGCACCGGTACGCCTCGAGGCAAAAACAACAACCCATCAACCCTCGGGCCGGGAACCGCGGATCTTCCCTTCAAAGAGCCTTTCTGCCGGAAACCCCGCTAGCGGAGGGGACGCGGCAGGACCCGGAGCTCGGCAGGGCGGGCCCGGGAGCGGCGGGGCGCTGTTGACAGGAAGGCCCCACGTGCCGGCCGAGGCCCGGCCCCTCAGCCCCGCCCCGCCCG
>NW_005054434.1:1315423-1324453 GCF_000277835.1 Geospiza fortis | reverse complement strand
CGGAAAGGTCGCTGTCGTGGCGAAGGGGGCAGGCTCAGACCGCCTGCGCCACCCAGGCCCCGCCGCACGGGTAAACAAAAAGGAGGGTTTTGTTTACGGAGCACTCGCGGTCTCGCCGCCTCCGCCGCCGCGAGTGCTCCTACACTGTCCGAACAACAGCCTCTGTTCCTTCCAGCCCTGCACCTCCAGCACTCAACAATGACAAAATGTGGTAAAAATGCAAAAAACCAGCATCTCTTCTCCCTCAAAAAGAAATATTAGAAAGGGCTTAAAAGCGGAGGTGGCGAGGCAGCGAGTGCTGCTACACTGACCGAACAACAGGCTGTGCTCCCTCCAGCACTAAACAGAGCCAAAACGTGGTAAAAGTGCGGTGAAAACGCACTGAAACACCCATTTCTCTCCTAAAGAAAACTAAAAATAAAAGCAGAAGAGGCTTTTGAAGACGTGAGATGACAAGTGCGCCTGCACTGACAGAACAACAGGCTGTGCTCCTTCCAGCCCTGCACCTCAAGCACTCGACAAAGCCAAAACGTGGTAAAAATACGGTAATAAAAGTGCAGTAAAAGCATACCCACACTCTCCAAAGGGAAAATAAAAAAGGGGCTACAAAATTGCAGCGTGCAGTGTGGTTACCCCTGTGCTTTTGGGGCAACTTTTCCAGAAAGGCCATTTGAGTTCCTGGCCAGATTTTGAAATCAGGAAGTCTAAGCAATACTTGAGCAGGCAGAAACAAAATGTGTTGTGAAAAAGTTAACAAATCGTCCTTAACATTGAGGTTTAGCATTCAAATGAGTTGTTTCCAGTGTTGAGATGTTAAAAGTGGTGTTAAGAAGTGTTAAGAGTGAAATACAGAGTGTTTTGTCCACACAATTTTTATGGACCTCCCAAATTTTCTAAATTTAGGTAACAAGTGATGCTCTGTGCTAATAAAGCTTCCTAAATGAAGGGAAATTCCCTAAAGACAAGACCACCATTGTCCTGTACAGAAAACTGCCAGTGTCGTGCAGACACAGCAAAAATCTCAGATAAAAAAAAAGAACCCTGAAACAACAGCAACATCATAAAATAAAAAATTGAAAAAAAACCTCATACCAAAAACCCACAGCCAAAATGAACTGACATAAACAGGCCCCATGGTAGTCATGAGCTTAACTTGTCTGAGACATAATTGTTGTATTTGGGGGGTTGTTTTTGCTGTTGCTGGTTTGTTTGTTTGTTAATTTCTATCGGGGTTTAAGTTTCTAGCTATAATTTTTGAATTAAGAGTATGGCATGCTTGTTTCTTCTAAGTGATTGCAGGAAATGGGACGTCCTGAGGGAATTATAAAAAATGGATATATTTTATTATTTATTCTGCTTATCTTGTCCTTGAATTTTTAATTTTCACAAGCAATTCTTTTTAAATTGCGTTTGTGTGTCCCCTGTTTTTGTACCACGTAGACCCAGTTTAATTTGTCAAGGATTCATTGTATTTTTCACCATGTGATACAGTAAAAGATGTCTAAAGAAAGTTAAAAGTTACTCAGTCAAACCAGAGTCACGTGTAAGCATAGATTTTAATAAATGCAGTCAGAATAAATTTGGTTATTAATTGTGTTAAGGCAATCAGCTTTATCTGAGAGACATTTGATAATTTACTACACAAAAGATGCAAGTGAAGCTTGATTTCTGGCTTCAGATAATGAATATTTTGGTTCCAGCTAAGATTTCTGCTTTGCTTACTGTTGCAAAGTTTAGAACTGTACTGTTAAGAACTGTTTTCAGCAGTTCAGTCTAAATTACAGCAGGTATTGCTTGGAATGAGCCTGCTTTGTTTTGTGGGCAGCAGAGGCCTACAATTAATATGTTTAAATAATGAAGGGTTTCAGTTGAAATCTTGTTTAGAAAATAAACTTGCCTTCAGAGAAATGGTTTGGGTTTGGGATTGTTTACTCACCTTGGATTAGAAAGCTCTTGGGCCACTAAGAACTGTTTATTTCAATTCTGCCAGCAATAATTGAGATACATTTGAGAGATTATTTCAGAAATATTTATGGGACAACCAAAGAATGGGACAAATGTGAAATCCAATCAGCATCACCACCACCAAAACGATCTGCTGCAAGTTAGGTCTGAAATTTGCCAAGATCTAATAAAGCATCCCAATCCCACACTATAAAACTAAGAAAATAATTCCATTTTAATGAGAATCCCAGAATCATCAAGGTTGGAAGAGATCTTCAGTGTCCCTTCGTCCAGCCACCACCCCAGCACCACCATAATCACCCATAACCCAAAAAAAGTTGCAAAAACCTAAAGCTGCCAACACAAGAAGGTTGAGAAACATTCTGATAAATGGCTTTAGCAGAGTCTGCTGAGGTGGGTGGGGTAATAAGCTTCTGTTTCCTCTCCTGATTAGGCCTTTGCTAAGAAAACACCCATAAGACTCAGTGGTGTGGTGGTTTTACAGTCTCTTAAACAACCCATGTATTCATATATATTCATACATATTTATATATGTGTGTGTACATTCTATGTGTACATATATAAAAATGTGTGTACATTTATAAATACATATATGTATATATGCTGTCTCTTTCTCCTTCTGTCATATTGGATCAAAGCATCCCAGCCTGTCTGTTGAAAATGTATCTGCTTTTTAGAGGGAAATTCTTGGCTGGCAGCTGTGCTCCTGACATGAAGCCAAGCTCTTACCTGCTGTGGCCAAGCTGGTGATGAAGAACACATGCACTGTGTCACATCACAGAACAACTGGAAGGAAAGGCAGGCTGAATTCTGCATGTGGACAAAACCCATCTCCTCTCTGCTTCTCAAATGTTGAAAAGCCGATGATCCACTTCTTAAAGGTGTTTGAGTGTGCTCAGGCATTTTGGGGATTTCCATTATTATATATAATTTGCTTCCTAGTTTTTTCAGTGGTTGAATTCTTCGTATTTAATGAACGGGAGATTTGGGATTAACCTCTGAATGTTACCTAACTAAATCAATAAAGGTTTTGTTTGCACAGACCTCAATGAGGCAGGGATTCCACCCCTGACCATGGAAAAAGTTTCTCATTATATATTCATTTATGATGTAGAGAATTGGAGCTTCAGCCCGCCTATAAAGGAGCAGCCTGCTAACAAACACTGCTGCTCTGGGCAAATTAGGTTGAACACTTGCACTCTGGGAAGTTTTGCAAAATGTTTATCTTTGGAAACAGCTTTAAAAAAATACTCGAGGCTATCAACCATGTTGGGCTCAGCAATAAGAAGAGGGACACAGACACATGCAAACTGATTCCAGCTCTCTAAACAGGAGAAGGAGACAAAAAAAGCACATTGAAACTTTGATCTCCACAACAGTGCAACTAATTTCCTTTCTGTATTGTATGTGAATTTATGAGTAAGACTCATTATTGACTGAGGGAAGTTGATGCAATTCTCCAAGAAATGGCTCCTGAGATAAGAGTTTTGGCTGCTGTATCTTCTGCTAGGCTGCTTACCTTGCCATTTCTGCAGCATGGCTGGTAAATTACTCCAGCAGAAACCCTGGGGACAGTTGCGTTTCTGAGGCTTTATGGAAAACACAGACTACAGGATTTCCAAGCATTGGTAATCCAGACCCATTTCTATGTAGCCAAGTTATGTCCTTGAAAGAGTTGTAAATGTTTAAACAGAAAGTGGCTTTCATTCTAGAGAAAGAGAGAAAATTTCAAAGTTTAAACGGCTTATTCTGAATACAAAGAAAAGCCACACTCATCCCTTGGGTACTCCTGACTCACAAGCAGTTTTCCAGAAGTCTTCTGGCTTTTAAACCTGTGTTTTAGTCTTCAGAAAGAGGTTACAGAGCAGAGTGACTTCTGCAGGGATCTCCACAGGAAGGGGGGGACAGAACCTACCTTTTCCTGGTTCCTGTGTGACAACCTGCCCTGCATGAAGGGAGACACCGGGCCTCGATCCCCACTTTTGGCACATTAACAATGTTCCATCCCTAAACATGAAAGCAATCTGGTACCTAAGGAAAAAGAAACAAATGAAACACGTGGCAAATGCAAAACAGACAGAGCCCAAAGGCTTTGAAGTGTCAGCACAAACAAGTACACATGTCTATATGTGCATGTGTATGTGCATATAATACACATAAATATTTATGTATATAGATAAAGAATGAAAACAACATTCACTTTCCAGCCTTATTGTTGCAACCAGTGCATGATTTTTATGCCCATGGCTGGCACTGTATGCAACTCCCTGCAGTAAGACAAAAAACTAACATTTTTAATTTATTTATTTATTTGTAAAACAGGCTGAAGAAGCTTCTGGTCTGGAGTGAGCAGGCATTGGAGCATCCGTGGGACACAGCCAGGAGGGATCAGCAGGGATCAGAGGCTGCTGACTGCGCCTATGGCAAACGAGGCCCTGCATCAAGGCACAGTGTTGCACCCACCTCCAGTTTTCTAAATTGTGTTTAAAATTCACTGCATTATGGGGGAATATTTAAGGAAAATAACCAGGGTAAATTTGGACACATTTGTAACAAATATTTATAACACTGGGATATGTGGAATAGATGGTAATTCTTACCAGGGTAAAGACACCAAAGATATTATTTTATTTAACATGGCATTCATATTCTGTCTCTTGTATTTGGTGCTACTGCTATCCTCCCACCTCTCATCTTATTCTAGAAAAAAAATAAAATCTAATTACTCCAAACATGCAGGCCTAAACCAGAAGTGATAAATGAAGTAATCAGCTCGATGCATCTAGCAAAAGATGAGCTCACGTATTTTGGATTTAGAAGCTGGTATCTCTGCATACCTACTCTTAATAAAATTTACTTCTTCTCTGATTAAACCTGCTCAACTAGTCCTGTTTATAATTTTTTAAAGCACAGTAATTTAAATATTAATTAACTCTTTGAACTTAAACATCTATATTTCTCATAACATGTTAAGATATATATTCATATATGTATCTTAGATATTAATGTATCTACTGTGGCTTATGAAAATGCAGGGTTTAAACTGATTCAGATGTGGTGTTTACTTTTTAGAAGAGATTTCTAAAAACCAAACTAGCATACATGCATCAAGTTCAGCATGACCAGAAGTATTGGTAAGAAGTGTTAGAGAAGGGCTTCAATATATGTATGATCCTTGTTCATTGTTTAACATTTAAAATCCTCGTTTCAAAAAATGTTCACATGGATTTAGTTCTGTTAGAAGCAATTTCAGTAAATTAATCAAGATGCTTCAGGGCTGGATTTGCATGTACAAGCCTACACCTCCCTCATCTCCACACATCTCTCTTACCTTCCTTCCCTACATTTTACAGTCTGTTTGCTCTGGCCGTGGCTTTATATGTGGACCATTTATGACAAAAATGCACAATGACAAATCTGTGTCCAGATTCTCGGTGAAGCTCTGAGCATCCAACAGCTGGATCAGGACTGCTGAAAGACACTGTCAGTGTGAAAACTTCCCATGAGCCAGCACCTGGAGACAGATAAGCAGCAAAGGTTGATACTTCAGAGTCTTCTCTTTTTCTCTCTCCCCTGTTTCTCTCCAGTGTTCCCATTTACCAGGCAGCACAAGTTCATCCCAAAACATGAGTTATGGCATGCAGAGCTTAATGGCAAACCTCTCATTTAATTAAAGGAGAAATGAGAGTTAGGATGATTCCTTACCTAAACTATACTAAACACCGAATTCATAATGAATTCTGGTACTAGGCACACTGCCAGTTTTCAGACATTTCTATGCTTAATTTTAACTGCAGAACCATCCCTGATGTTATTGCAATAGTTGTCTATTCCCACCATGGATACCTCTGTAGGTTTTGAGTTTCACAAACCAGTCACAGGCATTCCCAAGAGTCAGTGTTCTGGAAAAAAAAAAAAAAAAGTGACTTGGATATTTAAAAAAAAATAAATTTCTGTTAGGACCAATTCCCACACAATGTTTGTTTGTTCAGCACACAAAAGGAAACTGCACTTTGTTCTCCAAGAAAGCTGGCTGTGCTGCAGACATCATTACACTGGCTGAGAGTCCCAGTAGGGCAATTCAGATGGCTCACAGGATATTTTTCCCAACCTGTGCAGAGCTGACCAGACCACCAGTCCCAGAGAGCTTTGATGAGGTTTTTGAGTCCAAAATGAGACTGCTGTGCACACACCACATCTGGCATTTTCATGAGCAGTAAGCAGCAGGATGCTGGTTTAAGAGTCAATGTTGTTAAATGCAGTGTTAAAAACAAAAAGCAAAATCTTGGGTACGTGATACTGAACTGCATGAAACTGTTTCCCCCTGCCAGGTAGGATGGTCATGCTGCTGGAGCAAGCCCTTATTTTGCTAGGCAGAAATGCACCTCAGTGCTAACCTGCCCTGAGCACACTCCCCTGCACAAAAACAAAGACACTTCCTGCTCCTACGTGCTTTGCATTTATGCCAACACGCAACGTGACTCACTCCCTTCACTTTTAAATTTTGTTTTTCCCTTCAAAATGGCTCTGGCTGACCTGGTGTGGATGGATCCCTCCTGCTACAACAGGTGGTGCCCAAGTCCACCTGCTGGAATCCCCGTGGATCTTAACTGTGCATAACATGGTGCTGCACTGGAATTACTTATCCTTTTACTCACTTGTTTCATGAAGAAAAACCCACTGTGGTGTGTCTCAGGGATGATTGCTGTAAAGCACTGCTGTTCCTTGCCTCACACAGTCCTGGTGGAAGCACATGGCAGGAGGGCCTCGTGGTGCAAAGGGGTTGGGCAAGCAGGGCTGAAAACCGCACTGCAATTGAAAAGCTTGGTTACTTCTCTGTTCCCTTCCTCCCTGCTATATATAATGGCATTTCTCAGAGCACGTTTCCCCCAGTTACAACCATTGCACCAGCCTTGGGTGAAGCTGTGGTGGCTGCAAAGCCACTTCCTGGACTGGCTGAGTGCAGGCTCTGCAGAGGTGCTGCAGCCACCCCATCCCCACCTGCCACTTCAGCACTGCTTTGAGCTTTCACATGACAGAGGGAGAAAAAGATAAAATCCAGGCAGAATTACAGAGCAGCTTCTGATGGCCAAAAAGAGCCAGGGCTGCTTTTGCAGGCTGCAGCAGGCAAGGCTAAACAGAAATCAGGAGATCAACACTGAAGCTTTGTTCAAAAGGGGGTTTTACAGCATTTTTGAGTTTGAAGGAGAGGGTTTGGTTTTTTTTTTTGGGGGGGGGGAGGCAGTTCTGTGCATAAATCAGTATCACTTGGCTTGAAAATATGTTTTTCAGAAACACTATAATATTCAGACCACTAAAGCCAGTTTGTAGACAGCTACTGATCCAGCATCTCTCGCAGTTCCTCCTTTCTCCTGCAGCTCTCACTTCAAAAAGGTCAATTTCATAAGTGCACAAAATCGGGGGAGGCTTCTCCAATTCCTTCAAAGGAAAACCTCAGGGAAAGGCCTTTCTGTATATTCTTTCTTGTCTACATATTTACATTTCAGTGAAGGAACTGTGCAGCTCACCCAAACTGCAAACTTTGCCAGTGACACTGCTGCTCTGCTGTTCACTTGAAACCCAGTTTTGCTTTCAAGTTCAAAATGAAATGCTTTTCTCTTCCTGCTCACAGCAGCCAAATGCTCCTTGAGCCTTCCGAGGCACAGCACGTTTCCTTCTCTGGGAGAGGGGAATTTCCTCTTTTCAAAGCATCAAATCCCTCTCCACACCACAGTCTATATCTGGTTACTGTATACAGCCTCTCAGAAAACTGAAAAAGACAGGAAATATAAATTGTTTGGCCACTTTGTACGTGTTCAGTAGCTTTGCTTGTTAGTCTAAACTTTCCTTTCCATGCAGAGGTGGGGATAAGGACTTAAAATCATCACTTTTAAGACCAAAGGGAACCCAGTTTCTGCTTTTGCTTCATGCTCCCCAGGTGTCCATAAGTCAGCACCAAAGATTTCCACTGACTTCCCTCTGCAAAATGAGAGCCCTGCTAGTCTTTAGTGACTTATTCCTACTCATTCTCTCTCTTCTGCCTTATTTTTATTAGCATGGTAGAGCTGTTATGGCTTTGCCATAGTTTTTCATGTGCAGGCAAACAAAGTGTCACAGCTCCCAAGGGGCATGGGAGGATTGGAGTCATACACTGGAGAGAAGTTTTCTATAAGTCAATAGTTAAAACAAATCAGAGCTTACAGGCTTATAAACACGCAAGAAACTTTTTATAAATACATAAGAAATCTGTAACTGCAAATTTATCTCATTATATAGGTTATATATTGCAAATACTCCACCATACATTCTGCTATAGAATTCATTACTATAGAGTTATGCAGAATGACATGATTTATAATATAAAACCCCCAAATTTTATATATATATATATATACATATATATGTGTGTGTGTGTGTGTGCAATATAAACACTTTTTAAATTTTATAATACAAAACTTACATGGTAAAGACAGCTATGAGCCTTCTCTGAAATTTCTGAAAGTACTTTCTACTTGAAATCTGCTCAGCCCTCTTAACATCTAGTTTACAGTTTCAGCACATTCAGTGTGTAAGAAGTTTGCCTGTAAGTGTTTCCAGAAGCCATGCGTTTGAGCCTTGTTGTTTTGTTTCTCAGACAGGAAAAGTATTGTATCCCTGGCATCCTGAGCAGCTGCTCCAGGGAGGGCAATTCCAAGATACAGTCTTGAGCCATGCTGCCTGTCACAGCAATTTCTCCTAAGCTCCTGCAAATGACCCCGTTTGAGAACACAGTGCAAGTGTGAAACAAAACTCGAAAAGAAAGGGGGTAAAAAAAGAAAGCAAAAAAATAAGAAAGGCAAAAAGAAAGAAAAACGTGAGAAAAGAGAAAGAAAGAAAAAAAGAAAAAAGCACTTCAAGCTTCTGATTTTAATCTGTTTGGTTTCTTTCATTACTTGTTTGCATGTTTCTTCCCACCTCTCATTATCCCTTTACAAAGCAGCCAAACTTGCTGAACATCTACGCTGGTGGTACAGGAGCAGATCTGAGCTTTGATGTTCTGCTCTGGATATGTATAACTTCATGTGA
>NW_005054434.1:1313999-1315394 GCF_000277835.1 Geospiza fortis | reverse complement strand
TAAATTTCATGCTCAGGGTGTGAGTTCTGGGCTGCATGGCACAGGGAGGGAAGAAGCAGCTCTGTGCCCTTCCCAGAGCAGCATTACTGCAGTGACACCAAAACCATACAGGGCAATTGCCACCCTGAGGCATTGAGGGGCTTAGATTTGGGACCATTCCCACAAATTAGAGATCATTTCTAATTTTTTTTTTTTAATGCAGGCTGTTACATCTCAGTAGAAATAGCTTTTAGAGGCGTTATCAAAGAAACCACAGACACCAAGATCATGATGAGCTGCCTCTGGGTTTCACCTTGTGGTCGCAGGAGGTGGCTTCCTGCAGGACCATAGAGATGGGGGAAAAATTGGACAAGGCAGAGAGGAGAAACTCTATAATGAATTTGTCATCTTTTGCACAAAACACAGCTACTTTAGTCACAGCTGTGGTACCCTTGCAGTCTAGTCTATGCAGTCCAATCTAGGCTGTATTTGCTCTCTGGTATACAGAACAAAATAATTTTAAAATAGCAGGGGTAAAATTAACAAATGCACAGGTCAATTAGGAAGAATCTGATTTTGGTAATGAGAATAAAACCTCCACCTGAACTGGTGAAAGCTGGAGAGCTATGCTGGTAGGAAACATGGGAGCATTATCCATATGCAGCAGGACATGGAGGCTGTGGGCTACCCCATGTCTCACTGGAATTGCTATAATTCCATAGTCCTTTGGAATACCTATTTCCACTGCTGCAGTTTGTGTGCGATTGTCACTGGGCAGATGCCAACAGCCCCCTCACCTGCCCACTTTATGTCCCTACCCCGAGGGCCTGCCTTGGCGACCTGGTGGCATTGGCTGCTACAGGCTGGCAGCTTGTTTTGGGGATGAGCAACCCACACAATGCTCGCAGCATGGAAGGAAAAGGCACACACAATTATCCTGGTTCTTCCCTCTCCTTCATTGAAAGTCTCACCTCTCGGCTGTCCCCTGCAGGACCAGGCTGTTGCAGGGGGTGTGGATCTGAGCTGGCACTCGCTGGGTTTAGGGGAGGATCCATCTTCCTGCCGCCACAGCCAGCTCTTCCTCTCCTGTGCTTTCTGAGGCTCCTTGGAAAAGCTTTCACAGAGACAGAAGAAAGAAGAGCAACTCTTACACCATAGTTTACTTGTCTTGATATCTGGACAACCCCAGGAATTGCTGAGACCTGGAAAAAAAAAAGGCTTTGTTTCACTAGCTTGATAATTTTTTTATTTTTTTTTACCGGAAACAAAGTTTCCTCTACATTTTATCTATTGAAATTGTAGCAGCAAATTCCATCTGTAACAGCTTCGGTGGCTGTTGCAGCTCTCCCTTCTAAGAGCTTTCATTACTAAAGCTTGCAGGGGATATTTATCACTGGATAAAACCACAAAATTCAG
>NW_005054434.1:1305715-1313989 GCF_000277835.1 Geospiza fortis | reverse complement strand
AACCAGAATTGGGTGACTTCGTGCCGTGATTTCTGAACGTGTGCCTACTGCCCTCTCAATCTATGTACTTCTTTTATCTCTTCTTTGAGGAAGCTATCTGAAAGCCCCCTCAACTGCAACTTGAGGCAGAGGCAAACCTATTTTTCCACATTCTATCTGAAAAATAGGATTTACTGGTTGTGTACATCTAACAAGCTGACAATACAGCACTGGTACGAGCTGAGAAATGTTGCCCTGTGCTGGTGCTATTAATACATTATTAACTGAAGAATACCTCTCAGTATTAAAATGGCCCCTTTTGAAAGGCCCACCTGGGGATCAGAGATATTCCCCGAGTGCTTTTGTGTCCAACACCAACACTCTGTAACAGCCCTCAGGTCTCACAAAGCAGCAGGTTGGCCAAGACTGTGCAAGTATGTTCCCTTCACTCTTAGATTTACTCCCCTCATTAAAAATCCATCTGAATCAGCAGCTCACAGGTGTGTGCACGAAGCCAGCCTATAAAGACCAGGGCTGTGGGCAGGGTTTGCATCATCAGCAGCCCCCTCTGATGGAGGATCACACGGTACTGAGAGAACTCAAAGTAAATTACACTTCTCTCAGCAAAGCCCACATCCACAGCGACCTCACTCACAAAACCAGAGAGGATAACACTCTCAGAGCACCAGAGACCATTCACCAGACCCTGCCTTGCACGCTGGAGCACGAACCATGAGCATGCAATTAGAGCAGTCTGTCAAGCCAAGCAATCAGCGCCTGCTGTGACCTCTCACGCTAGGTGTGTGTTAAACACATCGCAATTATCGTGCTAATTATCTGTGAGAAAAGCTGCTGCAAGGCTCCAGCCCTGCCTTCTCCTGGGAAGGCGAGAAAGTACTTGCTAGATACAGAATCACAGAATTCAACTTTTTTCCTATTTTCAGTGGGAGTCACTGCTTTGAAGAGGTAGAACTGGACAAAAGGCTTGAGTTTCTTCATTTTCCTGTGCTTTCCTCAGTCACTAGCAGATCATCGAGGGCTCTGCTGAGAATGGCAGCACTTCCTTGCAAAGCAGTTTGACCTGGCTGCCACCAAGGCATGGCCTGGGGTACCCTCCCTGCAGTGGTCCACGATGCACCCCTGGGCTCGATTCCAGAGCCAGGAGCCTGCGGGAGAATGTGTGTCTGTGTGGTGGGTTTGGGAGCCAGGGTTTGTGCTGCTTTCCCCAGCACACAGCTGTGACCTCGTCCTGCCCTACTTTAGATGTTGTTCTTGGGTTTATGCCCCGCTTAGCCAAGTAAAGCCAAGTCTGATTTATGAGGTGTTGGTCTTTAACAGGCTGTGCAAACAAAAAATACCAAGGCTGAGACACTTCTCATCCCTGCTCTTTCTCCCTTCCCACCTGTGTTTGTGGGAAATAACTTCCAGTATAAAATCTTGCCCTGATGCTTCTTCCATGGTCTGTTCCTTCCACACCTGTACTTGAGGCCTCCAAGAGCAAATCCTGCATTTGCTGTGCCACAGCATTGCTGTGTTATTTACTTTACCAGTATTATACTGTACTACACTGGCATAGTATTATACTACACAATACTGGTACTTTACTGTACTGGTATAGTAAATATCCAGTTATTACTGGTGTGTTATTTACCATGTTGTACTTCTGCAACATTGTTTTAACGACCCAAAATGCAGAAATCTTTCTCTACCACTTTACAAGAGCAATTTCAGTCTGTGCTGATAAAAGGTACCAGTTTTCAGCTGGGATTTCAGCATTGTGAGGTTCACAGTTTGCACGTAGGCTAATGCACACGTGAAGATGCAGGATTGGTCTTGTGCTGCCTGGATCCACCCTCAGCTTCCACACAGTGCAGAAAGCAGGGAAGGCTGCTTTGGCTGCCAAATTGGACAAATTTCTTGGGCACATTCTGATCAGTATTGCAATGCTGTGATGGCCCTGATGAGGTCAGAGAATGATGCATCTGACTCCATGGATATCAGAAGGCCAATTAATTACTTTATTATACTATATTGTTCTGTACATCTAAAACTGAACCTGCCAAGCACTCAACTCTGCACACAACTGCTCACACTCTGCACTGAATCTCGTGACTGTTACCCCACAGTCCTGACACACACACACACACTCACTCGTGGCCCTGACAGGCCAAGGAAACAAAACCCCATCACTGTGGGTAAACAATCTCAATACTGCATTCTCCTTTTGCACACAGGCGCAGCAAATGATAAGAATTGTGTTTTCTTTCTCTGAGGTTCAGAGAATGCAAAACCCAGAAATATTCTTGGGAAGAATTGTGCGTTACATTTCTCTGTGAGGAAGATCAGGAAACAGCATCAGATCAGGAAACAGCATCCAGCTCAGAACAGCATGCTTTGAACAAGCAGATGGATTTTTATCTGGAGAGAGTGCATGAAAACACCAACCTTGAGGACTTGGAGGGAGCAGATCTCAGTAGAAGCTGCGGGTGCTGCACACATTAAAAAGTACAACATAAACACACAAGAACCTGCTCCTTTTGAAAGCCCAGGAGACTCCAAGGGAATCAGTGGTTGTGAACCCGATGCAAACCCCCCCTGGCCCCATCGCTGCCCCCACAGGGAGATCCCGGCCCCGCTGTGACCTACATTGCTGTTCCCAGCGCGTTCTGCAGGGTGAGCACGCTGCCCTCGCCTCCCGCAGCACCCGCAGCCAGCGCAGCATCATTAGCGGCCCTGGCAGCCCACGGAGCGATAATTGCAGGCATTGTGAGGCAGCCACAGCCCTGACAGGCTCAGAGGGCAGCGCCCCAATCGAGGGAACCTATAGATAAGAACAATAATAGCATCCGGGAACTCGGAGGGAGAAAACAAGAGGGTTATTGAAATGTGCTTCGAGGAGGAGGAAGATCAACTCAGATAGGAGGGAATCAACCTGGCATTTCTTTTAATTCGAGTTTGATCTCAGCTGTAATATGTACATTCAGGGGTAGCTCCAACTCAGACCACCAACAAACACATACACATCCCACTGCTTCACGCATGGGATTGAGCTAGATCACTTCAGACCTCAGCTGTCACAGACACATTTTATGAAAAATCCTTTCCTTAGGATTTTTTCTCCTGAGAAGCTCAGAGGCCTCAGGAACAAAATGTAAACATTGATTATCTGCTGCTGTGGAATGCAACAGGTGGATCTGTGATTGGTCTCATGTGGTTGTTTCTAATTAATGGCCAATCACAGCCCAGCTGGCTCGGACTCTCTGTCCAAGACACATCATTCTTTCTTTTTCTATTCTTAGCTAGCCTTCTGATGAAATCCTTTCTTCTATTCTTTTAGTATAGTTTTAATATAATACATATCATAAAATAATAAATCAGCCTTCTGAAACATGGAGTCAGGTCCTCATCTCTTCCCTCATCCTCGGACCCCTGTGAACACGGTCACACTCAGCTGCACTAGAAATATTTTTAAATGTGGATTTATATAAAGTTCTGAAAATATTCGGGATTAGATTTTTGTCTAGAAGGTTTTTTGTGTTGCTAGGCAAAAATGCAGGAATTATTCTGATTAAACCTTAGACTCAGGGGACAGAATGATGATTTAAATTTTGATTATTGAAATACATCTTTTGTAAGAGATTTTTAAAGCATTGACAATGTTCAGAAAATCTGAAGTTTTAACATACGGGAAGCTACACATGAAAAAGCAGTACCATCCCTTTAACATTACACCTGTGGCCTGATCAGCTGCACTTGGTAGCAACTTGTGCATGTTTTGATTTAGGGGTAAGATACAGCATTTTATGCCAAGCCTCAGAGCCTGCCAGGTTTTATTGTACCCCATTTACAGTGGGATACTTCTAGACAAGCATGCAGCAGAGCAGCATCAGTTCTAGAAGAACCTGCCTTAGAAAAAAGGAGCAGAGGCTAGTTCCTGGCATTTTTTGCTTGCAGATACACCTCCAGTATGGTCATTTAGTGCTTGCTTTCCTCCCCAAAATAAACAGCACACACTTCAATGTCACATATTTAAATTCCTAGAATTCAAATAACCAGGGCAGGGCCTTCCCAGAAACAGGACCCAAAGCACAGCTAAGCTGAGGTGCTGGCACCAGCTGCACCTCCAGGGCTCCCCATCCATTTCCCCCCTGGGCTGTGGGAATTCAGAGCCCCTTCCCCAGGGTGAAAAATGCCAATCACTTGTTTTTAAAATTTTAAAAGTTTAATAGTAATAAAGTGGCTATAAAAATAGTAATATAATTAGAGTAATAAAAATTTGGACAATTGGGATTTAGGACAATATGAGACAATAGAAACAAAGAGTTATGGACCGTCCAGGTATCTCTTTCTGGGCAAAAGCCAGAAAAAGGACACACGTTAACAGAGGATTAACCCTTAAAAGCAACAGCCTGTTGCATATTCATACATCTCACACATGATGCATAAATTCCATTCAAACACAGGATTCTGTCTGGTCAGTGTCAGCTTCTTCCTCTGAATCCTGACAGCATCCTTAGGGCTGAGCAAGGTGGGAAGAAGTCAGTTTCTTCTGAGAATGGAGAAATAAATTCTTTTTGTCTGAAAGATTTAGTTGTCCTGTGGCTGCTATCTAGGTGCCAGTCCTCTCGTTAAAAAAAAGTATCTTACATAGCCCAGTTTCTATTTTAACATTACGTTACAACCCAAAACTCTATTTAACACACTACTTAAGAAAATCAACACAGCATAACTCTCTAACACAACACACACGACATTCATTTCAACATTTGCGAAAAGCCGATCATAAAGTACGCATTTTCCACACGTAGCTCTGGGATTAGCGAGGAACCCTTTACTCCTGCGGAGCCCGAAGAGCGCGGAAGCTGCGGCGGAGGTTCAGAGGGAGTTCAGGGCTGCGCTTTGCAGCCGGGGCCGGGCCCGGAGCGCTCGGCAGGAAATGAACTCCGGGTTTGGCCGGGGCTGCTGCGCCCAGCGCCGCCCACGCCCGGCCAAGCTTCCCGCTCCATTCGGCATTTTCTGGCCCCAGGATAAGCTGGTGGCACCTGGGAGGCGTGGGGCAAGCGGCAGGGGGTGTTGCCGGGGTTTTTATTGGAGTTTTTTGGTGCTGTGGCCGATGGCAGCGCCGGTCCCCGCGCCCCCGATGGTTTCCCGTGCGCTGCTGTCGCTCCGGGGCTCGCCCTGCGGCGAGGGGCTTTCCGAACGAAAGCACGTTCTGTAATCTGCCGGGATCCAGCCCCCCAGATGGCAGGGCAAGAGTTTTTACAAAGGAATATATTGGGTTATTTAGGTCAGCGTTAAGCTGCATTATGCCTTTTGTTCTTCTGTTCCCGCACAGATCCCGTTGTAGTGTCCCCAAAGTGTGACACGCTGTATCAGAGCGTCGGTCCTGTTGCCTTAATGAAAACCTCTGACACTGCTCAGAAAAAAAATTGCTCCCTATTAAAATAATCTGAGTTGTGCTGGGTTTGTGTTGTTGCAGCTCTGAAACAACACCAAAACTTTCTTTTTTCCAGATCACAGTAGACTTCATAAAGGTCCAGCAGTGCTTGGCCGTGTCATTTCTCTCATTTCCTGCTGCAGAGGATAAGTTACATATAGAAATGGCTCTTGAAGCTTTGCAGGAAAAAGGTAAATGGTATTGTTATGCAGTACAGCAGTAGGCCCATCTAGCTAATTGTGAAAAATGCATGTATTTTATGATTGGCTTTTTGCAAATATTAAAATGAATATTATATGTGTTGTGTTAGAAAGTTATGCTGTATTAATTCTCTTAAGTAGTGTGTTAAATATAGTTTTAGGTTACAATATGTTAAAATAAAAACTATGCTATGTAAGATACTTTTTTTCTAAAGAAAGGACTCACACCAAGATAGCAGCCACAGGACACCTAAATCTTGCAGAGAAAGAGAATTTATTGCTCCATTGTCAGAAGAAATGAACTTCTTCCCACCTTGCTCCGGCAGGATGATGCAGTCAGGATTCAGAGGAAGAAGCTGACACTGACCACACAGATTGAATAGAATTTATGCATCATGTATGAGGTGTATGAATATGCAACAGGCTGTTGCTTTTAAGGGTTAATCCTCTGTTAATGTGGGTCCTTTTTCTGGCTTATTTTGCCCAGAAAGCGGTACCCAGACTGTCCTTAACTTTGTTTCTAATGTCTCATATTGTCCTAATTGAACTTGTCCAAATTATTATTACTGTAATTGTAGTACTACATTTATAACCATTTTATTATTATTAAATTTAAAAATTTTAAAAACAAGTGATTGGCATTTTTCCCACTAATTTTGTGTTTCACTATATAATTATAGAACATAGGTAGATCTCTTCTACAGAGATCTGAAACACTGAACCCAAAGAGCATCTGTGCAGGTCTACTATGCCAAGTTAAAATTTTCCCAGGGGAAAACCATGTATTTCAGATGATTGCTTTTCCCCCCTCTTTTTGTAATTAAGTATTTACTACTATAATAATTACTTATTATTTAAAATACATTTTATGCCATTTTAGATAAAATATGCAGCTTGAAACCAAACATATAATTTGGGTCTTCAAAGAGAGCAGTACCAGACTGCTGCTATGAATTATACAATGAAATGAGCTACAAGGATTTAAAGCTTCTATTACAATTGTTTCTCATTTACCAGTGATTTTACATATGAGGAAGTGTGTTAACTGAACTGTGTGCATTTTTTATATCATCTGGAGATCACTGAGTCCCTTCTGCTTTAAAAGCAGACTCTGTGTTCATTCACACGATGTGTGAGATTCAGTTGACTCCGTGTCTTTTCTGGTCGGGAGCCTTTAGGGTGAATAAAGCAGAGTTCTTCTTGTTTAGTTCAAATCACTGAATATTTGTCTCCAGAGTGACTTCTTGCAGCATTTAAAACAAGGTCTGCCCCTGGTGGTGAAGGACAATTCCCTGAGCTTGCACGGTGTTTGATGGGTTTTCACAGCAATCTTAATTCGAGGGTGATTTGTGTGACATCTGCTCTCTCTTCCACACTCAACTCAGGGTGACCTCAGAGTGGCTGCACACATCTGGATGAGTGCCAGGGAAACTCTCACACAGCTGGAGAAATGATCAGGACCCTTCAGTCCCTCCTCCTCCTTGCATTGCTCCTGTCCTGGGACATATTCCTTCCTTGGACAGAATCCCAGTGAAGAACATTGAAATTACCCAGCCTGACTAGGGAAACACATCTGCCATTTTTCATTAGTGACAGACATCAAAGAAAAGTGACTTCAGCTGGGCTGAGATGTTCTAGGACTGACATTGACTCAAGGAAAGCAAATCCTTAAAGGAAATAAGAATCAGTGGGTTTTGTTCCGTGATACTTAAAGCAAAGAATCAAACTCATAAAGTGGATTACAGGGAAATTCCAGCTGGAACAAACCCAGGCCTCATCTAACCTTCATCTCAAAACAAGGTCAGCTGTAAGGCCAGGCCTGCTCACTCAGAGCTTTCACTGTCCTTGATATGGCATTTTAAATAGGTCAGCAGAACGTTCCCTAGTGCCTGTACTGACACCCAGCAGTCCCACCCTGCATCACATCACTGCAAACTCTGCAGCTGGCAACCTTGCCAGCAGATGCCACTGCAGGAAATTTGTCATGAAATACATAAAACAGTCAAGATTAGGACATTTTGTTACTTGGTACATCATGGTGCCCGCCCAGCAGCTGTACAGAATTGCTTAAATCAAAAGATGATGATTGGGAAAAAACTCCTAAGTCCTGCATCACTGTCCCCCCTCTCAGGGGACTGAGTTCTCTTGGGGTTGGTGCAGAAACCTCAGCATGGCAAAGAGAGGCTGGGCAGCACAGATGCTGCTCACTGCCTTTAACCCCCTCTGGAAGCTGCCAGATGGACAGTGAGGGAAACAACAGAAACCTCAAGGAACAGCCAACAGAAACCTCAAGGAACAGCCACACTGCCCACAGTTTGTGCTGCCCAAATCCTCAGAGACCTGCTGGTGCTCAGCAGCCTGAAACATCACAGAACCATGGATATAAGGTGAGTTGGAAGGGATCCATCAGGATCACTGAGTCCAGCTCCTGGTCCTGCACAGGACATCCCAATAATCCTACCCTGTCTCTCAGCTCCTTCCATAAGGAGTGGGCTAGGAAAAGGTTTGGGGTTTTATTAGCTTCTTTCTGAAGTTTCAGTGTGAACTGTTGGTTCTTGATACAAGGAACCTGGCCAGGCACATGCATGGAAATCCAGCAATCAGCAGGCACCAGCAGCCACCTCAGGGGAAGCTGAGGCTCCAACTCTGCTGGAGCCT
>NW_005054434.1:1291005-1305705 GCF_000277835.1 Geospiza fortis | reverse complement strand
CTCTCAGTCCCTGTGCATCCTGACACTGCTCAGAGCAGGAAAGAGCAGCACTGTTGCCAGTGAACTGTCCAGACAATGCATGTCTGTCCCTGGAGAGGTTGTGGGAGAACCATCTGCTTTTCTTGGCCAGCATTCTCTGGAGACAGACACTGACAGGAGCAGCCCAGCTGCTGGAGCACTCCTGCCTGCTGCCAGCTCAGCAGCCTGAGAAGCCTTGATAAGGCTCAAAATGCTGTGTGGGGCTTGGCAGTGCTGGCCTGTGACTTATCCAGGCAGCAGCACTCCAGCAGCCAGGCAGGAATCACCACACCCCAGCGTCCCCCCGCTCCTTGGCTTTGTTTTCAAATGAAACTCTTGGGTGCAGGGGCTGTGGTGGGAGATCAGGTGTGGTGGGTCCTGTGCTCTGATAAAGGCTGGGGGATGTGGAGGTGGACCTGCAAATTGCAGAGCAATAATCAAGGGGTGACTGCTTCTGAGGGGAGTGGTGGTGAGAACGGGAAGGTGAGAAAACTTAGAAAAAAACTTAGAAAAAACCTTAGAAAACCCTCTTAGAAAAAACCTTAGAAAACCCACTTAGAAAACCCCTTAGAAAGGGGAATAGGAGCAAGATGGATCCTTAAACAACAAGGTGTCTGCACAGTTCCTGGACATCCTCTGAACTGAGGGAACCTACCAGTTTCTGGAGGAGGTGGAGAGAGACACAGGAGAGATACACTCACGTCCCAGCAGAAGATTCTACCCCAGGCTCCTGGATTTTTCAGAAGGGAATTTCTCTGCAGGTGCATCCACAGGAGTCCACTCCTTGTGCAATGAGCCTCTTTTCCTTCTTAATCTCCCGGATCTCAAGTTAAAGGATGAAAACTTCCTTACGAGAGCACCCAGAGCACCCACCAGCAGCACAGCAGTCAGGGAACTGGAACAAACCCCTTGGCACGAAGAGCCCAAAGGCTCTTCTTGAGCAAATGAGGTCCCCTATTGTCAAGCCACAGTCTGAGGGGGATGGATGAAGCCTCCATCCTGTGGAGATGCTGGTTCTCTCCAGAGCTTTGTCTAGGCTGGGCAGTTTGGAGCTGGAGACCTAAGCAAGATGGGGAAGCTGAGGTGGTGCCAGTCCCTCCTGGAGCTGTCGGTTCCCTTTAGAGCTCCCAGCATGAGCCTTGGCACCCATAGCTCAGGGCTTTTTCCTGTTCCCAAGATGCTTTCTGCCAGCCACAGGAAAAGAGGATGTCCCCTCTCCCTCAGCCCCACTCCTGGGTTACTGCTCCATCTCTCCATGGTCAGAGCAGACTGTGAGGCAGGTGAAGGTCTTTGGCATGTGTCCTGCAGCAGGGTGTAACCCCCAGCACACCCCACTGGGTACCAGCACCAACGTTCACCTAACAAATAATATTTCCTGTCAGCAGCAACAATTCTCACTTTACCAACTCTCCAGAGCATTTTTGGCCTTCCAGCCTCAAACCCCACTGGCCATGGGATGGTACCACCCATACATCTCTAGTCTGGATACAGGGGCAGGGGCAGGAGCTCCCAGGACAATTTTCTGCTAACTTTTTTGATTAACTGTGTGCTTGTGGCACACAAAGCTGTTGCCTCATGGCAGGAAATAACTCAAACCACAGAAACATTTCCTTTCCTTTCTTTTTCTCATGAAATTTTAGCAGCATGTTTTGGGGTCAGCCCCTCAGAAATGTAGAAACGTCACTCAGGTTTGTGCTAGAAGGTAAAATGAATTTTTTTTTTTTTACTGGGTGATTATTTGAAAGATTGTTATTTTTGCCCTTCAGAAAATTCTACCTGAATGTAACATCAACAGCTGAGCTCAAGGGCCACTCAGTCACTGGAGAAAAACAAAAGAAATAGAGGAAATGTTTAATAAAATCCCTTAGAAGAATGAATGCACTTGAGCAAAACCATCACCAACGAGCACCAACAGCATACTTGGCAGAACTGAAGCAGCAGATGCAAATTTTTCTTTTTCCTCCAGCAACTATTGCTGTTCAGTGGTGCCCTGCCATCTCCACTTTCTGTTTTAACAGATCTTTCGGAACATGACACAGTATCTGTGCATGCTCAGTATAAATTTTGGTCCACAGGCGAAGCAGACTAAACACACAGAGTCCATCTGGCTGTCCACAGACAGAGTTCTCTCATCTGCAACTTTTTTGCACCTGAAAAAAGCGGAAATTGTTAATCATGGGCTTAAGCAGGAGTTCAGATTTATGGATGAAAAGCCTATCAAGAATTAAATTGCTTTGCTAAACTAAGAAAATGTTGAAGATTGCATGCAAGATGTTTTCCATTACCATCTGTATGGCTGATTACCTTGTCAAGTGAGCAGTTTGCCTTATCTCTCTCTTTGAATGACCACATTCACACCTTCCTCGGGAGGGGACCTCCGCTGATAACAGACTATTGAATATCGGTGCATGACTGATAAGAACTATAACATCCCATTGTGAGATGCTCCGCCCAGAGGGAGGAGCCAAGCACTGCTACCCCATATACTCTGAGATTCTGAAATTGCAGTTCAGTTTTGTTCTCCACGAGATTCCCCAGAGGAACAGCAGCTACCTTTTCCTCCTGGATCTTCAGAGGAAGACTACATCCTTCTCTACAGATTCCCCTTGCTCCAACAGAATCACGCCTGATACTTCAGAAGACTGCAGCCACATTTTCAATCAGACTGCCACCAACACCCAGACCCACAAAGTGTCAAGTTGAGTTCTGACTCTGTCAGTGTTGTTCCAGTAGACTGTATTGTTTATTTTATCCTTTTTATTTCTTCCCTATTAAAAAACTGTTATTGCCTGCTCCCATATCTTTGCCTGAGAGCCCCTTAATTTAAAATTGTAGCAATTCAGAAAAGTAAAGAGAGTTTACATTCTCAATTTCAAGAAAAGCTCCTGCCTTCCTTAGCAGACTCCTGTCTTTCCAAACCAAGACAGAAAATAACAGATGCTGATGCAAGGACTGGAAATATCACGTTTCCTGTGATATCCCCTATGTAGTTTGCTAGGAATATTTAACCTGAGTATGGAAATTTCCTTTTGAATTGTAGTCCTCAAACAAGCAAAGCTTTAGTTTTGAATGAGACCAAAAGAATCAGATCCTCTAATCAAAATCTCTCTATTGCCACATTCTACTTTGATGGTGTGCTTTTCATAGGAAATAGTGGAAATGAGAGGAGTTTCCCTGCATGACCCATCCACAGCCACATTTCTGTTACATTTTTCCAAAGAAAAACCATCCATCTACTTTGTGTTCTTGCATGGATTTTCTCTGGAAAAATGTAACAGAAATGTGGGCCATGGATGGGTCATGCGGGGAAACTCCTCTCATTTCCACTATTTCCTGTAAAAAGCACACCATAAGACAGAGAGGCTGGGAAGTTACAATGATATTAATAATTTCTTGTAAGAAAAAAAAAAAAAAAGAAATTTTCCTTATTCCTGTCTTGGTCCAACACTGTCAGTGATCCTTTTGTCTCTGTGTCCCACACAGACTGCCATCTCGTCAACCCCATTTTATCCTGAGACCTTGGAAAGATCTTTGATCATTTTTTCATTTTAAACAGCATCTCACGTGTTTGGGAACAGAGATCATGAACAGAACAATTTCTCCTAATGGACCCACTGTGTTTTTCCTGAGGCTGGTAGGGTGTAACCACACACACATTACAATTTATTCCTTGGTTCCCACAGACCTTATTTTCCTTCTTCCTCAGCTCCAGCTACTTTACACCTTTCCCATGACACAGCACAATTCTGGGCATTGTATCTGGAGGGGAACCACCCTGCCATTTGCAGAGGGATTTCCCAGCAATAATTTACTTCTCAATACACAGTCATCTGCACAACCCTCCAGCCTGAGCATTCCTGAAGGGTATTCCATAGGATTTTAATTTTAAGTTGTATCCTGGGTGCCGAAGTACTTGGGAGTTTGTACTGCTGTGCCCTGAGGCTTGCCAGGTATTTTTCCTGCTTATCCAATGGCAAAGAGCATTGTGCCAAGCAGCACAGTCCACATCACCTGCCCCCTCCCCTCCATAGCTCCAGACAGACTATTTTGCCATTTATTACCATTTATTTATTTATTGCCATTTATTTATTTTGCCGTCGCTGTTTTTGGATAACAGCTAAGGAAGATCCTGTTGTGGTGGGAAGAGAATGAGCACACCACCAACACAGGATTGCTTGTAAAGCCCCACTAAACTTCCAGGGAGAAAGAGATCTCCTGGAGCCTAAACCTAATTACTGACAGCCAATAACCCAAATCACCTGGGCCAAGTGTCATGGTTTAACCTCAGCAGCCAACCAAGCACCACACAGCTGCTTGCTCATTCCTCCCCCAGTGGAATCAGGGAAAAAAATTTAAAAAACCCCTGAACTCATGGGCTGAGATAAGAGCAGGTTAATAATTGATAGCACTACTACTACTAATGGAGAGAGAAATAAACCCCAAGGAAAACAAGGGAGGCATAAGACAGCTCAGGCTCTGCCATGAGCTGACAAAAACCTCAACAGGCAAGTGAGAGGATGCTAAGGGAGAAGATTTAGGAAGCCTGGAGGAAAAACATGGATCCATATCCATGTGCCTACCTTTCAAGATGAATTTAAGGTTTAAAAGACCATGAACAGTCTGAACAGTCACCCCCTGCCTCTTCTGAAGCTGTTTTAGGACTAAAATCACCTTGGAAATTGTTCTCCAGATGGGGAAGGAAGCAGTTCCATCAACAGCTCAGTGATGCTTTCAGCTGCTCCAAAGGGTATCTTCAAGAGGAAGAACTGGAATTAACTGGAACATGAAATCTCTATGAAGTTCACAGAATACAAAAGGACTGTTTCTAAGTCAGTTTGCAATACAGAATTTCAGTCTGTGATTCATCGGTGCAGCCCTTCAGTGAAGTTTTCCTCTGGCAGCATTAGCCTGGGAAATGATATTAAAAATCCCCTCTGAGAGAACTTTGTAATGGAAACATCTTTATTTTCATTCCCTTTAAATCAGACCTGTAGCTATTTCTGAGATTCTAATGAGGAACCTCTCCCTAAATGGAGTTTCCTTTACCTGTTGCAAATTTAGTTCTACTGAAACTCAGTAGCAGAGCTCCAAATTCCAAGGCTTGCAGTGGCTGCATCCCCCTGCAATGCCAGCTCCAAAATGCACGAGCTGGAGACGCCCTGCAGCTCCTTGCTCAAAAAGGAGCCCTGACTTGTCAGTAATTGCTGTTTATTTATCCAATATCTCTACCTCAGCTATTCCAGCTATTCGGTGCCATTTCCTGCAATTCACATTTACTTTATTGCTTAAAATATTTTTCACAGATGCATAAAAAACGCTGGGCAATTACTAGATTTACTAGTTGCTACAATTACTGGATTGCAGTAACTACAAGACAATTACATCTGATGGCTGGGAGGAACATTTCAGACTAAAAAAAACCCCAAACTAGTATTGACTTCAGAGAGAATACTCAGGGCTTGAACATGTGCAATGTTTTTTGCCCTGATAGGTGAGAGTTATACAGGGAAACCGTCATGATTTGGGTCCAGTAAACAAATCACAAACCCTTTTGCCTTTAGAGTAACATGGAAGGTAAACTTGGTCTTTTTATTGATTTATTTGCTTTAAAGGTTGCAGGCTGACACTGGGGAAGAGCAATGACTTCATGGCCATGAAGCTGTCCTTCAGCAGATACATAAAATGCAATTATTGCACAATGACAAAGATTTCCTGGTGGTGCTCAGGGCTTCAGGGCCAGGCTGTGCTGGACCCTGCAGGGCTCACCCACTCCTGAACTCATCTCCCTTGTGCTAATCAGATATGCAAAAGGCATTATTTTGGTTATGTAGTTCACCTCTAATGAAAAAATAAAGGCATAAAAGTGAAAAGGAATGCAGCAAGAAATTGCAGTAATTTTAAAGTGCTCATTCCCCTTTTCTTATTCTCCTCTGGCTTTCCTCACACACAAAACCCAGATGCTCCAAACAACATTAATTGTTTTGACCATGCTAAGTCTGCCACCATCTTGGAAGCCTTTTGCAAGTCTACTCCTTCATTTTCAAGGAAGGAATTTGCATTTTTGGCTGCCAAAACCCCTCTCTTCTGGAGTCCTCTCATTGCCCACCACTGTTGAGGACTTGTGACTTCTCCACCTATTTACCCCGAGGCTCCAGTACCCCAATTCCAGCCCTAAGCCAACCAATAAATTGCACAACCGCCACGTTTTCAGCTTGCAAGTCATTTTGTAGAAGCCCTCAAAGAGTGCTTTTGTTTGTCTTTTTTTAAAGAAATGAATTTAAAGAGTACTTGAAAGCTGCCACTGGTATGCAGTGTGTTCCCCTCTCCTTGCACTCTGAGATCTGTGTGGGCATGTGACCTTCTGAAGATTCAGGGCAGGTTTGCCACCACAGCTCCACAAAAGTACCTGAGAAGAGCGTTTAAATCTTTTAAATCTGTTCCCTCATGGAACAGAACAACCAAGGCAAGTTTTAAGGCCTCACTCAGCACTGCTGCCTCCAAAAATGTCTCGTGCACCCCCTGAGCTGCCAGGGTTAGGGAGATCCCACAATCTCCAGCTTTGCTGAGTATCACTGACTCATCTCTTTAAGGTGAGAACAAAGGAAAAAAGGTGACGAACAGTGGATTCCCTTTCTCTGCTGGACCATCAGACAAAGCCTGAAGCTGCATCCATGGCTGACTGCACTCCTCTCCCTCTGGGGACACAGAATTCATCAGGCACCGCCCCTCCCATGTCCCTGAACTTCCAGTGCCCAACAGGACTGAGCTCCCCACTGCTCCTGGGCGTTGTGGTCACCTCCTCCTCACTCCATGAAGCACAGAACAACAATTGTGAGTTTTCTGAGTGCCCAGCTCCTGCTTCAAGTCACTCTGGGGAGGTGGAACACATGAACTGGCTCTGTGACTGAGACACTCCCATAACAAGAAGGAAGGTAAGAATGGGCTATAAAAAGGTTCTCACCTCAGAGAATCCAAACCCTGGCTGCATTTCTGTCTTCACTCACTCTGAACACAAGGAATTTTCACTTACCCCATAAACTCCTTGATGAACCAGCTCCATCAGCACTGGACTCCTGGGACCCCTCTCAGCTTCCAACACTGCAGAGTGCCCCTGTGGGACTGAGAGCCAGGCAGGGCTTTTCTCATCACTGGAGCAAACATCACTGGGCTCCTTTTTGATGCTCACCTTTGAGGCAGAATTGGCCTGGCACTGGCAGAAAGAAAGATTTCAGCCTAAAAGCCATGGAAAATTCTGTTTCTCTACTTCTCCAGCCACAAGGCTTCCAGGCAGTGACAGGCAGCCCTAGATCCAGTCAGGAGGGAGTTATGAGTGTGTCTGCACCCCCTTTTCCTCAGGAGGGCTTCTGGGGCTGGTTCTGCAGCATCACAGGGCTCACTGAGCTATGTGGGGTCTAAGGGGTTTCACAAGAACAGGACTGGGGAAAAAAATGCCAAGTAGCAGAAAATTTACCTTCAACACAGAGGTAATTTTTTTTTTTAACTTCCTAGCCCTAGAGTGATGGACAAGCAGCCTTCAGACTGCCCAGAAAGCCTGACTATCTCAATTTAGGGATTCCATCAGCATCCAGAGTAGGTTTAAAAGCTGTTTGTGTTTTCCAGCCTCCTGCAGCCTCATTCATTCCAGCAGCAGCCTTCCCTGCAGGTAGCCTGAACGCTTCCAGACTGCCCTACACTTTCTCCTCCTGTACCCACTTCCTCACCTCTATTTTTGTTTCCTCTGCCTGTGTCAGCAGGACAGTTCCCAGAGACTCTGCAAGGAAAAGCAGTTCAGCACACTTCCAGCACTTTATTGCTGAGCTGATGTTGTTCAGGGAACAGCTGGGGACTTGGTGATAAAAAGTTACATTAAAGATGGTAAACATCAGATGATGATGGGAGATCCCTCCCAACTCTACTGTGCTTGAGCAGCTGAGGCAGAGAGAGAGACCTGCAGTCACAAAGAGAAGTGAACTTGTCACACAGGTGACAGCTCTAAAACAGGCTGAGAAGGGAAGAGAAAGTGGTGCCCAGCACTGAGTAACAATGATGGCAAAATGAAGCATCTCAGAGAAGATGTCAGCTTGCAGCTGCCACAGCCAGAGCAGCAGCACACCCAGCTGCAGCAGCTGCTCCACATCTCTTCCACCGAGCATTTATCAGCAGGACATGAGAGTAACACTCACTGAGATCCAGGACACCGAGTTCTACAATGTAAATGTTAGAAAACACAGTTACATAATGACAGAGTTCAACTGGGATCCAGTTAGAAAAGGGAGGCAGTTTCCAAAGCTCCTTGACTTTCAGCATCACTGTGACAACCAACTATCCAAGGAATGCCCTGTGCAATGAGGATGCTGATCACCAGGTGTCCTGCAGATTGTTGGATTTGCCTGAGCTTTTCCAACATCCAGAACCACCCCTCCTCTGCCATAACTTGGAAAATTACATCCATTTCTACTGTACACGGTTTTTAATGAAGATTATAAACCTAGACTGATTTGAATGTATCTCCTGATGTATCAATTTCAACAGTCTCAGGTGACCATTTCCACAGTGTTCAAATAAATATTAAGTCCTGGTAGGCCCTCAAAGAGGCTGACTTCAAAACAAGCTCCTCTGACCGTGCCAATGCATGCTGTGACAGCACTGATTTCATACACAACTCCTCTCTACCTTAAGGCTCCCAGGTAGCAAGCAAAAGAAGCCTCATTTCCCAAAACCATCCCTTTTTAACAGTTTAAGTGATCTTTAGCTTATTCTTCAAGAACTTTGAAGTGGCCCCAGTTTCTCCAAAATCACTGGCTTTTCCCTTTGCACGTTGTCTCCATCACCTCCTGCCCAGCAACAGCCTACAGAATCAAGACAATTTTACAGCTTCAAGAGGAATTGTTAAGTCTTTGGTAAAAAAAGTTTGGGGAAAATTTTTCTTGCTTCCCATCTTGTTCACCTACTGAAAACTGAGGGAATCTTCTTGATTTTGCTTTTTCTTTTTATGACTAGATGTAAAAGACATTGGCAAGTAATATTCAGCACTGGAACTGAGCCAAACTGAACATTTTGAGAAGAGCCCAGGGCAATTCCCCCTTTGATCAACCACAGACCATCTCCCTACCTTTTAATACACAACTTTAAAAAGCAGCTACCATCCATCTCTTGACACCAATGGACTGAGCTGGTAACACTCTTAGGACACTTAAATCAGAAATGTTTACACATGGTGTCTACACTGCCCCAAGAACAGCAGACCATTTCAGAATCTAGTGATAATTTTATTTTAAAAACCCCAAACCTTTATAACTCACTAAGGTTGGTGCCAAACTCGGCACTGGGACCAAGGTTTGCCAAACAACAGCAGCAGTGAAGTACAGCCTCAGGATGTCAAGTTAAGGACATTTGAACAGCTCTGCTCAGGATTCTGCTGTAAGATAAATTGAGGAAACTGTCCTTAGTGCACAGAAACCTCTAATGATCTGCCAGGGTAGATCACTGCTTTATTGCCAGTACTGAAAATAAGTCCTGAACATAAAAGCAGCAAGAGAAAAAGTCAGACTGGCTGCAATTATTTCCCTCCCAGTCTTTCCTTCTCCCTCCATGTTCTCCATGGATACAGAGACCAAAGTGTGTATATGCCATGTGAGAATGTAAATCACATCATACATTGGAAATTAATTTTAATGTATGCACAGCAGTCACCGTTCATGAATGTACACAGTCCCTGCAGTTACATTCTTTATAAGGTTAAAGTCTTCACTGTTCTCTACTGGATCTTCTGATGGAGAAACAGAAAGGAGAGGTGGAATCAAGGAGTAAGGAATGATCACAGTCATTAAAAATGTGGGGACTTTGAGTAGTAAATGTCAGAGAGTCTTCTATGAGGTTCCAGAAATAAAAGGTGGCACCGTGTATATATTGCAATTTTATTTCATTCGCTCAAACAAAACGTTAGCATGTAAGAAATTTAAAATGACACAATATGATAAAAATAGCAGAGAATGAACTGAGAAACTAAAAAGAAGGTAAACCTAAATGCATGAAAAGTCAACATTCATTAGTGAACAGCTTCAGTCTTTGATTGACACTTGGTAACTTTAAAACAAGGAACTGGAAATCATTGTGACTGTCTGAAGAGATTTCAGCACCAGCACTAAGGGTTTTACATTCAGTTGGTTTGCGGTTGACTCGGGAGCCACTCGTCTCTAGTGCAGGTTTATCACAGGTCAGATCACAGTGTTGAGGAAAGCAACGCCCTCCTGGCATTAGGAAGGATCCCTTAAACTGCCCTCAGCTTAAGACATCCATTGTACAAAAGCACAGAACCACCACAATATGGTTTTTAAAGGACTTAAGTCACCGGTAAGCAAAGTAATCGTAGCTTCTGCAGTTCATTTTCAATACTGAAATCTCTGGAAACGGTGCAACTGTCAGTAGGTCAGGAAATGTCTACAGTAATCTTTAATTCAATCCAATTTCCTGGAAAGAACCAGTTCTGCAAGTTGGGATTACAGAAAGTATGTAGAAGCAGCACAAAAAGACAACATCTGTTCCTTTTTCTTTTAAACAGAAATCATGTTAATTGTAGACCAAGGCACAAAACGTTTAGTGCATAAGCCAGTTCCTTGCACAATCTAGAAGTTCAGCCTTTAATTTTGGACCACTTATAGCCATCCATGCTATTCCACTGTGTAACTCCTGAACCCTCCTACAAACGAATCAAACGTGATTTCTGACAAGGGTAAACATCCTTACTGCTCAAAAAGTCTGTGTAAAACAAAAAGCTACATCAACAAAGATGAAAATGCCTCCTCTTGTTTCGAGAAAAACTGTACTTGACAAGCTTACTATGGATTTTTTCTTTTTAATGCCTTCAATAAATGCATGCAGAAAAGTGATGTTGTTTCTCCTCTTTATTAAAAAAATAAAAAAATTAATAAATGGAGTTAGGCAATATTTCCACTGTCATCTTCCCTTAGAATCTGAACCTAAAGGATCAGACAATGTTTAAATGGGAAAAAGATTTCCTAGTGAAGCCTTTCTGAAGCTGTTGAGTGCTGTTTTGCTTTGGTGTTCAGCACTCTAGATGCTCTGTTATTGAAAGCACCTGTGCCACGAATGGAGCTGCCTGTACTTTGCAAGCAAATCTCTCCACAAGTTGTAAGTAAACTTTTCTTCTGGATCAGCACAGATTCCAAAGCAAACAGGGCTTGGAAAAATGGACAGTGCAACGAAAAGGGAAGATTTTGATCCATATTTTTTGGTCAAAGCACTACAAAGCCAATTTGCAGAATTTCTATTCCACTGAACTTTACCACATTAAAAAAGAAAAAAAAAAAAACCAAAAAAAAATTTACACTTGTAAGATTGAAAACTCTGGGAAAGAGAGAGGTATCACCTCACCTCCCTTAAAAATGACTCTCAAATTGTTGAGCAAAACCAATAGCATTTCATTGCTATTTTTCAGGGTTTGTCTTGTGTGGAGCTGTGGGGGTTTATTGTTGGCTTTGAGTTTTTTTGGAAAGGAGTGTGGCAGATAAATTAGGAGGAGAAGGGGCCATTTACTGTGACCTGATGGTTCTCAGGTAACTCCTGCTGCTCTGTTTCATTGAACAACCAAAAAAAAAAGGAGTCTCAGAAAAGAGTGAAGCAGAGGGTCATGGTGAAAAGGTGAAGGACAATGCACTTACACAGGGGCATCCTCAGCAAGTCAGATGCCTACAACGTTTTTTCTCTCACCGAGAAACGAGTTTGGTTCACCTGGGAGTTTCAGAACCATTACTGGAAGTTATTACTGAATTTCAAATAGAAAACTGAAAAAAGATACAAAAGGATCAAGTACCTGGTTCCATTAACATGGTTACTGATAAAAGTCATGTTTTCCTCATTATTACACATGCATGTAAGATGAAGAAAAAGTGTAGAAAGTAATAAAAATGTGTCACCTTCCCCCTCCCTCTTCCCACATCTTCCTGGGCATAAATTAAGCCTTACAAATGAAAAGGCTACTCTGTGACATGCAATTTTTCTTTTAATTAAAAAGCTGGCTGTGTTGTGTTACATTACAAAATGTCCACATGCATAAATCTAAAAAAAGCCCCAAAATCTACTGTAAATCTACAACATACTAATGATTTACATTTGACTGCTGATTCGCTTTATGTCGAAGTCCTAGATTTGGTAAAGCATCGTAACAATGTAGGAAGGCATCTACATCTTTAAACTCTGGACTGTGTTTGCTTTTTTTCTTTTTTTAAATTTTCCTACAAAATTGCATGAAGGCTAACTAGAGAGGCTTCCTATCATAAAATTCCAAAATCTTGATATGTCATCACCGTCTAGGTCACCCTCACTTGCAAATATTGCCCTTTCAAAGCACGTGTCTCCAATTGCTCCTTGTCTCGTGAACCGAACTTCTACACATCTGATCTTTTAAATTACTCCTGGAAATATCAGATATGATAGGAAGACAAACCTGAGATACATTTGAAGTACAACAGTATAACTTGCTAACTCCTTCATTAATAAAGAAAACCTCTCTGAAAAGCCTTCCCAAGCTTTTCCCTGTTGTTTGTTTTTTTTTTTGTCTCAACAACAAATTCTGAAACGTGTGCAATTTTATCTTGACATGAGTAGACTTCAAAGCACTGTGATCTTGTCTGATAGATGTAGGAATTTCTGCATAATCATTACAGTAACTTTAAGAGTCTTTTCCACCCTGCTGTAAAGGTCAGAAAAAAGCTGCAAACTAGGAGGGGAATAGCATTATCACCAGAGTGATGTGTCTGAAGCTTTTCAGAATACGTTGTTTCTCCCTCCTTCCAAGTGTCCGTCTGTCTGTCTCCGTTTTCTTCTAACAGCTCACAAAACGTAGTCAGTTTTATATCAAGGTAAAGAGTCACATCGGCTTAGTACGAGTCTTTCTATGCAGTATTGGACTTGCTGAGTTCCTGCCTGATAGCTGCAGAGAGACAGAGACAGGGTTAGCAAACCGAATAAAATATTCTTTATTTAAGGGCAGCAAGCTGGACACACAACTGACCCCTCCCAAAGCAGGCTCACCCTGCTCTCACAATGTGAAGAACCAACACCTAAAGCAGCCCCATGTGGCTTCAGACAAGTGGCATTATCAACCAGGCACTGCCTTTTTTTCTTCCTGTAAAATTTATGCTGAAATCTTAATTTTTAGTTCCCACCTCCAGCAAGCCTGTGGGAAACACCACCATTGGGATTTTCAATGAGTGTAAGTATAGACTCATTTATTTTATTTATTTAAGAGCAGCCTCAGGGCCCTGTTTGCACTCTACTGGTCTAAAAGGCCGTGGTACAACACAGCACAAACAAAATATGGGGAAAAGCACTACATTCTCCTTAGTCCCAAACCAGCCAGTTCTTTCTACATCAGTTGATGACATTCAATATTTTATCAGCAGTGGTATTAGATTAATACGACTTTTTTTCCTCCCCACACTTCGTTTTGGTACATTCCACAAAGCCAAAAAGAACGGAAGGCCCACCACGGTAGTAAATCATATACAGAGTTTTGCTTAATTCCTGACAGGTGAACCTTTAGGATTATGTTTTCTCAATGATTTCCCTTAAGTACAGAAGACTACATAGGAAAATAGCTTCTGTTAAAATAGAGATGAAAATGGTGAGACTTCTTTTCTGTGAATCATATGTTACAGACCAAAGAGGTAACTGAAAGGTGGAAGCTTTCATTAAAATTCTTTCAAATTCTCTTCTAAATATTTCTAGTTTTGAAATACATACCTCAGCAGCTCTGGATTATTTAAAAATAACCCACCTACCACCACATGATATTAAGGATAACTTCAAATCACTCAAATACAGCATCACTTCAACCACTCTTGAAAGACACATTGGTGTCAATATTCTACTAAAACAAAACCCCCAGGAGGGAAATCCCTGAAGCACATCAACTGGAACAGGTCTGGCAGCACTGCTTTGCCACCAGACAAAGAACAAAGCCACTTTTACCAATAAATCACACTCAGGCTACCAATACATTGCATTTACATTTTAAAGCACCTGCAGCTACTCTAAAACTGAGCAGCAGCAGTGAACAGAGCAACACTTACCATCAATGAGTTCTTCCTTTAATTTCGTTAACTCCTTCCTCATTTCATCTAAAATATCCTAAAATGTGTCAGAGCATAAATAACAGATTAGCAAACAGATTAGTTTTAGCAAACTGTAAATTTCTGTGGGGAGAAATCCAGAATTATCCCACTACAATTCTTCCCATTAATCCTTAACCCTTCTGAGAAGCATAACCCACCCCTCAGCTTCCAAGTTAATCCTCAAAACCTAAGGCATCCCTAGAACATTATTAGTGCAGGTACAACGCAGAAAAAACAGTCCCTAGAAGTGCCACAAATTGATTCCTGTAGAATTTATGAGAGGAGAAGGGATAAGAATGAGAAAGCTTTGCTACAGGTGAAATGTGATGTGGAATGCAAAGAAAGGAGCTCACTGAACACCACAAGCCAAGGAAGTATTCCAAGGGGGGGAAAAAAAAGGTAATCAAGGTATCAAGATCCCAGTCCCAGTGGAATGTGATGGAATGAAGAGAACAGAGTGAAGTGCTGTCCCTGCTTGCTGGTTTTTCCATCCTTTCCTCCAAGCTCCTCCAGAACCACTCCCCAGGCCAGAAGCCACTCTGGAACT